>NC_142649.1:25608750-25912708 GCF_055504915.1 Nelumbo nucifera | reverse complement strand
AGAGTATGAATCAAGCAAATCAACACACTAGTTTTTTGAAAAATCAATTGCTACTACTTCACATAAGGCTTCTTCGGAGACTCTTTAACTTTATTGGTTACATATTCTCGTCCAAGGTACTTTTGTTTCATAGGAACGAATTTGCCTATAACCCAACAATAAACTCAATAAAACTGAATAGGGGCAAATAACATTTTAAGACAGTATCTTTAGGCACACCTCAAAGCTTTTCCTCCAAATTTCCATGACCCCAATTTCCCAACAGATCTTATCCAATCTGTATGAAATGGCAGTGATCCACTTCAACCAGCAGTGACCATTTCTAGCTCACTCAGCTCGCAAACTTCTGGGCTTGATCTGGGTTTTGTGCTCAAGCCTTGTCCACAAATTTATAGGCCAAGTTTAGGCCCAGCCCAAGACAATATATTTATATATTACTTACACTCAATGCCTGGGATAGGCTGGGCTCATAGGTGCGGCGCCCTACAAATACCATTTGTTTTGTTGTGAAGCTAATTAGGGTCACTAAGTTGAGATCATGCAACTCCTCACCCCATGAACATCCAGATGAGATCATGCAACCCGGATTATACTTTAAAGATCATTTGTTTTGTAAATACAAGGCTTTGCATTCTACATGGGTCATGTTTGGATTTTTATTTGTTGGGCTAGGTTTCGACACAAAGTACTTAATGCTTTTTTCATGTTTTCAGCTGTGTAACCCGAACTTGGACCAATCCTGGCCCTGATACATAAATACATATATCATATATTCCTATCTAATGGTTTAGATCAATTTTTAGCACGTAGACATAGAACGGCCATTAGCCCACCTATGACCTACCCAAGTGATAAACTTAGGCCAATCCCAGCATGTGTATCAAATTTCAGTTTAAGCTAAGCAGAAGAGTCTTTGGATATTGAGTCATTAATCAATCCAATATATAACAACCATAACTCTCAATTTAATGCTCATGCAATTGGAACTACAAAGGATAGACAACTCCACTCCCCTTTATGTTTTCTGCTCAGACTCTAATAGTAGTTTGATTTCTTGAGGGACATTCTTGTGGATATCCCCTGTCAAACGTATCATCTTTTGGACACTAGGAAGGACATCTCTATAAATCCTTTTGTTCATTTAATTTATTAAAACTTTAATATATAAACTCTATGTTACTCAAACTGTGGCTTGTCAAGCAGAAGACCACGGCCATGGAGATGCCAACATCTGCTGGAGGAGTGCAAGCACATTATTGAGGACCATAGACTAACCACATCAGAAAAGAAAAATAACCAAGCAGATGATCCTGGCTGACTAGCTTTGAACAAGATAGAGAATTGGCCTCTTCTTACCCTGCCTAATGGACCACTTCTTCTGTGATGCTTGGAGGAGTTCCGCTTGTTTAGTACTAAACAAGTGGACCACTTCCCGTCTTGTTTAGTATTAAAAAAAGCAAGATTCAAAATTTTGAGCGTATCATATCGTATCGGGGGCTTAACGAGATGCCCCTATAGGGGTCGTATCAGGGTGTGACCTGGTTCAGGGGTAGACCAGTATTATACCGGCTCCTTTGAACCAATTTCAAAGAAAAAAAGGGTGGGTGAGCTTTGGTACAGGCTGATACGCCCCTATCAGGGTATCGGCCTATATCGATATTATGAACCTTGTAAAAATGTTTGATGAGAATTAAGCCATGAGTCAAAATGAGGCAAACAACACTAAGGCCATGTTTGTGAGTGTTTAAATTAAAAATAAGTGTTTATCGAATAAGTCCTTCAAAACAAGTGTTTATTTGAATAAGCACTTATTTGCATTTGGCACCTAACTTTTTCAAGTGCTTATTTTTTAGAATAATCACTTATTTTATATTGGGCATTTGGTAGCCTTTTTCTCTAATAAACACTTTAATAAGCATTTGTGATTATTTTACCCTTCATTTTCTTTCAAATTTTCAAAACATACTATTTAAAAGCACTTTATTAAATTACTTATATAAAAATACTTTATGAAAGCATTTTTATAAAAAATATTTTTACAAAAACACTTTTATGAAAGCATTTTTAAAAAAGTACCTTTACGAAATGGTAATTTTAAGAAAATACTTATTTTGAATAAACACTCCCAAACATGACCTAAAATTGATTATGAGAGACAGGGTACTTATTTTTAAGAAAGTACCCTTACGAAAGGATACTTATTTTTAAGCACTCCCAATCATGATTAAAGTTCAAAAATTAAAAATTTATTATAGTAGAAACAAACCATGATATAATTATTGCATAACTAAAATAAAAAAAAAAAAATAGAAATTCTTGGTCCTCAACATCATTTCTATCCCAATCATGTCATTTTCATTATTGACATACACAAATAGACTCGGGAGAGGATTGCTTCCTGTTGTTTCCAAACAATTCAAAACAAAAATCCTGTGGCAAAGCCTCAGACATACAAGAGAGATAAAGATAGATTGTATGAATTTATTCATCACAATTAATGTAGTCTCTAAGTTTTACTATTTGAGTGATTAATTGGCTTGATGAGTTTCAATATTCAAATCATATTAACAAATAGAAATTATAATATCAAAGCTGATATGTTAAAATGGTATAAATTGTAGGCATAGATTGGATTGAGTAGTCTAGTTGTTTGTGAAAGTTTTATGCAAATCTAGTGGAAATCGCAATATGGGAATTTTAAAACTTTTCTCTGCAAAACTACAAAAACGAGTTTTTTGCACTATTAGAAACCGTTTTAATTTGGATCGATATGTGATTTTCTTCCACATCATATTAGACCCAAAACAAGCATAAAATAAATCATTACAACCACAAGTGCAATTGATGATCACTACGATGTTCACACCCAAGCTTTCTACATCGCCCAATAACCAAATAAGATGGTGTAAGGGGTGCAACTTGCGCCCAGCCTAGCCCTTAGGTAGATCTGAACTGGCCCAGCTCGAAATTTTACATGGGTTGGGCTTTGATTTTTCGTGCTCAGGCTAGATTCGGGTTCAAGAAGTCGGGTTTTTTATTTTTCAGGTTGGACCCGGGCCTTGCCCTTAGGTAGCACAAAGCCAGCTTGAGCCCAGCCCAATTATACACATTTGGGTTCGGGTTGGGAAAATCAAGCTTGATCTCGGGGTTAGTCCAGACTCGGGCCTTAAACCCAAATTTTAGGGTTGGGCCTGGGTTAACAATAAAGTAAGGGTGGCAAATGGGTGGATTGGGTTGGGTAAGGGTTGAATATCAACCCACCTATATTGACCCACCAAACCACCATGACCCATCATCAATGCTTGTTAAAGGGTCATAACCCACCCTAACCCTGACCCACCCTAACCCTGACCCACCCATATTGACCCTTACCCCACCCTCACCCATACTAACCCACCTACCCTCACGTATAAATACATAAACAGGTTGGGGCAACCCCATATACCAAAATAACAACTTTTGAGAGAACCAACTCTCTCGAGTTTGTCATGTGGCAGAAACGGGTCAGGTTGACTCATATACCAAAAAATAACAATTTTTGAGAGAACATCTCTTAAAGGATACAACATGGAAGAAGCGGGTCGAATTGACCCCTATAGACCTAAAATAACAACTTTTGAGAGGACCAACTCTCTCAAGGCTTCCGTGTGCTATAAACGGGTCGGGTTGACCCATATACCCCAAAAATAACATTTTTGAGAGTATCATCTCTTAAGACTATTGCGTGGCGGAAGCAGGTCGGGCCAACCCATATACCAGGAAATAATATTTTTGAGAGAATAATCTCTACCAAAGCCTAGGGTTGTTCACAATGACAACCAAAACAACCAAACCGGTCCAATCCAATCCGATTTGGTCGGTTCCGATTCTTAAACTAGAACAAATTGAAAATTCGGTTCAGTTTGTGGTTTTTACATATGCAAATCAAAACTGACCCGATCCAATCTGAGCACATGCTTATCTAAGGTTTAGTCAACTCATTTTTCTATTTATGAAAGCTATTTGTATTACTTATGAAAGTTTGCAAGTCAAGTCTAAAACCTAAGCCCTAGCCCTTAACCCTGCAAAACAATAAAAGCTCAATGATTTTATATTTAATATCTATTTTTTATTACTTTCTTCTTCTATCAATTTGAACATATCACATTTTTTTTATTTTGGAATGCATTTATTATGCCCACTATGAGGTTTCAGCTTTTGAGATGTATTTATGACAAGGAATAAATAAAAGTTTCTTGAGTTATGGGCCCAAATCCAACCAAAACAAAAAGGTCTTGATCCCCGGATATATTGGCTATAAATAGGGGCCAAGGGCCTCATTTTCCTCGCCACAAGTCCGCAAATCTGCAATCTTTGAGGTCGCGTTCAAGTCTTTCAGTTCGATGTCTTTCCGAGGTCGCCTTCCTTTCTTCGGTCTTCCTTTTGGTGAGTCCCCATTTGCTTTTTCTTTTCGATTCTGTGTCTTTTTGGTATGTCTAGCTTTAGCTTTGATAGTCTCTTAGATGGGAGCGGTGAGTCCGTTGGAGCCAAAGTGGGTACCTCGGCTCAGACCGTGGGTCCTCATCCTACCGAAGTGGTTACTTTGGGTCAGGATGCGGTCCGCGGTCCCCCCGAGGTGAACTCACCTCGGCGGGAGCAAGAGGCCTCAGGTAACCTGGCTTCCACCTCACACCGAGGTCAGCTGCCAATCAACTTTGGCCCATCGACAATGACAGCGGACAGGCTCCTAACCTTAGTAGCTCGGTACAGACTTCCCAACGACTTTGTGTATAGCATCCCCTTAGGCAACTTCCCTTGGGATCACAATCACAACGAGATCGTGATCTTCGAGGAGAATCTCGCAGCTGGTCTTCGCCTTCTTCAGGCAGCGACGATGCAGTTCAGAGTATTTTGACTCCAAAATTCGGCCTTCTCAAGAGCAAGGACGCGGTCTTCGCTGAGGAGGTCGCTTGTTGGGCCGAATTGCTAGTTGCTCAGCTCGGGGCCCGAGCGGCTACTCACTGTATGGTGGTAAGTTCTCGGACTTGTCTTTTCAAACTATCTTGTACTTGGATTTTTTGTATACTAATGCTTGTTTCCTTCTCTTGGCAGGTGAATTCCTCCATCCATGCCTTGGCTTATCAGTCCAAGGTGAACTTGAAGTGGGCCCTCGGAGTCGATGAGTCTTCCCAGAAAGCCCACGCTGAACTGAACTTAGCTCGCAACGAAAATAACTAGCTGAAGAACGACGTGCGATCTAAGAAGGAGCTGCTCACTCTGTTGATGTCGGAGAAGAAGGAGCTCGAGGAGCGTGAGGCGGCATTGAAGAGGGAGGTGGAGAACCTCGAGGCCCATGTGAAGGAACGAACCGAGCTACTACTTCAAGCGATGGAGGAGGCCAAGGCTAAGGCTGTCGAGGAGTACAAGTCCTCAGCGGAGCTTCGGGAAAGGCTGGTCGAGGCAGAGACAACGGGTTACCGCAAAGGATTCAAACTCAGCAGGTGGTTGACCTGACATGAATTCCCCAGCTCGACCTTAGTGCCATAACCACATCGAAGATCACAGAGGAGATGGCCGTCGAAGCTGCCCAAGGTCTAGACTCCGAAGCAGAAAGTGGCAACGACCTGCTCGACGAGGATGAGGAGACCAGTGCTAGCGAGGACCGCATGGAGACAGATCCTCCTATCGAAGCCTCTAGTAAGGATGAAGAGCCCCGAAGTGACTAAATGCCTCTTTTCTTGGACCCCCTTCTGTGATACTCAATACTCAGAGCCTCCGAGCTCGGTTCATTGTAATTTTTTTTTGTACTCAAAATTCCATATTAATGAAATACAAGTGTTTTTGCAATCATTGTGTGCAAAATTTTTTCTAAGTGTATATTACTCCCGAACTGGCGAACTAAACCAAATAGGAGTGAACTTTTTTCTAAGTGTAGGTTACCCCGAATTGTTGAGCTAACGAGTTGGACTCCAAGTAGGAATAACTCCGTAACGTTGTATGCCAAGGTGGGCGGACACTATAGGGTATATACTCGACCTGTTTGTACACGGGCTACTCGCTTAGGTGTTGGTTATCCCTTAGTGCCGAGCTAGAGGGCCTGACCCCAAGTGGGATTAACTTGTTGTTGTATGCCGAGGTGAATTAGACATTGTAGGGTTTGCATCCGAGGTGTCTATGCCTCACAGGCATCTAAAACTGGTCTGCCTATGACGAAGAGGCAACTAGGACTTGCCTGCCTATGCCGAAAAGGCGACTAGGACTTGTCTGCCTATGCCAAAGAGGCAACTAGGACTTGTCTGCCTATGCCGAAGAGGCAACTAGGACTTGTCTGCCTATGCCGAAGAGGCGACTAAGACTTGTCTGCCTATGCCGAAGAGGCAACTAGGACTTATCACAGTGCCGAGGTCTTATGTCAGCTCGGTGCCATGACCCTTAGGCTTCTGGGAGTGACTTGCAGTCCTCTCTCCAGTTCGGTCATCCTTTTTGACCAGTTCGGTGGTCACAAGTAGTACCTTCTTAGGTTGTTGATATTCCATGCTTAGGGTACCTGCTTCCCTTCCAAAGTCTCGAGCTCATACGTGCCATCCCCGAACACCCGTCTTACTCGGTACGGACCTTCCCAATTCGGCCCGAGCTTACCAACGTCGGGCTCAAGTACCATAACCTTCCAAAGAACTAGGTCGCCGATGCGGAAGTGTCGTTTTTTGACCCAGCCGTTATAGTACCGAACTACTCTTTGTTGGTAAGTTGCGGTTCAGATGTAAGCCAGGCCTCGTACCTCTTCTACCAGGTCTAGGTTGGTATGGAGCTCGTCATCATTCGCCTCCTTATCGTAGGCCCCCAATCGTAACGTTGGTACCTCGATTTCTGTCGGGATCACCGCCTCTGTGCCATACATAAGGTTGAAGGGGGTTTCACCTGTAGCAGTTTTGATAGTGATTCGATAGGCCCAAAGGACACTGGGCAGTTTTGATAGTGGTTCGCGAAGTATCGCCCTATTAGTCACTTCTGCTTTCCCGTTCGCTTGGGGGTGTGCCACCGAGGTGAAATTTTGTTGAATTCCCATTTTGGCACACCAGTTTTGAAACTTGATATCCACGACATACATTGTTTTTCTAGAAGAAATTATGTATGTTGCGGGCTGTGATCGTTATCAAAGGTTCGACTTTCACCCACTTCGTAAAGTAGTCTACTGCTACGACCAAGAACCTCCTCTGTCCTGTTGCTGGCGGGAAAGGGCCAAGAATGTCGATTCCCCACTGCACGAAGGGCCATGGGATAGTGAGGTATTTTAGATCAGCAGTAGGTCGATGGTGAATGTTGGCGTTCCTCTGACACCTGTCACATGTCTTGACGAGCTCGAGTGCATCTGCCTTCATCTTGGGCCAGTAATAGCCTTGCCGTAACACTTTCTGTGCGAGAGCTCTGCCCCTCAAGTGTCCGCCGCACAAGCCTTCATGGGTGTCGCGAAGTACATGCTCAGCTTCTGAGGGTCGCAAGCAGCACAAGTAGGGGAGCGTGAAAGATCTTCTGTACAGCTGTCCGTCTATAAGGACGTACTTAGCTGACTAGTGCTCTACCCTTTGGGATGCATTGCGTTCTGTAGGTAGGGTCCCGTGAAGCAGATAACTTACGAGTGGGTCGATCCAACTCGGTTCTGCTTGGGATACGGGAGTGACCTCTTCTGCCCCCCCCCTCGAGAATGCTAGGCCAAGGTAAATCCTCTATGTACACGGTCTGCATGGTGTTACTGCTCGTACTAGCTAGTCAAGACAAGGCGTCAGCCTCAGCGTTCTCGGACCTTGGGATTTGTCTGATGAAGTAGGAGATGAAGTCACAAAGGATCTCTCTAACTTTGGCCAAATAAGCTGCCATAGTGGAGTCACGGGCTTCGTACTCACCAGTGACTTGGTTGACCACTAGTTGCGAGTTGCTGCATATGATGAGGTGTTTTGCCTTCATTTCCCTTGCTAGGGTTAACCCGGCGACCAATGCTTCATATTCTGCCTCATTGTTTGATGCCGCGAATCCGAACCGGAGTGCATATTCCAACTTCACCTCACTTGGGCCGTATAGAATTAGTCCTGCACCGCTTCCCCACTAGTTGGACGAGCCATCGACGTGGAGGATCTAGGGCTCCTCGTCCTAGGTCGGTGCTGCTCTAACCGGGATTGGCGCCGCACTGGTTGAAGCTCCCGTCGTGTGTTCGAGCTCGGCCAGCTCGGGGGATGCGGTGTTGAATGTGCATTTTGCTACAAAATCGGCCAAGGCTTGGGCTTTGATTGCCATTCGAGGCTCATACTGGATATCGTACTCACTCAGTTCGATGGCCCACTTCGTCAATCTGCCAGATACCTCGGGTTTGAGCAGAATCTGCCTAAGAGGTTTGTTGGTGAGAACGACGATAGTATGGGCCTGGAAGTACGAGTGAAGCTTGCGAGCTGCTATGATTAGCGCGTATGCTAATTTCTCGATCTCTGGGTACCTGGTTTCTGCATCCTGCAAAATTTTACTAACATAGTAAATGGGTCATTGGACCCGATCTACTTCTTTGATTAGTACCGAGCTAACCACCTCGTCGCTCGCAAAGAGGTATAGCTTTAATACGTCCCCTTCCTCGGGTCGAGTTAAAACTAGGGCGGTACCTAAGTATCTTTTCAGCTTGTCGAAGGCGAGTTGACATTCTTCAGTCCATTCGAAGTCCTTACTCTTTTTTATGGCTTTAAAAAAGGGTAGGTAGTGATCTGTCGACTTGGACATGAATCAGCTCAGGGCGGCTATCCGGTCAATCAGCTTCTGAACCTCTTTTATTTTGCGGGGTGGTCTCATATCTAGGATGACTTTGATTTTATCCGGGTTGGCCTCGAAGCCACGTCGGTTGACTATATAGCCTAAGAATTTTCTCGAGGTGACTCCAAAGACACACTTGTTTGGATTTAAATTCATGTTATATTTTTGCAAAATTTGGAAAACACTTTTTAAATCATTCAATAAAAAATTCAAAAACTGGGTCTTCACAACCATGTCATCAACATAACACTATTTTGTTGCCGATTAACGGCTCAAAAATCTTATTTACAAGGCGTTGAAAGGTTGCCCCATCATTTTTTAATCCGAAGGGCATGACCTTGTAACAATATAACCCAAGCTCGGTTATGAAGGCGGTCTTCTCTTCGTCAGCAGGGTCCATCCTAATCTGGTTGTAACCTGAATAAGCGTCCAGAAAGCTCAACAATTCATGCCCTGAGATCGCGTCCACTAGGCGGTCGATCTTAGGTAGCGGGAAGCAATCTTTCGGGCAGGCTCTATTCAAGTCGGTGTAATCGACACACATGCGCCAGTTGCCATTGGCCTTTTTCACCAGAACTAGGTTAGCCACTCAACTCGGATAATGGACTTCCCTGATGAAGTCTGCCGCTTGGAGCTTCCCAACCTCTTCATCGACTATCCTCTAACGTTCCGGGTTGAGGACACACTTCTTCTACCTTACTGGCCTAACTAAAGGGTCGGTGTTCAATTTGTGAATTATAACTTTTGAATCAATTCCAGGCATTTCTTCCGCAGACCAAGCAAAAATATCCAAGTTTTCGAGTAAGAAACTTACTATCTGGGAGCGGAGTGGTCCGTTGATCGAGGCACCGATCTGGAGAGTCGTGACCGGTTTGTCAACAGAGATTGGTATGTGGACCATCTCTATCGGGGCAGCTCGCTCGTCGGTGTATTCCGCAGGTCGCTTGAGCTCGACATCTTCTGCTAGCTTCAACTTCCCTTTAAGAGCAACTACGTAGCATTTGCACCATTCGAGCTAGTCACCTCGCATGACTCCCACCCCGTAATCACTTGCGAACTTCATCGCCAGATAGTAAGTGGATGCTACCGCGCATAGAACATGCGTGATGGGCCGACCTACTATGGCGTTGTAGGGGGAGGGAGTCGCGACTACCAGGAAGGTGTGCTCAAACCGCACGATGTTTGGCCACGTGCCGACTTCTACAAGTACTGTGACTCGCCTAAGAGGTCTGACTTCCTCGCTGCTGAACCCTACTAAAGGGGTGTTTGCCAGTTTCAGGTCGCTCTGCTGTAGCTATAATTTATCGAATGTCTCCTTGAAGAGTATGTCAGCCGAGCTGCCCGAGTCTACCAATATCCGCTTTACTTCGAAGTCATTGATCCGTAGCTTTACAACCAAGGCATCATCGTGAGGATACTGGATCCCACGTGCATTATCCTCAGTGAAGTATATCGATCCTTCAAGCCGAGGCCATTTTGGCAGGTTTTCCTCTTCGCTTTCTAGCTCGCACACTGAGGTCCTCCCGGCTTCCGATGTACACCCCACGATGATGGACCCGCCGCTAATCATGTTAATTACCCCACGGATCAGTCTCTCTTCTAGCAATTGTTGTGGCAGTTGCTCGTTCTGCCTGCTGGCTTCTAGGGCATTCCTCCTCTGATCTCCCTACCGGTCTGCTTGCCGATCTGTTGTCTTCTTTCTTTGCGTAAGATGAAATTCTTTAGGTATCCACATCGGATGAGTTCCTCGATCTCATCGAGGTTCCTGTAGTTCTCTGTACTGTGCCTGTGATCTCGATGAAAGTGGCAATAAATGTTCCGATTTCTTGCTGCTGGGTCTCCCCTTAACCTAGGAGGCCATTTGACGAAGGAGGAGTCCTTAATGGCCATTAGGATCTCTCCTCTTTTAGCATTCAAGGGTGTGTAGTTCATTTTCTCCATAGGAGGGGTCCTGGAGAGCCGACCTGATTTACGAGATCGCGAGGGGGACCACTTCTAGAGTTGTTTCTTCCCCTGATCGGGGACTTGCTTTTCTTCCTCTTTTGCCAACCACTGCTCGTTCCTTCACTCTCTCTCTCTTCCTATTCTCCAGTGATGGGTTATCGACCGTCTGATTGATCTCCTCCTCGGTGCTAATGAACTGATCTACTAGCTTAAGGAACTCGGTAATGTCCTTCAGTTTGTTTACTACAACATGCCATTTAAACTCCTTGTGGGTAATTCCCTTCTTGGTTGTAGTGAGTCTTGATGTCGGGTCGAGGTCCGGTATCTGCAGGCAAGTGTCATTGAAGCGTTTGATATAGCTCCTGATCGATTCTCCTTCCCTCTGAACCACATTGAGAAGTCTTTCCTAGGACTTCAGACACTTTTTGCCGATGATGAAATGAGCAGTGAACAAGTCAGCGAACTGCAACCAACTTTTGATTGAACCCGGCATGAGGTTTTGGTACCAAGTTCGAACTACCTCTTTAAAGGTAGTAGAGAAGGCTACACACATGCAAGACTCATCAGCCCCAGCTAGGTGCATCTGGGACTGGAAAGAGTCCACATGGTCATTAGGATCGTCTGACCCATCGTACTTGTCTAATGGGGGCATCTTGAAGTCTTTTGACATCGGGGTCGTCAAGAGCTCGGGAGACAGAGGAGATGACCTACAAAGTAGTGGAGGTGCGATCTTTGTAGCCACCGAGCTCGCTTCTTCCTTCCCTTTGGTTTGCTCTTCACGTTGGCTTGGCTTTGCTGGCGGGCTGTTCTTGACCGAGGTACGGCGTGTCTTGCGACGTCTCCACTGCAGCCCTGTCGCGAGGAAAATCATGGTTTCTCGAGGGATTCTAGGGTTGACTATCACGAGGGACAGAGAGGTCCTGTCTCGAGTTCGCACCTCGAACCCCAAACTGGTTATCTGCTCGCGAACCATCATTCTCTTATTGTGAGTGCCAAGGCAGATTTAGTTGACTATCCCCAGACCTATTTCTGAGATTTCCTTGCAAAGCCGGTGGATTGTGTTGAGTGTCTCTCCTCCCTCAGGGTGAGACCTAACTCCTGAGAGAAATCAGTGCTTGTGTGGTCTCTTTGCCCCGATGGGGGATCGGTTGATGTTCTGGTTAATCCCAAGGCGATTTGGGTTCTAACCGTGATGGGGCCCTAGGTGTTGAGGTGGGACCGACTCCTGGTTTGGTTGTAGTGGGGGAAACTGGTGTTGATATTGCTAGTAGAAGTAATACTACTAGTACTACTGAAACTACTGGACCTGCTGCGTCTGGATCTGAATGGCCCGGATGCACTGAATGAGGTCGTGAAACTGGGAACTCCCAACTCCGGGAGGAACCACAGAGGGCTCAGAGAAAGTTGCGTCTACCACTGGGGGATGCAGGGCGCTCACCTGTGCGGTGCTCGGTGGTGTAGTTAGAGATGGGACTCCAAACGCTGTGAGTGGAATGGTGAACTGTCCGATGCACACCGTAGGAGCTTAGAGAAAGGTTGGCTGCTGGGTTTGCCCCTAGTGGTGTTCATCTTGACACTTTTCCCGATGTGGCTGGAGGATGCCATTGAAGTTGAAGTTGAGCTGAAGTTGCAAAGAGGTAGGAATGACCTTTCGATCAAATTCCCACAGACGACACCAATTGATGGTGTGCGATCTGACTACTCCTAGCTGGAGGGCGATCCAGACTCTAGGTGGACGGCGAGCTGGATCGATCTGCAAAAAAATCTATCGGAGAACCTGGGGTAGCTAACCTAGCGAGGTCGTTTCGATGCTTAAGTCAGTAAGTATATTGTAAATGCGATCTGAATGCTTGAGAGCTTGAGTGCTAGAGAGTAGAGTAATCACGCGTACCTTTGCCTTGAGGTTTCTATCTTTATATACTGGAGTAGTCGTGGGTCTCACGAAAGAGCTCTGGGATCTCCGAGGTGTGGAGATAAGGTTCATTCCGCTTTTGAATGAGCAGTATGTAGATAAGGCTTATCGTTTCACCTCCGACTCTGGCGGAGCCAGGACGAGTTCTCATCGTGATCTCAGAAAAGTCAGGATCTGTTAGCTCATCGTGATCATGAGTAACTTGGGATCTGTTGAAGAGACCTTTGGAGTCGGTTACGTGGCAATTTGGGTCATTAGCTCCGATCTGGTACTTCGATTCTTTAGTCTCGAACTGGATTGGATGCCGAGGTGCCTCTACACCGAGGTGGGTTTTGAGCCGAGGTGGCTGAATACTCGAGCTCCAAATGTTGCAAACTAGGCTTACTAGGTTGAGCTATCATCCCTTAATCAGATCGCGCCCACGTGTCCCCTTCTTACTAGGTCAAGCCAAATCACCCTTCATCACTTAGAAACCTTCAACTTGAACAAAGACTTTTGAATTACTAAAACCAAGGATTAAATATATTGGTATCCTATGGAATAACACGAATACGAATACACTTTGGTAATGCATGGATACAGACAAAAAGTATGGAAATGTATGGGTATGATAGGGAAATACTATAAATTTCATAGATACATCAATAAGACTATATTTAAAATCAAAATAATCACAAATTAGTACATAAGTACATAAAAAATATAAATTTTAGTGATATATACAAAGAAATATATTACAATTAATATATTGGATTGCATAGATATCATATAATTTTATTTATAATGGATCAATCAAGAGCCCAAGACACTAAACATACGCACCTATTATATTTTAATTACTATATCAATTATTTTATTTACTATTTTAATTTTTAAATTAACAAAAAATCAACTCAAATTAAAATATCAATTAATAATTTATAAAAACAAAATCTTAACATAGAGTATATCAAATTTGTTAAAGTTTCTAAGATACACATCATATACAAATTCATAGTTTTTAATTAATAAAATAATTATTTCATTATTAATATTTTTATTTCTATAAATTTTATAAAATAAAAATCATTTTTTAAATAAATGTAGATTAGCGGATTTGATATCTTCAATTTAATATTATATTCTTCAATACTTTTGTTTATAATATTTTATTTTTATAAATAATAAATATTTTGCTATTACTTATTAATGTAAATTAAAATATTAGCTAATAATTTATAAAAATATATAAAAAATTTAAGATTTATATCATGTACGAATTTATAATTTTAAGTATTAAAATAATTATTCTATTTGTATAATTTTTTATATTTAAAATCATATTTTTATATAAATGTAGATTTGATAGATTATTTATTCTATTAGTTTATAAAATACTATTTTTTAATTTTTAGTTAGAGTTGTTAAATATAAATATGTGCTTTTTTTAATTGCATGTAAATACAAAAGTTAATAAAATCTATTGTATATCACATTTAATTACAAACTGGCATGTGGCTTGGTGGCTTGGAATTGGAGCAAAGCATGGATGCGCTAGGTGTCCTTTAGTGCGAATTACTTTAATTGCATTTTTTATGAGATTGGTGAAATTGTCAATCCAACCCATCCTGACCTCCTCGACCCAACCCACCCTGACCCTTTTCCACTAACCCTGATGGGTTGCTCGACCCATATTAACCTACCAATAGAATGGGTGGGTCAAATGAGTTGGGGTCAAGATTGCCATCCCTACAATAAACCCTGCCCAACTTGCCTGATTTTCACCCCTAGGTATAAGTGCACACCAGTGTTTAGGGTTGGTAATTTTCCTCGTAAAACCAGGCCCACCTCGAATGGGGCAGGTTTTCCCATACCTTAAACGGGATGGGGCGGAGACAAGGAAAATATTTTGCCCTGAACTATGGATGGGTGAAGATGGGATTTGCAAATAATTCCCTAAACCTAATGGTAAACTAGTAAAATATTCCTAGGTTTAATATTAATTTCTAAAATACCTCAAAGTCTAACCCAAATTCTTAAAACCCTAGGATCCCATAATTTCATTTTTTTATAATTCCCAGAAACTGCCATAATCCAATTCTTAAAATATTGCAAACTCTCATAATTCTATTTCTACAATACCTCTAAATTAAAGGTATTGCATTAGCGCGGAGAAAATTCAAGGACTTCTCGTCCTTGATGGGGAGTGGGTGCTCCTCCCGCCCCCACCCACTAACGATATAGGGTAGGGAGAGGGGGTGCCCCACCTCATTCCCACCAGTGTTCTTACTCCTCTAATGGATTTTCTAATATAGATGGAAAATATGTAACTAATTTTCATGTCCCCCAAGGTGTTTTACAGCTTAATGAAAGCTGGTTTAGAGCTGGTTTGATGCTTAAACAATCAACGATTGAATGTACTTGCTACATTATTAGTAGGATATCATTCTAGCAACTAGTTTGCTAGTTTCTAACAATAGTTAGGGAAGATGATGAGGGAAATAGGACTGATTCCGAACCTTATTTTTCCTTTTATTTGGGCTTCAAAAAGTCCTAGAATAATCTCAATTGAATTAGGATAACCCATGCAACAAGTTTCCTAATCAAACTATCCTATTAGTTATAGTTGGGATAAGTTCTAGTCTAATTAGAACTTTGACTCCCAATAAACCATCCCTAAGAATCCTTCTCCAACTTAAATAATAACTAGAGGGTAACTAAATGTGTGTACAATTTAGTTTGAATTTTACTATTTAGTTATCAAAAATTAAATTTAAAAAAAAAACTAATATGGGTCTTGCATCTTTGTAATTGACAATTTATTCTGACCTATTTTATTTGAAAATCATTAATTTATGTTTTTTTAATTTGATTTAAGATATTAAATGGGATCTTATTCGTAAATAATAACCCACTTTATTTGGTATTTACTATTTATCTAATAAATCTATTTTGAGTTATTTATTTTTAAAAGTTAAATTAGGTTGCTTCCTAAAAGTTAAATCAAGTTTGTAATTAATAAAGTATTTTTTTTTGAAAAAATCATTTAAAAACAAATGTGGGTTTGTGGTAATCTTTTAATGGGTCCCACCATTTGTATTTAATAGACTATGAATAAACACGTGTTAACCTAATAAATAATTGTCTATTCAGAATGTTTAGGAGTGAAACTACCCACTTTTTGAATCCTATTTCTTAAATTAATAGGATGCCATGTGTCTGAATGGTGATAATAGGTTGTGGGTTTTAGCAGCAACTTCTCAGAAAGTGCCACGTATCTAGCTTTCGAGAAAAACTAGTGAGTGACCCCGTACTAAGTACAGGGAATCAGTAATGTTAAATTTACATTATGGAATCAATAATGTTAAATTTATAGTTATTAATATTTTAAATAATTATTAAAACTTCAAGAAATATTTATTTTAAAAAATATTTTTTCAATAATTATTAGAATATAGATAATTTTCTTTTGTTATGATACATAGAGGGTTAATGATTAACTGAGATTGATAAAGTATTGGTAGAATTGGTTGTGGATAACCACTTTTGCATTTTCTGCATTTTTTAGGAATGGATTGAAAAAGGTGGTAGTGGATTGTGGGCTTTAGCAGCAACTTCTCAAAAAATTCCACGTGTCTAGCTTTCCAAAAAAATGAGAAGGCCATGTGTCTAAACAGTGGGGGCTGTATCCTGGTAGTGGGTTGTGGGTTTTAGCAGGAATTTCTCAGAAATTGCCACGTGTCTAGCTTTCTAGAAAATGAGAATGCCACTTATCTAAATGGTGGTAGTGGGCTATGGGCTTTAACAGCCACTTCTCAAAAATTTCACATGTCTAGATTTCCATAAAAATGATAATGCCACGTCTCTGAATGGTGGGGGTTGTAGTCTGAAGAGTCCATTAGGATCAATTATGAGAGTACCCATCACCTAGCACATGTGCTAATACTAGTTGGATCCACATGGACCGTAATTCTACTTTTAATTAACAAAGAATTGACCCCTTAACTAGATGGGCCTACAATTAAGCCCATAAGTGTCTTTATGTTTGGGCTTTGTTATCCTTTAAAGCCTCAACCCATTGGTCCTAGGTGAATTGTGCTCATCAGGTTTTTGGGCATAACAGAACATTTGCTTCACAATCCTTGTTCCAACAAACTCAACACTAAGGGTCAGTTTGGAAGGAGTGCAAATACAAATATGTACAGTGCAAATAAAAGTTCAGCAATACAAAATACAAGGTTTTGTACTGTACATATTTGTATTTACACTCTTTCCAAACTAAGCCTAAGATACAAGGACTTGTTTCCACTTATACAATGTCAGTGTTATATTTCCTACCATGATGGATCTTAAGAAATCATTGATCTCAAACCAATTTGAGATCTTACTTCCAACAGATTTGGGTTCTCCATTAAAGAAAACATAAACAAAAAGTTTTCTTTCTAAATTAACAAAGTGGCAAATCTTATCATAATGATACTTGTCACAATCCATCACTAACCAGTCCAACCTACCCAAGTATTGGCCCTAATATCAAAACCAAAGAGATCAAAAGTTTGACACGGTACCATTATCAAGTTAAAAGAACTACAAATAACAATCTAGAAAATTATCCACAAGTTGTCCAGTTCAGCATTTCATAAATGTCAACACTATTAGTTGAGACAAGTTGCTCCTTCACACATGGTAGAATTATGCTAACCTTAATTGGATAAATTGCCTAAGCCAACCCACTAGTTAGGGACATTTAGATCACATACTGATCATGAAAGCTTCAAGTAAATTATTATAATCTTAAAATGTATATCAAGAGCACAACACAAAAACACACCCAATGATGCATACATAAATTGATTTTATTCAATAATAATCCCATATACAATGATATTGGACTTTGGGGGAATGCATTATCCAAAAGTTTGATCAACATCGGGGGCTAACATGTTTTAACCAATTCAACAAGGTTTTGTCAATTTTGTCTTTTGTGTATTAATGGGTATGGGGTTGAAATGGACCATTATGGCTTCCGAGTGATGATAGCTTAAGTGGTTAAACCATTCATGTCATGAATTGAAAACAATACTTATACCATCTAAAAAACTTGGCCTAGATTGAACCATGATCATCCCTAATCCTAACTATCACATTATACATAGTCATGCCTTAATATAGAACTTGGGCTAAAAATAGATCAATTGACACACTTAATTGCCCAATTTATTCATAAGACACTACTTAATTAGGGGTACAATGTACAAGTCAGATTGGGTTAAGTCAAGTTGAAGTAGAGCTATAAAGTGGGTCGTATCGACCGTGGGCTAGTACTATATAACTCATATATATATATATATATATATGAGTAGGCAGCCCACATAAGTGGGTCATGTCACATTACACCTCTAGGCTTAAGTCAACACACTAAGCAAAAACAAGTTGTTAAACCTCTAAACATAAAGAAATGATCTTAAGAAGACTTAAAGGTTGTCATTAAGATTCACTAGTTCTAGCAATAAAGTAGTTAAGAGGACAAACCCCTAGCATAACTTTGTCATGGTATATACATTAATAAATATTTGTAACATAATAAGTATGTGTTTGGTTCCGTGGGCATTTATGGATAGGCCATTTATTTGTACTTTTTTACTTTAAATGTTTATTTATATTTTTTTACTTTAAATGTTTCCTATTTTTGTTGTTTGATTGGGCTTCACTTTAAACATTTTTTATTCTCCACCTCAGATTAATACCCACTAAAGTGTGTCATATCAGCATTTGGTTTCAAGAAACGTTGGGGTGTTGGGGGAAACAAGATTTGATGTTTCCCCAAATGCCCCATGCACAAAAATCAAAGTGTTTCAATTTTTTTACCATTTATTTGATAAACAGTGAAACCAAACAATTGTTTCATTTTGCTTCTTCTACAATAAACACCAACGCCTATATAGTGCTGATGTGGTGGCGTTTTTTCAAAAACGCCCATGGAACCAAACACAACCTAAATCAAGATTTCAACCAACCATGTTAAAGATGTCACATGGTCTATTTATTTTTCATTTGTCCATGTTTCACAAGGTGTAGTCACCATCAAGACTTCAACTGTGATGTATCAATCATACATTTTGCCTAATAATATATGTATAAAAAGTTATATATAATATATGTCACACACATGATTTTATGATATTTATGTATATTAAGGGTTGTTCCAAGAAAGCCCCAAGGATGAAGGGTGGGTGTGTGGGTGGAGGAGGGGGACAATTTGAACTAATTCAAGTAATCCAACAAGCGAAGTTTGGATCATGAGGCAAGAAATGGACCTATCTGATATTGATCCAATTTGTTTGCATCTCTAATTCCGACTTACCCAAAAAAGCCTATTTGGCCCATGTTTTGAATTAATCTTGTTTGCATTAGCCTCCCTAAGTGTGCCATGCAACAAAATACAAGGACCTGACAATATATATATATATATATAGACATATACATATACATATACATATACATATACATATACATATACATATACATATACATATACATATATTTATGTATTGCACCCCAGACCTGGCCTAAGGTATTAAGCCTAAGTCAGGCTTGGAAATTTTTGAGTGTGATGCGGGGCCGTCCTAAAAAAACTACTAGGCTTAAGCCTTGATAATTTCAGCCCTGCAACAAAAAGCTATCTGATTTTTTATAAGAGAAAATCTCTTAAAATATCCTTGAGTTTTAGGAAATTGATTTACTTTACCCTATTGTTTAGAAATTGACTTACCTCTTAGTTTTCTTACAATTGATTAAATCATTCCCTATCATTAGCATTCGTTAGCGTTTTAGTACAATCAGTTCACATGTGACATCATGTGGCACATAAAATTTTTAAATACCAGTATTACCCTTTTATGATCAGTTTTTCCCTCCATTATTCTTCAATTTTTCAAAATAAAACTCAACAAAATCCAAATTTTTTATAAAATCTAGCACATTGTTTTTAAATTCTTTAGGACTTGCTATGTTCATCAACGCCCTGTGACAAGCTTCCATTTGCGACTTCACCTCTCAAATGTTTCACTCTCTTCAATTCATGTTTATCTAAAGCAACCCAACTTACATGAAGAGAAACCAAAATAAGAAAACATAGTTTCACTTTCTAAACAATTTCACTGTAAAATCAATTTTGACAGTTAATGGACATCAGTTTTCAGTTTAAGTGAGATTGTGAAAATTGTTGAACAAAAATGGGGAAGAACCTGGCTTGAGTTTAGAGCTTCCTAATAGCAAAGGATTTTTGTTTGCAATTAGAGAAATGTGTCAAGTTGGGTCATACAATTTGAATTCAAATAGTCATTTGCTTCTTTTGTATTAATAGACACTAACTATAAAAAAACTTGGGAGGTGTTTAAAGCAATTTCTAAACAATAGGCGTAAAGTAAATCAATTTTACTTTTGACAAATTTACCCTTTTATTAGTGTTTTTGAACTATTGTTGATCCAGATTGTCAAACCGTTTGGATTGACAACCGTCCAACCAACTGGTTCCATTTCACCCCTAACCCATTCCTTGGCCAAAACCTGTTGACTTGATTAGCGACCTGCTGACTTAGGCAATCGAACCATTGACCCAATTAACCCAGACAATGGTTTTAACCATTTTTATTTTAATTATTTTTTAATTTTTTGTTTCTTTAAATTAAATGGGCCATCCATTTAAGCCGGATGGTCGAACCTCTAACCCGAAAACTAGTGGCCAAAGTGGCTCCGATGTAGGTCAATTTTTAAACATTGATTTTTATAAGGGAAAATTCTCGATTAGTACCCTATGCTTTGGCTTGAGTGACAATTTGGTCCCCAAACTTTAAAATGCGACAATCCAGTACCCGAACTTTTGAAACATGACAATCTAGTACTTGCCATTAACCAGTCATTAAGTGGCATGTGAAAAGACACAAATGCCCTTCAAGTGTCATCTAATTTTCTTTATCAACCATATGCTAAAATCAAAACCAACCGTCAAAATTTTCATCCATGCAACAACACTTTTGTCTTTCTTCTCCTCTGAATATTCTGCCATCTTGAACCAAAACCTAAGCAATTTCTGGGAGAAAAGTTTTCCTTTAACTACTATAATTATCTTATATGAAAAAAGAGAAAAGTCTTCGGCCACCATCACTGATCTCTCTCTCTCTCTCTCTAAAGTATCATGACAAAGCTTCCATTTCTTCTCCTCTCTTTTACTTGTAGGAATAAAATATTACTATGTTAAGTTAAAAAAAAATAAAAATAAGTTGTATAAAACCTGGAATTTTCTGTAATTGGCAAAGACTTGCAACAACTTTGCATGAAAGGAAAAGTCATTGCAAGTGTTTGTGACAGAGAGCTTGAGCTCTGTTTAATCTTCTTGAGGAAGAAGATGATGAACAATCGATTTTATTTTCAAGGGTAATTTTGACATTTTCAAAAGTCTTAAATCGCACATAAAATACGTGATATACATAACTGACAGTCTATTAACGACAGGTACTTAGCATTAATGGCATGTACTTAGATTGTCGTGTTTCGAAAGTTTAAGTACTGGATTGTCACATTTTAGAGGTTGCTTGGGACCAATGCGTTTCATGACCGTTCCATTTTTTGCTGATGTGTCATGCGTGCCACAGCAACAAATAAACAGAATCAGTAAAAAAATATGACAATTAGTAGTCTTGTTTTTCAAGGAAACGTTTTTGTAATAATTAGCTTTGCGATTTAGGAAAGGAAGGGTTTCTTGAAACGCTAAATTTTCGTTTCTTGAATTGCCTTAATGATCCTGAATCACCCTGGTGACATGTCGTATTGGAATTTGAAAAAACTAACCACTTTTTGAGATGTCAAATAGTTGTCATTATAAATATATTATAATATTAAGCCAAATCAGTTTAAACATCCAATTAGCCTATATCCCGTTTATTTGTATTCCTTTAAAAAACAAATAAAATGATTCACTTATAAATCGGACCCCACTTGTGAAACACAATGATTGTGAAACGCACCGATCCCAAACGTCCTCTTAAAGTTCGATGACCAAGGCGGTGTTTGGCACCGTGTTCATCTTGTGGGCAGGACTGGTCCACAGGATGAACACCCATTCGGTTGGCTATGGAAAGGCGGTCCCGTCCACACCCCAATTTCTCATCCATGACAAAAACTCGTGGTTAGGGCCCGTCCACACTCTATTTTTGATCCCCCTGCTTCACACTCTCCTTGAAAGGCCGAAACCAAGGTTTTAAAAACTGACTCAGAAAAGGAACTGTTCTGGCCACCAGTTTCTGGGTCAGCGGTTCGACCATCTGGGTCAAACGATTCAAATAGTTTGAACATCTTACCCATTAGATTAGAATATTAGGGTAAGATGCATACTATATAAGAGAAAATCAAGTTTGAAATTTTGCATGAGAGAGATTTGAGAAAATTGTCGGTTGAAAGAGTTTAGAAGAAGAAGAAGAAGAAGAAGAAGAAGAAGAAGAAGAAGAAAAAGAAGAAGAAGAAGAGGAGGAGGAGGAGGAGGAGGAAGAGGACTTACAAGTTGCAGCGGCGACAACAACGACTTACAACAACAACAATGACGGCGACGACAAACTATAGCGGCGGGGATGGTGGCAAACTAGCAATGAAAGTAGATCTGAGATTTCTCAGTCTCAGATCTCACTCTCTCTCACCATCTCGCGCAGATCTCTCTTACCTTTTCATGCGAGAGAGACAGATCTGCACATATCTGAGATTTCTCAATCTCAGATATGAGATTTCTTAGTTTTTAAAACCTTACAGCAAACTGTTCTTCGGGTCGAATGGGTCAACAGTCAAACCATCCGAGTCAACGGTTCGTTGACTAATTCAACGGTTTTTGACCAAATACCAGGTTTGGGGTAAAACGGAACCGATCGCTTGAACAGTTTCCAGTCTAAACAATCCGAGTCAACGACGGTTCGAAAACTTTGGCTAAAACCTAAATTTTTAATGTTTTTATCAATAAAATAATATTTTTAAATATTTAAAATATATTTTTTAAAATTTTAATTATTTTACTATTTTTTTATAAAAAATAATATTTATTGGTTAATATTAATTCATTGATGTATTTTTCAATATATTTATCATATAAAATGTAAAAATTATATATTTGTGATTAATTGTGTAGATCAAGGTTTTTGAACTGCCGTTGACCCAGATGGTCGGACTGCTTAGCCCGAGAACTATCCTAGCAAGCGGTTCCGTTTTACCCCAAACCCGATTTTTGGTCAAGAATCGTTGAAAAAAGTCAACAACCCATTGACCCGGGCAGTTAAACCATCGACTCGTTCAACGACTTTGACCTTTTTTTATTTTTAATTATTTTTTTTTAATTTGTTTGTTAGAACGGACCATTCGTTCAAATTGGACGGTCGGACCGTTGGCCCGAAAACCAGTGGCCAGGATGGTTCCGTTTCCGGTTTGTTTTTTAAAACATTGGTGTAGATCATTATAAATGTATATGAGATACATGGAATCAAAAAGTATGGTGTGGAGTGATCCACACCATGCTTATAGAACGCCACTATGGGTCCAATCCACACAGTTGTGGTATAGTGTGGATTGGTCCCTACCATAGGGTGTGGTGTGCACCAATCCACACCCACCAATTTCTCATCCACACTAAGGAACGACCCAATTGTCACTCGAGGCAAACTACATGGTACCAATCGAGGGTTGGCTCGTTGGTGTGTTAGCTGGGTTGTCCCAACATTGACGCGGAATCAAATCCCACAACTAGCACTTTGGGCTCCGTTTGTTTGCGATACAATCACCGAATCGGGGTATTTATGTATTTCGGTTCGCGTTTGAGCGTTTGTTTGATGCATAAAAAGTAATGATTATCAGAGCAAAAATGTATTTTTTGACACTTTTGTACTCTAAAAAAAGAGCATTATTGTACCTATTTTTTGGATACAATTTTGTGCTCTCTTGATAATTAACTTTTTGACCAAAGTTAAGGCATTAAAGCATATGATATTTGGAGCATTTAATGATGGGCCCACACTTTTGCACGGATTTCAAACAAATAAGATGAATGTAAAAACGGTTTAAAATGTGAACCGTACTTCTATTCATGAATCGAGAAATGGATAAATATGAGAAATGGATAAATATGAAGTATACATATTTGCGTTTGCATTGCAACGAAACGCAGCCTTGGGAAGAAAAAGGGGGGTAAAGGGGAAAAGGGAAAGTTATTGCTGCTGATTTACCAAAAAAAACTACACGGTACTGATTGTAGATTTTCCCTTTTTATAATCCACATTTTAAAACTCTCATTTAACACCGGTCACTGAAGTTAACAACTCTCTCGTGACCGCGAAAGTCAGGAGAGATGAATCAGGGCTTCAAAACGCTGTGAATTAGGAAATTTCGATCTCCTTAAGTTTCTTCGGTTTGATCTGTGAACCTTTAGTTTCGGAGGCCGATTCGGGAAAGTGGGATGTCGGCCGTTAAAGGAAGTAGCAAGAGACGAGGGAAGGAGGAAGTTGACGTTCTGAAACCGGAGAAGAGAAAGCGAGATGAGGACTTCGATCCCGATCTATCGAGGTTTCTTTTTTATTATTTTTCAAGCTTTCTGATGCACTGCCAAATTTTTCCCCGATAACGTGTTATTGCTTCTTCGGATTTTGACTTTTCAGTGACATCAAAGGTATCCTCTCGGCACTGCAACAGATCAAAGAAAAGGCGCAGAAAGATGACCAGAGGAGGAGTGAGGAGTTGATTTCTAGGTGAATGCACTTAATGTGGCGATATCTGAAGCGATTTCACAACAGAACTTATATTGGTTTAGTGACTAGGGATTGTGTTACTTGCAAATGGTTCTATCAGCTTCTTGACTCTCTGAGTAGATCTGATTCATATTCCTTCGGATCTGGATGATAATCTGAACATTTTCTATCTTCTTAGGGTTATACAGTGCTCTGAATTGTATTGTTTTATAGAGTAGAAATAAATACACCATTAGTTCTTTATTGTTTTCCGGCCCTATTCTGAAGCATAATGGACTTCTTTCTCATTTTTTGCCTAAATTATCCAGTGAAGTTTACGAACTATTTAGATATATTGAAAAGTGTTTTTTCCAATTTCCTTCAGGGTTTTTGTTAGCAGCATTATCGTTTTTGTTGTTATTAATGCTAAAGAACAATGATTTACATTAAACTCATTTGCTTGCTGGCTTACTGGCTTACTGGCCCATGAAGGTACCATGTGAATTCATATGTCTTTATTAGTATATCTGTCTTTTAATTAGTTCCTGAAATCACAGAAAGCAATGAAAATGTAAAGAAAGGTCTAAACACTAGGAAATGTGCTAATAGGTAACGAAATACAGAATATATAAAACATAATAAGTGAATGCAAATATATAGATAATTTATATATGAGTTTTTAGTCCAGAGGTGGACTAAAAGTTAAATCAATTTACAATTATTCAAAGCTATTCAAGTGGTGGACTCCTTCCCAAGATGTGGTGGGTCTCTTTGACCCAAATTTCCTGAGGTAGGCAAAGAAAAGAGGAAGGATTCTGTGGAAAGCAATGGGAACAGCACTGGTTTGGACCATCTGGGAAGAAAGAAATGGGAGGATTCTCGATGAAAGGTGTAGATCATAGTTAGAAGTCATAGAAGCCATAAAGATAAAAATCGCACATTGGGTAAAAAATTTGGAAATCTTCCACGTTTTCTCCTTCAATGATATTCTGAGATCATGGAAGGAAGTGGCAGGCTTGGGCCAAGAGAAAGAAAGGGTTGTTATGGAGTGGAGACTGCCAACACCTAATTCTGTGAAATTAAACTTCAATGGAAGCTTTTTGGGAAGTGAAGGTAGGGTTGGTTTAGGAGGTGTATTCAGAGGCACAGGAGGTGAGGTACTAGCACTCTACTCGGGTCCTGTTGAGCAAGGGGATTCACTGACAGCAGAATTAATGGCTTTTCTTCAAGGGCTGAAACTCGCAAAACAGCTTGGTTTCCAAAGGTTAGCAGTGGAAGGGGACTCTCAGGTGGTGATTTCCTGGACAAAATTTCATTGCCAAATCCCTTGGATGTACAGGCAAAGGATTAGAGAAATTGAAATGATAACAAGGGAACTGAATGTTACATTTAAATGGGTGAGAAGAACTGCAAATGGCATGGCAGATACATTAGCTAAACAGGGGGAAAACTGGCAGCACTTATTTTGGGCTAAATTGTAAGGCTATTTTGGGGAGTTGCATCTTTAGTTGTATCTGTTTACCATATGGGTGTGGATAAACTACCCACAAATTTGTAAGCTCAATTTTCATATTATGGTTAATAAAAGTTACCTTTGCTGATAAAAAAAATATTGAATGGTTAATAGGAACTAATGATAGTTTATATATTCTAAGAGTAGAGGACTATTATGAGATACATTATGTGCTTTTGTTTGATCTCATAGCTTGAGTTAACAAGAGATGTGTACACAAGAAAACAAGTAATTTTGGGCTTCTCTATGCCTGATCATAGTTGACCACTTGAAACTGACTGGAGAAGTTGAAAATGGCCAGGGTCCTCGAACCATGTAGAATGTCGAGATCCTATAATATCATCTTTGGAGTGTCTAAAGTGTCTGAGTGTGAAGTAGGCTGTAGGAGCCCTTTTGTGAAGTCTATGGAGATTGATGATGAATTTGCTGCCCCAGTTGAAAAAAAAAAAATAGAGGAAAGAGTTGATTTTCTGCGTTGTTATGAGAGAATAAGTTGTATTGGGTGCCATAGTGATATCTTCTGTTTATTCCCGCTAGGAATTCTTTGATGTATGACTATGTCTTAGAGGAGATGGAATGGTCAAAATTGGGGCTGTTCACTAGTGAGATGGGGTGCAATTCAAACCTGAACTTTCTTTTCTTTGTATTGGTTCAATATGACAAAGATTTAGGGGAGAATGGGACTGTTTAGGATTTGGTCATAAGGAGAATGAACAAGGGAAAGAGGGGAAAGCAAAATTACAGAAAGAGGCGGCACACAGGGGGAAAAGGATTGGACCCCAGGTTATTTAAATTAATTTTATGTGCTTATAGTTCCATCTATTTTTTTCCCATTTTTTTAGGGCTATGCAATGGAGGGAAGCCCATCCCCCATACTCGTAACCCCCCCCCAACCCTGGTGCAGCGGGATTTGATCCCAAATCTCCACTTTAAACATCCAGAGATCCCAAAATTTCATCTAGTTTTATCCATTAAGCCTCATAAATTAAATCACTAAATAGTGCAGATTATCCTTTGGCTGGTTACATATATCCTGATTCGTATATGTTATAATCCGTCTTTGACTACATTTATTATGTGTTTGAAATTCATCAAGTTCCATGTTTTTTTATCCGTTGAGTTTCATATTTGATCTCAATTAAGAAAATAGTGCAACCTGTCCATAGATTTGTCATTTTGGTTGGTTTCTTTGCTTCCCTTTCTTCTTGCATCCTTATAGCATTCCATGGTGTGATGTACAGAGATTTGGTGACAGACAAGATTATCAGTTTTATTATGGTATCTCTAATGATTTTTTTGTCCTATTTTTTCTGGGTGTGGTGTGAATTCAATATGAGTTGGTTGTTCATACTAATATGGGTCTTGTGGCAGTGTGGCTTCAGAGATCAAGGCCATGCTAGATGATGCAAGGTCGCAGTTTGATAAGGAAAGGTGAGAAAAGAAAAAAATATTTTGCCATGAGTTTGTATAAGATTGTATACTTTTTCTAAGCTTCCTAATTTTTCAGTTGTTTCAATCATTGTTCCTCTCCACTCTATTAACATGGGTGTTGTTTTAATTGCTTTTGTTATCTTCTCTCACAGGCAGAGTTTTGTTAAGGCTCTTTCAAAGAGCTCAAAAGAGGTCTGCACAATATAAAGGCCAATTCTTAATGTAGATTGGATGAGATGGATTTTGTTTTTAGCTGCAAGGATGATGCCTCAGTTTTATTGCATTATATATTTGCATGAATTGCAGTGTGAAGGTTCATTGAAGAATGAATATACAAAGTTCCAAGCTACTTACGAGAAATTTTGCAAGGAAAAAGACACACACATGCAGATTCTTAAAGGTACTTTCTGGATTCTTTAGGTTATGGTGTAGACTGGTGTAGCATCTCAATTGAAGCACCAATTAATGTTAACAACATGTCATCTTTCATTTGCTGTTTCTACATGTCAGAATTTCTTTATTTCAGTTTGCATTCTCACTGGATCAAGTAAATAAAAGAAAAGGAAAGAAACAAGGAGATTAGGGGTTACCATATAAAACAAAAAAATATTGATTTTGGATCTGCTGGGAACAATTTATCTCATGTTTATAGATCATTTTAATGTCATTTAAAGAACATCAGTTATTAGCTAATAGTTTGTCGAGATTAAAATTTGTTTAATCCCATGACATAACAGCCCTTTTTCTGAATTCTTTCTTTTGCAGAGAAATCATCTGTAGTAATCCTGAATACCATCTAATCAACAATTCCATATTATCTAGCCACCAAGTTGGCATGAGTAACTGTTTAAGGTTTGGTGTACCTAGGTTAAAGTATCAAAAAAAAAGTTGAAGTTGACTTGCCAGATTGATTGCACTTGCATTTATATACTTAACACTGAATTATTGATAAAAAAGTATATACTTAACTGAATTGCATTTTTTCACTTTGAAATTGAGATGAAACAACCATATTGCCTTTTGACATAGCCAATACTTTTGTCATCCTAAAAGAGAATCTAAATGTGAAAATATTAGCTGAGTTCTATCTCAGGATACTAACCAATAACCATTGGTGTTTCTTCAGACATATTTTCCAAGTTTGAAAATGAAAAAGAAAAGCTGTTCACCCGCTATGAACAACTACGTGAGCAAGAAAACCCTGAGCCCGTTCTTCTGTGCATTCAAAACTTACCCTTCTAACCACAAACAACATAATCTCTGTACAATTTGGTCTTCAGGGAAGAAAGAAAAAAGTATGCTATCAGATTTAGAGAAAGCTTGTGCAGATAAAATTGCTGCAGCAGAGGATTCTATAAAGAAGAAGAAGCAGGTCAGCTACTGGTTCATACATTTTCAAGGTTGTTTTCACCAGAAAATATCTAAAAAAAAGTTTTTTTTTTAATACAGGATGAGAAATCTTTCAGCTTTTTGCGGAAGTCTCTAGGTTCATTTCTGGACAGTGCCTCCGATGAGGACTTCCTACTGGATGATTAAAGCTCTGCTTTAATGCATCAAAGCTTGAAATGCAGTAATTACTCTTTGGCTCTACATGTTACACAGACACACTTAAAACTTTAGTTCCTGCTCTTTATTACAATATGCTACACAATTCAGGCTTCTCTAACTAGATGCAACCTATGTTTCTACATGTTCTTCAACAAAAGGGAGAAACACCAACCTTCTTCTGCCACCTGAGTTTTAAGTTGAAATTCTCCCATTGTATATTCTCTTAATCACTATTTTGTTTCATCTGGACAAGAACTAGGAAGGTTATCATTACCATGGTCATTTGAGGTGGAATGATGCCTGGATTTTGCTTGGCCATTACCCAATGTTGGTCCTATCTATCTGGGACTTGGAAGAGGCAGACTGGATATAGTCATAATCTTTCATTTCTTTGCACAAAGTGTTTGCTCTCTGACTCAAACCCATGTTCTCACACTTGCCAGCCCAAGATTTTAACACCACCGATCAATAGCCCAAAGAAAAATGAAATAGGGGAAGAGAAACCCTTTCAAGCATAAGTTTGTTTTGTTTGTGCATATTAGAGAAAAGTTATTCTAATGGTAATGGAAAATTGGTAGTTTTACACAATTCAAGAACAGGATACAACATAACACAAGATCTAGCATGAAACAGTAAAACTGAATTTCCTATTAAAAGCTTCTTAGCAGATAATAGGAAAACAAGTTTAATAATAATTGTTATTATCATTATCTGCAATACATAAAAAATTAATACTGAATTTTAATTTGAGTGCAAGTAAATGTGAACCCTCTATTTGATGGCTGCACTTGGATCTTGCAAGAAAATTTATTCAGTACATGAATACATCATTCAATACTGCTAAAAATATTCAGGTCAGATGCGTTATTTCTGATCTGTTCTGACCATCATATCGTAAATAGAAGAATTTCTGATTGGGCTGTTTGCCTGTCAACCATCTCAGAACTTGAGGGTGGGATGATTAGGATAGAGTGAATACATTGAGGAAACTCATGAACCCTACAGACATGTTAATAGAATTGATCTCAGGCTCAGATGACCATAAAAAAAGTATAAAACATAAGAAACACATATTTTAATAGTTTATATAATAGACAGTGTTAACCATTGGGATACATTTGGAAAACATTGAAAAATGTGGAAGAGCTATGATATGCTTAGAAAACTAATATAAATCTCATTGAAATCTAAAACCAAAAAAGTATTATTTTTAATTATCAATTGATTTTTTTGTCTTTTTTGTTGGGTAAACTCCAGGAACCATCAGTACTTTGGAAGGTTTGGAATTTAACTCATTCCATATTCTTAAAAAAGATATAGTCATGATCATTCTAACCGGAAATCCAGATCATCATCAAAGTGGAGCCTCAAAAGCAGCCAACAACTCTTGAAAATCTAAGTGGTTTGAAAAATTTTGACTGATCAAGGCCATAGAAGCGGAATGGTACATAAACTAAAAGAATGGTTCATCAAATGGTGTATCCTGACATCAAGTGATTTTTGTTCTTTGATTAATGCTCCAATGTTCATATAAATCCAGGCTATGTGATGATGTACCAAATCAACCCAAAGATCAAAGCCATCAATTTGGCCTTCTAAGATCAATAAATTAATCTCAACTATTCAGGTAATGACCAAGGTTTTAACAAATGTGGGCCATCCAAATAATATGCTAAACCAACAAAATTTCTGTTATCAAAGTGGTCTATTAAAGACCAATGAATTAATTTTGGCCATCCAACATTCTAGTAAGATTTCAAGTAATCTTAGCTATTTAAATGATACACAAAATTCTATAGAGAATGGAGGACATTGTTGAGTGATGTACCGGATAAGACCTAAGATCTTACCATCAAAATGACCTAAGATCTAAGCCATCTAAGTGTGGTACAAATCAGATGAGTTTGGTCAAGTTAAAGGCCAATCCTAGACTAACCCTAGTCTGGACCCAAATTGATGTCAATACCTAAATTTGTAAATCCAAACCTAACCAAATTTCTATTCAATCCTATGCATTACATGAGTTTACTTGCTAGTTCATCACAATGTGTCCAAATTTTTAACCAAGCCATGTTTATTTAAGATGTAGGTATCCGGTGATGATCAGCATTGAAGTTGCTATGACTGCAGCTCTAACATTTTGTTCTTCATGCAAAATTTTGTACCAAGATCGGTCTATTTAAGAAACCATGGATTTATGCAATTTGCAATTTCAAATGTTTGCACATTTAGTGGAGTCCTAAAGTAAGAATTGATCCAATATTCAACAATTCAATTCAAGTGTTCTTTGGATACAGTGGGGTCAGTTATGCATGAATGGGTCTGACTAAACTGACCCCAGTTAAGATGACTATAAATAAGGTATATACACAAAAAAAAACACGTTTTAATGATTTATGACTATAAATAAGGTATTCCAAGTGTTAACTACTGGGACACTTGGAAAATTAAAAAAAAAAAAAATTGATGAAAGAACCAAAAATATGCATGCATATTTAATTCTTAAGAAGCCAATATAGGTCTGTTAATATTTATAAATATAAGTTTTAATGATTTTTTATTTAAAAATGGCATGCAATAAGAAGAGAAAATGTATCAATTTTAAAATTTAGAAACAACGAAAATATGAGAGCTAGGTGATGTCACTGATGTGTGGTGTAGTGGGAGGCTTGCCAGCTTTCTATTTAAATGTAAATTTGAATTTTTAAATATAGGACTATAGGAGTTAATGAGAGAATGGGCATGTTAGTGGCCTACAAAAATGTTGGAGCATGGTTTTCAAAACCGGATCGGATCGGATAGTCGGATTGGAAAAATCAGGAACCGGTCACCGTTTTCCCCCAAAATCGCTTTTTTCCCCAAAACCGTTGATTTTGGTTAGCAAACCATGGAATCGGCCGGTTAATTGTTCGAATCGTTCGAATGGTTTTGACTATTTTCTAATTTTTCTAATTTTTTTTGTCAGAACGGGCCAGCTGTCGGTCGAACGGTCGGACCATTCAAACCGGTAACTAGACCCTTGATCGGTTTGGTCACCGGTTTGTTTTTAAAAACCATGTGTAGGAGTCGAGATTTTTAAAACCGAACTGGATAGGGAACCGTGCTGGGTCCAGTTCCCAGGTTGAATGGTCCGGCCATTTAAATTGAATGGATGACCTGTTCTGACAAATTAAAAAATAATAAACTGTAAAAATGGCCAAAAACCGTAGTTCAGGTCGATGGTTTGAATGCCTGGGTCAGCAGTTTGATTATCAAATCAATGGTTTTTTGCCAAAAAGCGTCTTTGGGCTGAAATGGAACTGATCAGATGACCGGTTCCCGGTTTTTCCAGTCGAGTCTGGTTTTGAAAACATTGGTAGGAGTTTATATTATTGATTAGTATTGGTCAATACTCAATACAGGCTCAATTTGGTCTAGTACTTAGGCCCTGTTTGGTTTGCGGGGAACAGGGGTCTGGAATTGGAATCGGAATGGGCTATTCCGATTTCAATTGTTTGGTTGAGTGGAATCGGAATCTCATTCCCATTCCTGCTGGAATAGCATTCCCTCATTTGAGGGAATGACCATTCCCTGCCCCTTTCCTTAAGAATGAAATTCCATTCCTGCTGATTCCAATTCTCATTCTCATTTCTGTTTGAACCAAAAAAATTATGAGAACAGATCATTCTGATTCCGATTCCAATTCCAATCTCAGATGCAAACCAGAGACCTGTGTGATGCACAGTTTCTTAACTGAATTGGTTGTGGGTGAGATAGTTTCATCTTTAAATTTTTATTTTAAATGTTAAAAAAAAAACATAAATTTCAAAAAAGGTTGGGAAGCATATAATGAATCTGATGCGGACAACGATATCTTAGAATATTGTATAGATTTGACCATTCCACCTGTGTCACAAATCAATAAGCGCAAAAATTGATATGGACCATACATATTGATACTTTTAAACTTGCTTATAATTTACTAATACAGTGGACCAATCCAAACATCCTACCTTGGCTAACCCTGCTATCAGTAACATTTGACATTTAATTAAGATGCATGGTGTGTAATGAGTCGGATTTAGGTCGGTGCTATAGCCATGGCACCAATGACCCCTTGGTTGAGTTGGTCACTTAACATCCCTCCCATAGTGGAAGAATGGGATGAAACCCATGCATCTGGACATTCTTGTGGTAGTGAAACTCACATTGCATTCTACCCCTTTCCCAACCTTGTAGGCCTACTAATACTAACCTAATTACATGATTCTACAAATTGCTTATGTCCTCATATAGAGACGACCAAATAATAGGAAAAGAGCATAGTACTACCAAACCCAATAAAAAAACTAGAGAGACTCTCAAAGAACAAATCATACATTTCCCCAAAGCCATGTTCTTAAGAGAAACACTCTTAAAAACCCTAAGAACATGAAACACAAGATACAAATTATGTAAAAAACCATAACCTATAATTGGGGGACACCCAATGGAAAACACAACAAATAAATCACATTTTAATTGGTCTGATTCTTTTATTTTTACACCAAAGGCAATATCGTTCAATTAACTGCTCAGAAAATACAATCCGCACTTAAAGCAGAAAAAAAAAAAGACAAAAAAAGGAGGTAGACAAGACCAAGTAAGAAGATCTAGTGAGTGTCACAGCATGGCGAACCAACTTGTAAGCCACATTATTACATCTAGTATTAGCATAAATAACTGAGCAGTGGGATATTCTTGCTAATAATTCTTTGCAATTAGCTAGGATATTGGTATTCTGCCAAGGAGTGAAGTTACTCTTCAACAGAGAAGAAATCATTGTGTGTCTCCTTAAATGAGTACGAAGTTTAACTGCAAATCCATAACAAACTTAAAAGATTCAAGTAATGCCCAAGCCTCACTTTCTATAGGAGAACGACACAAGGAAAGACAGCACAAGCCACCAATAAGGAGCCCAAGTGGACCCGAATAGCAATACCAAATAAGGGTGTCCATGTAAAACAGAAAAACCGAATCGAACCGGAAAATGCTGTTAATTGAATCGACCGGTTTGGTATTTTTGAAAAATCGAAGGATCAGTTTGGTTTTCGGTTAATCTACAAAAAAACTGCGGTTAACCAAACCGATTGGTATATATTTATATGCATATTTTATATATATTTTTAATATATGTCACATATTTTATATATATTATATATAAATATATATTCATTTTATATATAAATATATACATATATTATATTTATAACAATCAATTTATAAATACATTATATAATTTTATAATATTTATAATATATTATATATCATTTATTATTTATAATATAATAGTATACATATATTTATATAATATATATTATAAATATAAAAACCGAAAAACCAAAGAATCGAACCGATCAAAAACCGAAACCGACGAGCCAATTAACTGGTGGTACCAATTCAGTTTTGGTTTGGAGAAATGGAAAATCTGGTGGTACCGGTTCAGTTTGCAAAAATTGCCCATGGTTTGATTAACGAACCGTGGACACCCCTAATACCAACCCTTGAATACAAAGAACAAGTGGCCCCATCAAAGTTCAGTTTCTGCTAATTGGTTGGAGGACAGGCCCAAAAGCATTTTGGGGTTGAAGCAACCAAAGAGGATAGCTTTAAATTGTATTACCAAAGTCATGAATTTGGGCTTCAAATAATTAAAAATATGAGCTGGATTTATAGGAATTGATGGAGGGTGATTTGGCCCGACCCCATAGCACGGGGACACGTGGGTATGACCTTGCTTAAGCGATGACTCAGCGTGATAGCACAACAAGCGTAACCGAAACCCAGTGAGAAGGGCTCGCCGAGTTTAATCCAGCAACTCGGCGGGTTAGGCTACTGGTCGAGAGTCGTCTGCCTTGCACCTTCCCGAGGTTGAAGCGCTCCGAGCTGCCTCCGAGCTCAGGGCCTCCTGACTTTTCCTAATGCCTGAGCTCCTCCTAGTGGGTTCTAGGCCACTCCCAAAAAAGGAACACCCTGATCCGACCCTAGATACCCGAGGTGGAGACACCCCGGGCCAGGCAGCTCGGTGTAACCTACCACAGGCAGCTCACCACGTACAGGGTAGCTCGATACAGGGTAGCAGTTCGGCATGTCGTAGGAAGATCTCCTGCCTAACAACTGAGCCCGACAACCTGAAGACTGCGATCACGTCTTTTGTTAGACAGTGTCGTGCCCACCACCTCTGGAAGATGTCTTACATCTGACAAGTACGTACCCTGCAGCGACGGCCCCGCACGTGCCGCCTCAGCCTTGGTTGTAACGGCTGAGGCAGGACGACAGTGGCGGTTATACCTGCCCTGACAAAAGCAAGTGGGCTTGATCCGACAGAATTCTGTTATAAGTAGCCCCAATTCCAAAGGGCAGAGGTAATCTTCTGATACTCGCGCTATCTACACTCTTAGCCTCTTTTACTCTCTTTGCATCTTTCACAGAGCTCTAACTTAAGCGTCGGAGTGTTCCCGCCGGGCAAGCCCCCCAGGGATTCCTCATCTTCTCCATCTCAAGTACCATCCAGGAGCCATGTAGCTGCCAGTTAGGAGGGACCGGATCGCGCACCATCATTTGGCCCTGTCTATGGGAATGACTTCAAAAAGCCTCCCCTTAGTTTTTGCAACTACCTTTTAAGACTTAGCACTCATGGCTTCTTCAAGCAATGCTGGACGCAGCATGGAGATGGACATCGCCGGGGAACAACTCCAAGTTCCCGTGGTCTGCATTGGGTAGTTCACTATTCCCTTCTCCACGGACGAAGTCCCCAGCCTGAACGTACCGCAAGTAATGGCACCTTTGAGCGTCCCCCTACCTTTTTCAGTCGGGACAACCTTCACTGAACCTTCCATCGTCCCTTCGACAACAAGCCAGAGCCAGGTTGACAACCTGGTGCAGTCCATGTGGGCCATGCAAGCCCAGATGCAGTAGTTTCAGCAATTTCAGCTCTACCAGCAGCAGGTGTTGCACCAAGTCTCTCAATATCACTATCAGTAGCAGTTCCCTCACCTGCCTCAGCCTCAGTTCCCTCCTCGGCACCTGGCCACGCGACAAGCTAGGTTTCACCGCCAGAATGAATGCCCTTCTCGCCCAGAAGAGGCTTCCCAGAACCCCCCTAAGAGCCAGGCCTCTTCCCGCGGTAGAAAGGAAAGACCAGCCACTCCGATCTCGCCGGGGGCAGTTAGGTCGAGAGGATCTCAACTCGCCAGGTCTACATCACCCTAGCAATCGAAGTTCGAAGCTCCGCTTCTGGAGAACCGGTTCGAGATCTTGGCTACGGACTCTAAGCAGAACCCCTTTGTCTGCAGCCATCATCAGCAGCCTGAGTTGCTTCTTGCGCAAACTTTTCCTGACAATACGGAGGTGAGCAGCACCAACATGGAGCCCGCCAAGAAGCAAAGACGCCACCGCCAAGCTCGTCGAACTGCCACCTAAAACCTTCCCAAGCTTAGAGGCAAAGAAGAGGTAAGCTTGGGTCAAGTAAAAACTCCCCTCCTTTCTGTTCCATCCCCCCTGTCTCCCGAGCTCCTAGCCGTTCCAATGCCTAAGGACTTCAAGCTCCCCCCTCTCGATAAGTATGACGGGTCGTTCGACCCGAATGGTCATGTAGACGCTTTCCAATCACAGATGCACTTGGCAAGGGCCAATGAGTCTTGCATGTGCGTGGCCTTCTCCACCACTTTTAGAGGAGTGGCCCGCACGTGGTATCGGAACCTTGCACCCAGATCGATAAGAAGCTGGGCACAGTTCGCGTAGGCCTTTACGTCCCACTTCGTCACCAGCAAACGGTGTCCGCGAACTGAGGAAACCTTCTCAGTATAATTCAGAGAGAGGGAGAGTCCATCCGGGGCTACATCAAGCGGTTCAACGATGCATGCATATAAATACCGCGCCTAGACCCCGCAATGCGCCTTGCAGCAGCCAAGAAGGGCGTGACGCACAAGGAATTCAAGTGGCACATGGTTGTCAACCAGTCGGTGACCATAACTGAATTCCTCAAGCTCGTAGACAGGTTCATAGCCACGGAAGAGGAGATCAACCAGAAGGGCGAAAGCGCGCTCGTAAAGAGAAAGAGAGAAGGGGAACCTTCCAGCCAAGGAGACAGCCAAAAGAAGAAGGACTTAGCTCGGGAGGCAAAGCTGAGTCAGCCATTCCGAACCCCTCTAGTGAACCGAATTGACTACACCCCACTGAATGCTAAGCGGGCCGAAATCCTGATGGCAATCAAGGATGCCCCGTATGTGAAGTGGCCACCCCGCCTGAGGGGGAATCCTAATGAAAGGAATAAAAATTTATATTGTAGCTTTCACAAAGACCACGGTCATAGTACCGAGAACTGTAAGAATCTCCGCGATGAGATAGAGGAACTCATTCGTCGCGGATATCTAAGGAATTTTGTACAAAATAATAATAATAATAATAATAATAATAATAATAATAATGATAATGATAATAATAATAATAATAATAATAATAATAATAATAATAATAAAGCAGGTTGACAAGGGGAGCACGGTAAGGATGTTCCCGAGTCCAGAGGCAGCCCCCGAAAGAGAGGCTAGTTCGGGGCACCATCCACATGATAGTTGGAGGCTCAGTCGTTGCGGGTTGTACCTCGGCGGCAGCCCGAACATCAGTTCACGAAGCTGCCAGAGAAGAACAGAATCCTCTGAAGTAGCCGAAGACAGAGGAACCGATCTTCTTCACAGAGGACGATGTGCGCAGGGTCCACTACCCCCACGATGACGCGCTCATCATAAAAGTAAGGATCAATGATTTCGAGGTCAGACGCGTCCTTGTAGACTCAGGTAGCTCGGCAGATATCCTCTTCAAAGCCGCGTTCAACCAACTTCGGCTGCAGAGAAGTGACTTGAGGCCCGCGAATACTCCCCTGGTAGGCTTCAGCGATGAAGAAGTCAGGCCCCTGGGGAAAATAACAGTACCTGTGGAAGTCGGCGCATGGCCCAGTGTAGTAAGGCTCAACCATGACTTCTTAGTGGTCACAACCCCCTCCCCGTACAATGTCATAATAGGCCGACCGATCACCCATGCCCTACGGGCGGTGGTTTCCACTTATTATTTGGCAATGAAATTCCCTACAGACTTCGGAGTGGGGGTAGCACGGGGCAACCAGCTTGAGTCTCGCAAGTGCTATGTTGCCGCCCTCAAGGGAAAGACCAAGGTGGCCGACAATCTCAAACTGGAGTGACCTACAGAGCAAGGCGAAGAACGAGCTGCACCCACGGAAGAGACAGTTGCTATTCCAGCTTCAGCGAAAGACATAGCTCGGACACTTCAGATCGGAGTTTCAGTCCAGGAGCCCCTGCGATCTGAACTAGTAAGTTTCCTACTCCAAAACTTAGATATTTTTGCATGGTCCACGATAGAGATGCCCAGCATAGACCCTAATCTCATAACTCACAAACTCAATATTATCCTGTAGTTAGGCCCGTTAGACAGAAGAAACGCAACCTAGCCCCAGAGCGATGGAAAGCAGTCAACGAGGAGGTCAGGAAGCTCCTCGCAGCCGACTTCATAAGAAAAGTCCATTACCCGAGCTGGGTAGCCAACCCTGTTCTGGTAAAGAAGGCTAACAGCAAGTGGCGCAGGTGCGTTGACTACACCGACCTGAACCAAGCCTGCCCAAAAAACTGCTTCCCCCTCCCCAAAATCGACCGCTTAGTGAACGCGACCTCGGGGCACGAGTTGTTGAGTTTCTTAGACGCCTATTCGAGCTATAACCAGATCAGGATGGACCCGGCGAACGAAGAAAAGACTGCCTTCATCATAGAGTTTGGTCTATATTGTTACAAGGTTATACCCTTCGGATTGAAAAATGCTGGGGCAACCTTTCAAAGGCTTATAAATAAACTATTTGAGCCATTAATCGGCAGAAAAATAGAGTGTTATGTAGACAACATGGTCGTCAAAACCCAATTCTCACATGAATTAATACAAGACTTACATTCTGTCTTTCAAATTCTGTGACAATTTAACATGAAGTTAAATCCAAACAAGTGCGTCTTTGGTGTTACCTCGGGTAAATTCTTAGGGTACATCGTCAACCAGTGTGGCATTGAGGCCAACCCGGATAAAGTTAAGGTTATCCAAGATATGAGACCACCCTGGAAGTTGAAGGACGTTCAGAGGTTGAATGGCCGCATAGCCACCCTGAGCTGCTTTATGTCCAAGTCAGCGGACCGTTGTCTGCCTTTCTTTAAGGCAATTAAAAGCAAAGGGTTCGACTGGACCCAAGATTGCCAGCTCGTGTTGGACGAGGTCAAGAAATACCTCGCTAGTGTACCCATCTTAACCCGGCCCAGAGAGGGCAATGTTTTACAGTTGTACCTCTCGGCAAGTGACGAAGTGGTCAACTCGGTACTGATAAAGGAAGTAGATTGGGTCCAACAACCCATCTACTATGTTAGTAAAGTGTTGCAGGGAGCAGAGACGAGATATCCAGAGATAGAGAAGCTAGCCTACGCGCTGGTCATCGCAGCACGAAAGCTCTGCCCGTACTTCCAAGCTCATACTGTTATCGTCCTCACCGACAAACCTTTGAGACAAGTCTTACTTAAGCCCAAGGTCTCTGGTCGACTAACAAAGTGGGTCGTTGAACTCAGCGAGTACGACCTCCAATACAAGCCGCGAACTGCTATTAAGGCCCAAGCCTTAGCAGATTTCATTGCAGAGTGCACTTTCAACTCCGAAGTCCCCAAGCTGGTTGAGCACGAGGCCCCAAATTCGAGCAAACCCGGAGCTCCCAGGCCAGTTGAGTCCGAGCCCCGTGAGGTAGCAGCCAGTGCGGCATCTCTCCTAGTTAGGCCAAGCACGAACTGGGATGAGGAGCCCGAGATTCTTCATGTAGATGGCTCCTCAAACTAGTAGGGCAGCGGAGTCGGAATAGTTCTACACGGCCCAAGTGGCACGAAATTGGAGTACGCACTACGCTTCGAGTTCGTGGCATCCAACAATGAAGTGGAGTACGAAGCATTGATAGCTAGGCTAGCTTTAGCCAGAGAAGTAAAAGCCAAGCATATCGTCATTTGCAGCGATTCCCAGCTCGTAGTCAACCAAGTTATAGGAGATTATGAAGCTCGCGAACCAACTATGATTGCCTACTTAGCCAAAGTAAGAGAGGCTCTGCTCAACTTCCAGTCACACTTCATCAGGAAAATCCTGAGGTCAGAGAACGCTGAGGCCGACGCTCTATCCCGGTTGACCAATACCAGTGATATCACCATGAGAACCATGTACATAGGGGACCTGCCTCGGCCTAGCATTCTCGGAGGGGCAGAGGAGGTCGCTCTCATCGTTCAAACAGAGCCGAGCTGGATTGACCCGCTCGCGAGCTTCTTGCTGCACGGGACCCTCCCTATAGATCGCAATGCGGCCAGAAGGGTAGAGCGCCAGGTGACCAAATACGTCATAATAGACAGACAGCTATACCGAAGATCCTATACGCTCCCCTACCTGCACTGTTTGCGGCCTTCCAAAGCCGAGCTTGTACTCCACGACATTCATGAGGGTCTGTTCGGTGGACACTTGGGGGGCAGGGCCCTTGCCCAAAAAGCACTACGACAGGGGTACTACTGGCCAATGATGAAAGCGGACGTTGTTGAGTTCGTCAAAAAGTGTGACAAATGCCAGAAGCACGCAAATATCCACCATCAACCCGCTGCCGACCTCAAGAATCTCACCAACCCGTGGCCTTTTGCGCAATGGGGCATCGACATACTTGGAATGTTCCTACCAGCGACAGGCCAGAGGAAGTTCTTAGTAGTAGCAGTGGATTACTTCACCAAGTGGGTAGAAGCTAAACCTCTCGTAACAATCACAACCCGGAACGTCCAAAATTTCTTTTGGAAGAACATTGTGTGCCACTTTGGGTAACCTCGGGTACTAATTTCTGATAATGGCAAGCAGTTCGAGGACATTAAACTCCAGAACTTGTGCCAAGACATGGGGATCTGACAGAATTTCACTTCAATCGCACACCCTCAAGCAAACGGTCAAGCAGAAGTCATGAACAGAGCAATCCTCCGCGGACTGAAGGCAATTTTGCACCAAGCTAAAGGATTGTGGGCAGACGAGCTACTCAGTGTTCTATGGGCTTACCGAACCACGGAGAAAGCTGCCATAGGAGAGACTCCCTTCAACCTCACCTACGGCACCGAAGCAGTTATCCCGGCAAAGATCGAAGTACCTACGCTGCGACTAAAAGCATACGATGACAAGACAAATGAATATGAGCTACGTACCAACCTCGACCTACTCAACGAAGTAAGGGACCTCGCGTACATCAGGACCACAGCTTACCAACAAAGAGTAGCTCGGTACTATAACGCCAGGGTCAAGAAGCGGAACCACCGTGTCGGTGACCTAGTCCTTCGTAAAGTTATGGTACCTGAGCCCGGCGTTGGCAAGCTCAGGCCTAATTGGGAAGGACCTTACCGAGTGAAACGAGTGCTCGGGGAGGGAACGTATGAGCTTGAAACCCTTGAAAGGAAACGAGTACCTCGGGCATGGAATATTGTCAATATGAGGCAGTATTACTTGTAGTCGCTAAGCAGACCACAGGTCACACAGAGCCCAAGGACCGAAACGCCAAACTAACATGAACCTCGGCAACACACGAAGACCAGCCCCCACCTGGCTTAAGAGCCAAGAAGCCGAGCTGGTAAAGACCCCAGCGCCGCGCACAACTTAACCGCCTCACCTTGGCTGAACGTGCGCCAAGCGATACATAGCCCACCTCAGCATATGCCAAGGGAAAATATCAGCCAAGTAGACAGGTCGGGCAGATGCCCTACTGTGTCCACCCCAACGTATGAAGTCTACTTGTAAAAAATATATACATATAGTAAATAGTCCAGAGAATAGTAAAAGAAAATTGTACGAAACATGTACTTTCATTAATTCTATGAAATTCTTTACAAGGATTGAGGAAGAAAAACAAGAACCGAGCTCACAGGCTCGGGGTACAGGAACTGAACTACTTCGGAGGCTCATCGCCTTTGCTCGGGACCTCCTCAGGGGCATCAGCCAGATCGGTGGCCTCTACATCATCATCGGTGCCATCATCCTCGGAGTCCGGATTATCTGCTGATTGACGCACAATGTCATTAGTAATCCACAAAGTGGTGATGGCACTCGTATCAAGACCGGGGTAGGTATGCCTGATTAACCACCGACTGAGCTTGAAGCCCTTACGGTAGGCCTCGGTCATCACGTCGTCAAACTTTGGAGACTTGACGTAGTCAAGGACGGCCTGGACCTTTGCCTCCTTGAGGGCATCTTCGAAATCCCGGTCTTCTCTTTGATGTTGTCTTTGAGGTACTCCACCTCGTGCTCCAACTTCCCCTTCGCTTCCTTGAGGCCTTGCACCTCGAGCTTCAGAGCATCCCGATATGCCTTAAGGCTGTCCACCTCGAGCCTTAAGGCCTCTTGGCCAACCTTGAACCCATTCACCTCGGCCCTCAATCTGTCCTTGTCTCGGGTCAGCTCACTCTTCTCCGCCAACAGTACCTCGATGAAGCTCTTCTGAGCTAAAGCATCACTTTGCAAGCGGTGGATCTGACCACGAGCTGCCCTCAGCTCGGTATGGGCTATGTGGGATGACTCCTCAACTGCTAGAGCTCGTCTCAGGTGCCGATCAGATTGAAGGGTCAAGGCGCGCACGACCAAGTTCACCTACAAGAAGGAGACCAGTCAAAAAAAAAAGGGAAGGAAAAAAAGAAAGAGAATCTTTCGCAAGGAACTCACCACCATAGTATGAGTAGTTTCCCGGGCACCGAGCTGACCAGGAGTGAGATCAGCCCAGTCTGTAACCTCCTCCGGGTACGCAACCTCCTTACTCTTCTGGAGGCTACACTCGGGGTTCAGAATGCTTGGACTCTCCTCCTGACTCCCCGAGCTGGATACCACCATCTCTACTGCGTGGGTGGACTCTTCGAAAGCTTCAGCGGTGACATCAGCAGGACGAACTTCGGTTGTAGCCTCTGCAGGGCGAGTCTTAGCAGCAGCTTTAGTGGCACCCCCGGCAACAGCCTCGACAGACTTAAGTAGTGGGTTCTGCTGCCACCCCGGGCTCCTGAGGCGCCATGTCTGCCTCCAATTCGATCATGGGGGGAGCGTCAGGGAGCTCGAGCTCCGAAGCCGGGACCTATGGAGGCTGGGCCTCAGTAGGAGTCCGCGGAGATTCGATGCGCACCTTCTTGGCTACGCGTTTCTTCCTCTTCATCTAGTGGAAGAGCCTCTGACTTTCTATCTTCTCCGCCTCCATGGGACCTGCAGCGAAGCTCGGCGTTAGTAACTCTGAAGTGAGTATGTAAACGAAAAAAACCGAAGTAAAGACAAACCTACCCGGGCTCAAGCTGGCCTGGATGAGCTTCTCCTCGGCTGTGAAATCTTTGTAGTTCATCCTGAGCTGAGCCCACGACTGTAATGACTTCTTGGACTTCCCATCAAGGATAACACCGGGGTGTATTAAATAAGGGAAAACCTTTTTATATTCTCTCTCTTTTTATTTTCTTTTTCTCTCCTCTGAAGAAGTGAGTGCATTTTATGCTCCATCTCACTTTTGGATTACTTGGTCAGTAAGTGCATTTTATGCTCCATCCTACTATTTGATTTACTAGCTAGTAGGTGCATTTTATGCTCTGTCCTACTATCAGATGACTTGGCTGGTAGGTGCATTTTATGCTCCATCCTACCATTGGATTAATTGACCAGTAGGTGCATTTTATACTCCATCCTACCAATTGTGATAATGGTGAAGTATTTACCCTATTTACTTAAACCTGAATTTAGGACTAGCTTAACTGGAAAATGGATTCAGATAAGTCATGTACTCCTTGATCATATTTCTTTACTAGGTTCACAAGAATTTCCCTACAACATTGCTTCAATTGATTGCAAAAGAGTTGCGGTTTTGATTTTTTTTTATTTATTTTTTTTTTGAAAAGCAAATGCAGAAAAACACGACCTAAATCAAGTTTTAGAATGCAACCTAAATTCTAACTTAAATCTCCCTCCCCCACACTTAAAATTTACATTGTCTCCAATGTAAGGTTAAATGCAAACAAAGGGCAGAAAAAAACTAAACTAGGAATGTAAAAACAAAAAGAAAAAGGAAAAACAAACTTCCCTATTTTTAATAATCATGGATTGGATCCTCTAATTCTTGTGGATACAGCTTTCGGTGTGCTCCCCTTCCATCCATCGTGGGTAGGTTCAAATCTGAAATAGGGGCCTTCGTATCCAATTTTGCACTCAATTCTAGCTCCCCATTCATATCTTTTTCAAAAATTTCCTGCACAGTTGGATCAATAGTGTCAACAGAATAGATCGAATGGTCTTCATTGGGGTACTTCATTGCTTCAAAAATATTAAATTTAACAATTTCCCCGTCGAACTCGACGGAGAGGGTACCCTCGTCCACATCTATTTTGGTCTTGGCCGTTTTCATAAATGGCCTACCTAATAGAAGTGGGGCTGAACTTGTGACTGTATCCTCCTCCATCTTCAGGATGTAGAAATCAACTGGAAAAATTAATTCGTTAACCTGCACCAATACATCCTCAACAATCCCTTCTGGGTAGGCATTAGAACGATCAGCTAAATGGATAACAACTCTAGTTTCCTTTAAAGGACCTAATCTCAAAGCAATGTAAATCGAGTATGGCATGATATTGATAGATGCACCTAAGTCTAGCATGGCATGCTCGATTCGCTTATTGCCAATCACACAAGGTAGGGTGAACATACCTGGATCAGCATGTTTTTTTGGTAAGGTCCTCTTGATCATGGCTGAAATGTTCTCTCCAACTCTTACCTTAATGGGGCTCTCATTTGAGTCTTGTACCTCCTCTTCTTCTTGTCCTTTATCCGCCTTCCTTGGTGAGGTAGGTTCTAGCTGCAGTTCCTTCCCGCTTCTCAACACCACTGCACTTACATTCTCCTTGGGGTTGACTACCGTTTGTGATGGTAGTTTCCCAGAGCTCTGCACCTCTAACTTGCTAATGGAAGTGGCAAGTTGGTTGATTTGGTTCCCCAAATTCTGAATGTTGGCTCTTCTTTCTTGCTGAAATTGCTGAGTGTTAGTAGCAAGAGCCTTAACGATTTCCTCTAATGACATACCTGAACTTGAGGGTTGACTTTGCGCTGTGATAGGTGTTGAATATTGGGGCTGTCGATTGAAATATTGGGGCTGATATCTCTGCTATCCTCCTTGGTTCCCATAGCTTAGATTTGGATGATCCCTCCACCCCAGATTGTAGTAATTGGAGTAGGGGTCATAATTTCGTTGGGGCTGCCCTGAGAATCCTCCAATGGCATTGACTTGCTGAATCGAACCATATTGCAATGACGGGCACATGTCCGTAGGATGCCCAGGAATCGAACAGAAACCACACACCCTGGTTGTTTGTAATTGTCCTGCAGCGAGTTGATTAACCAAAGCAGTTAAATCTGAAATCTGACTTTCCAAGTTAGTATGACTTACCTCATTTACATGCCTAATGGTACCATCTGTCCTTGCACCGAACTGCTATGAATTTTTGGCCATGTTGGAAATTAATTCCCTGGCCGCTTCGGGTGTCTTGTTCACTAAATCTCTTCCACTGGCTGCATCTACCATACTTCTATCCATGGGCTGGAGCCCTTCGTAGAAGTACTGGATTAACAGTTGTTCGGGTATTTGGTGGTGTGGACAGCTAGCAACAAGTTGTTTAAACCTTTCCCAATATTCATATAGTGTCTCACCACCAAACTGCCGAACTCCACATATTTCTTTTCTTATATTTGCAGCCTGGGATGCAGGAAAATATTTATCTAAAAATATCCTATTCATCTCATCCCATGTGCATATTGAACCGGGAGGAAGAATATACAACCAATCCTTTGCTTTATCTCTTAAAGTAAATGGAATTCCTTTAGATGTTTATGAGGGTCCTCACCTGGAAAACCCTAAAATATAGGAAATAGTTGAATCAAACCAGATTTCAATTCAAAAGCTACCTCAAGATTGGGATATGTTATACATAAGGGTTGTTGGTTCATAATCGGTGTCAGCCATTCTCTCTTCTTCTTCAAATATTGGTAGATCACAAGCAGGTAAATCGCAATCTGAATTCACCCTTTTAGGTGAACAATCCTTCTTTTGCTTCGCCTCCTTCCTTAAACGACGGGTGGTCCTCTCAATTTCGGGGTTGTACTCGAGTTCACCTCATTGAGAAGCACGAGTCATAAAACAAGAAGGTTAACACAAATAGAAGGAAATAGCTTAGAAATTAAAGTTGCTCCCCGGCAACGGCGCCAAAAATTTTGATGGGTTGTCGAAGCCCTCAAAATTAGTACTAGTCCCACAATCAAATTATTGCAGCAAAAAGTGGTACTAGGTCGAATCCCACAAGGAGCAAATCAGTAATCTCTTAGCTGAATGGATAAAGTCGTTGACTGGGAAAATTTAATAACTAAAATTTAAAAGAATAAGAAAGCAATAACAAACTAAACGAACAAGAGAAAATCAGTCTTACCAAATTCTAGTTCAAGGGTTCGGGTTGAATTGATTGGTCATCGATCCTAGGTAAATTTCAGCATTCTTGCAATTCAAGCATTTAACCTTACATTTATTAGTAAAGCCATAATAAACCATGTGTTTTCCTAATTCAGTTGACCAAACCCAGCACTCGATCAACACTTATCACCACTCAACTGGGTACGATAGCGTCCATGTTAAACAGTGATAGAATTAAGATGTGTGAAAACAGTTAAACCAAAATAACAATAATTGAGATAGATGCAATTACTGAATCTTGTTCCATCAATTCCCTTAGGTTGAACCATGTTAAAACATTGGACAAAGGCTGTCATAAACAATTGACCCAAAAAGATATCAACCTAATTGCTACTTGTACCATTATTCGTGACAATTACGGATCACCGAAATCATGGATAGCAGTAGGAAAATCAACATTAATTCAGTTTGTCAAACTAATTAACATCAACATCCAATAAGAATATGCACAAGAATCAATGAATACTTGAATTAAAAAGCAAGAAAATAAATTAACTACAGAACCTCACAATAGCACAATCGAACCTCCCCCCTTGAACCAGAAAAAGAAGCTTAGCTGCTCATGATCTGCGCAATCTCCATGCTTTGCTTCTCTATAGCCGAACTGCTTTCTTGAGCCTCTTGGTCTTCTTGATGATCTCCTGGATCTGGGAGTGAGTGATGCTAGAGCTGGCTCGCCCCCCTCTTTATATAGCCAAAGGAAAGAGTTGTTTTCCAACTCCTTCTAGGAGATCATCTTATCTTTAGGGAGTCTTGATCTTCTTTGAACTAATCCTATCATATCTCTTATCTAATGATCTAATCTAATCTTCTTATCTCTCTAAGATTACATTCAAGACTTTAGATCGGATAAGACTCTCTCCTTGTAGATTACATTCGAAATTTGGACTCTTGACTCTTGAATTCGAGTTGGGCTGCTTCAAGGTACTTCTGCGAGTTGGGCTTAAGTTGTAAAATGGGCCTGGCTACGAACTTGCTCCAACTTCGGGCTCATTTTTGTACTCGATGCATGCCGAATCTGTTAAAACCCAAAACATAAAAGTTATGAGCATTCCTTTCATCTTTATAATGCTACTTGAATTGTCCAATTCAGAGTCTGGATTGAGAGTTATACCCAGATTACTGACTGTCGCCGAAATTGTGCAAAATCACCCGATTTGCCCTGTTTTCTTCCAATTGCCTTCTTTATTGCCCTGAATCGAAACACAAGAGTAATGAGTCCATCTAAGTGCCAAATAAATGTAAAAGAGTGGATATTAGGGGATAAAAATAGGGTTCTTTTTGGTCTCATCAAAAACCCGGGTGCGGAGACAGGTAGTAGGCCCGCCTGTGCCCGGGGAGAACGCCCAAAGCGCTCTTATTTATTGCCAGGATGAAACAAAGAATATCTAAGCTAATAGGGAAAGCACGGTTGAAGCAGAGGGAAATGGTCTCAACCATGTTACGAATGGAATTCGGGTGGAGTGGGTCCAAGGTAATGTTAAAGTGTACCAATACCTCAACGATCAGGGGGTGAAGAGGGAGATGGAGTCCAGCGACCAATTGCTCCCTGAAGACCACGATCTCATCAAGATCGTGCTTCAATGGAAAACCGCCGGTAAGAAGGCTGTAAGAGTACTCCCTAGGAAGGTGAAACCTCTGTATGAGATCTTGAAGTCTCTCTAGAGTCATAATGGAAGGGCCGAACTGATCTAGCACCCGACCTCTGTTGGAGGTGGATGCCAGATGGCCCGAAGCCACCCGTACCTCAGACAGCTGGGTGGCAGGAGAGGCACCCTGAGCTAAGGTACCCACCTTGGGCTCATCTATAAGACTATCTACACAAGATGACATGAAAGCATGGAAAGAAAAGAAAGTTTACAAAAGAAAAGGAAGCTCGGGGACTCACCGTGAAAGACGCAACCGAACTAAGCAAATAACTGAATTAGAAGACCCGAGCTAGGAACCTCAGACGCGAGCTCAATACTGACGCTGAAGACTTTGTGGTGAAGAAAATGACCAGGGTCCCCCACTATTTATAGCCACTGTATCCAAGCATTAACAGTCGAGATTGAGATGATCCAACGTCTCTCAAAGAAACCGGCTACGGACTCCTCGAGGTGAAATCAGTTTAGCGTGTTTTTTGGCGTCCGCGAAGTCCAAATCACGTGACATTTGCACATAAACCGAACGTGACCCGGGTTTCTTTTGATTGAGTCGGGCACTGGACCGGTCCGGCCAGGCGAATCGCACGACGGAGTGGTATCAGTACCGAAGCCAAATCCACCTGGCGCATCATGAACTCCCTGCACTGCGTCCACACCACCAGCACAGGGAGTGGGGGGCAATTGATGGAGGGTGATTTGGCCCGACCTCGTAGCACAGGGACACGTGGCTATAACCTTGCCTAAGCGATAACTCAGCGTGACAGCACAGCAAGCATAACCGAAACCCGGTGAGAAGGGCTCGTCGAGTTTAATCCGGTAACTCGGTGGGTTAGCCAACTCGTCGAGAGTCGTCTGCCTTGCACCTTCTTCCCAAGGCTGAAGCGCTCCAAGCTGCCTCCGAGCTCGGGGCCTCCTAACTTTTCCTGATGCCTGAGCTCCTCCCAGAGGGTTCTAGGCCACTCCCAAAAAAGGAACACCTCGATCCGACCCTGGATACTCCGAGGTGGAGACACCCCGGGCCAGGCAGCTCGTTGTAGCCTACCACAGGCAGCTCACCACATACAGGGTAGCTTGGTATAGGGTAGCAGTTTGGCATGTCGCAGGAAGATCTCCTGCCTGACAACTGAGCCCGACAACTTGAAGACTGCGATCACGTCTTTTGTCAGACAGTGTCGTGCCCACCACCTCTGGAAGATGTCTTACATCTGACAAGTACATACCCTGTAGCGACGGCCCCGCACGTGCCGCCTCAGCCCTTGCTGTAACGGCTGTGGCAGGATGACAGTGGCGGTTATACCTGCCCTGACAAAAGCAGGTGGGCCTGATCTGACAGAGTTCTACTATAAGTAGCCCCAATTCCAAAGGGCAGAGTTAATCTTCTGATACTTGCGCTATCTGCACTCTTAGCCTCTTTTACTCTCTTTACATCTTTCACAGAGCTCTAACTTAAGCGTCGGAGTGTTCGCGCCGGGCAAGCTCTCCGGGGATTCCTCATCTTCTCCATCTCAGGTACCATCCAGGAGCCACGTAGCTGCCAGCTAGGAGTGACCGGTCACGCACCATCAGGAATATTACCCATCACAAAATCGCATCAAGTAAGCTAAACTTGCCAAATATTATTAAACAACATGCAAAGGTAGATATTAATTGATTGCACAAAGGATAATTCATTTAGACCTACATGGATAACCAGCCTACAAGTAAGCCAAACCCACCAAATATTATTTATGGATAGCTTTTCTGAAGGGATGAGAGATCCATCATATGGATTGCTGAACCCTGTAGGTAGGTTGGGCGGAATTTCAAAAATTTCTCTCTCCCATGTGGGAATCACATTCCCAATTTTAAAAAACTGCATTTTCAAGGATCTATCTTGAACCTAAACCAGACCAGATCTGAAACCAAAAGGGAGTGGAGGGATATACTAGATACGAAATAGTCATAACCTCCAATAAAGGTGTTCACGCCCAAGGAAAGATCCAAAGACTGCTTCCGCCGAAGATGACATGGTGCAGGATGAAGCAGAATCAGCGGGATGGTTTTTCAACAAGAATCGAATTCTTCAACAAGAATCTGATGGAGGGCTAGTGAGCATGACTTCAGATTACCTTTTCTGTCAAAAGGTAATATCAAGAACCCTTCTTGATCGCTCCCACAGGTGGAGGTCGAATTAGTATGGCGACAAGAGCAAGAGAGAAGGAGACAGTGCAGTGAAATTGTGTTGTCTCTCTCTACAAATCAGTAGTCAGTTAGATGATTTCTTATGTGTGTCTTGAGGGTTCGCCCTGCTCTCCTATTTATAGCCTTAAAGAGAGGTTCTCCTAATCCCATTAGGAGTTTCCTAATCCAAATCTTGTATTTCGATCTGGACTCTCTTTAAAAGATAAGGATAATCCCTTATCTTATCTGTTGATAAAGATCAGCCCTCCTAATCTAATTAGGAATTTCCTGATCCAAATCTTTATTTGGATCTGGACTCTCTGAGAGGATAGGGATAATCCCTTATTTTATCTACTGATCTAAATCTCAAAACCGCTTTTTTAATTAATCTCATTAAGCCAGTTCGAATTGGACTTTAGGCCCATTAAGTCCATCTACTCACTTACCCTTCAAACTGCTGCCCAGTTGGATATCCTTGTATGGCGTGGGACCCAAACATTGATCTACACATCAGCCACATGGGTTCAGCCCAGCCTCTGTTACAAGGCTTGGCCGAATTCTTTGTAAGAGACAGTGAACCCCTAAGTCCATCACCATGGGCTCTTAATGGGCCCAACATTTACACTATGTTAATATGGCCAAGTCGGTAATGCCATACGCACGTGGGATTTACTATATCATGGGTTCTTTTCTTGGGGATATCATCCGACGTAGTTTCGGTTATGTTTGTTTCCAGAGAATGATGGAGAACATAGAGACCATTCTCAAGTTCTCCGTATGCGTGGAATTTGTTATTTCTTTTAATAATAACCATCATACTTAAGAGAATAAAATATCCATCCGCACACAGTTTTGAAACAGAAATCAAATTTCTTCTCAAATTCGGTACATAAAGACAATCTTTTAATGTAATTGATCATTCTCTGAAATACAATTCTACAGTTCCTATGGCTGTAGCTGCAACAGTTGTAGAAGTCCCCAAGTAAAATCACCTCTCCGCCACTTAGTCTTCTGCTTGTCCTGAACCCTTGCAGTGAGTTACACACATGAGTTGAAGCACCGAAGTCAATATACCAGGAAGTAGAACTTACCAACATATTGGTTTCTATGACAAAGGATTCGAAATTAACTTGTTTCTTGGTCTCCAGGTACTGAGGACAATTCCTCTTCTAGTGGTCACCTTCTTGCAGAAGTGACAAACATCTGATGCGTTGTCCTTCCTCTGCCTTTTGGTCTTGCTAACTCTCTTCTGAGGCTTCTTTTTTGCCTTCCTCTTCTTCTTGTCCGATTTGCCAGATTCAACAAGCATGGCAATGGGCTCATCCTTCTTTATTATTTCCTCGGCCCTCTACAACATATTGTTGACTTCCTGGATACTAACATTTAGCTTATTCATGTTGAAGTTCATGATGAAATGATTGAAGGAAGGAGGCAAAGAATTTAGGATGGCATCCACCTTGGTGACATGATGAAGCCCGGATCCAAGAGCCTCAAGTTCATTGATGTATCCCATAATCTTAAGACAATGGTCATGAACTTGTTGGTTCTTGGACATCTGCACAGTCATGAACTGTTTCAAGACCTTCTGGCGAGTAGAACAATTCTGCTCCTCATACATCATCCTCAAACGTTCCAAGATATCCAGGGACAATTCGATTTGATCAAACTATCGTTGTATCGGATTATCTAAGGAGGCTATGATGTAGCAGCGGGCAAGGGAATTTTTCTCTTCCCATTCTTGATAGTCCCTCCTATGGGCCTCAGAAGCCCTATCACCCAGACATTCCGGGGCAGGGTTTTTAGCTACTTTGTCCAATTTCTCGGACGTCAGGACCAGCATAAGGTTACAATACCAGTCAGTGTAATTAGGGCCCTTAAGCTTGTTTTCGTCCAACAATTTAGCAAATTGTCCATTTGCCATTTCAAATAAAAGGCAAAACAAATATTAGTCCACAACCTTATTTGATTCATGTTATCTACATAGATATGGCTTTTAATCTATGTTCCATTTTCATTTATTCATCTTTGAGATTTCCCTCCCATCTCAATGATGGAGGCTACGAATTATGTCTCTAGAAATGTGAGAAATCACATAGGGTGCAGGGAACCAACTGTTTCAGCTGCATAACCCCACCACCTTTCTGTGAAGGATCATATCCACTCATCTTATGAGCTTTCCCTTTGGCCTCTGTCAGACAAGGTTCATTGCCATTTTAGGTTAAACCCTTTTCTCCAGTGAGTGCTCACCCATCATATTCGTGAACGCTAATGTACCGTGAGAGAGTCTTCCATTTTAGGATACTCCCCTCCCACAACGGTCTATGACACCCCTATCATCGTATGAAACAATCCAACAGCAAATGGATAGCCAAGTTTTATGGTGTGTTTCCTCATTACTGAATGACCCATCTTCATGCTAATGATGGAAGGCCTTTAGAGAGTTCATCATATGAATCTCCCTATCAAATGCACTCATATTTCAGTGGAAGGAACAAAATATTACGCCCTACTTTAATTTAGGTCAAACCAAAGTGGTTCCCACTAACTTTCATAAAGCCAGATTTAGGTGGGCCCTAAACGGCTAGGGTTCTGCACAGTTCCTCTTGGGTAGGTGTGGGGCCCACCATGAAAGGAGATCATCCAATGATCTTGAGGACACCATGGCAATGATGTGCATTCAGCCATGGTATGCGCAAGAGCCACTATCGCATCAGCACGGGCCAAGTACTTACGGCCCATGAACGTTGCACATCACACATCCATACATCATATGCAAAAAAACATAATTGATCCAATCAATTAAATAACTGTAAAACCCATGATTAAAGCCCATAATGATTCATAATATTACTGATTAATATTATCTAGGTACAAGGGTTGAATTGCAAAGCAGTTGGGCCCATATAGCTTTTATGCTGAAATGGGCTAAAACAGTTTTAACATATTAAAATTGGGTTTTACAGGTGTGGGCTGAATTGCATATTGCAATTAACCATCAATTCCTAGACCCATGAATGAAAAATTAGGGCTAAGAATAGCCCCGGTCGAACCACAGATTTGGTCCAATCTGGTTCGAATGGGTCTAGGGTTTGATTTTTAATTCAAGAATATAATCTGAAATTAAATTACTGATGCAAGACATTCAAGAATCAGTAGGAGGGTCATAGGACTGCTATCCTGCAAAACAAAAGTTAGATCGCAGCAAGCAGTTTCCAAAATTGCAGATAGTCGAATCCTAATCTGCAAAAATCTCCTCCTTGCGCTTTCTGCTTCAACTTTGAATGGAATAAAATAGAAAACCTAATTTCTATTAATATTACATCAAAATTGAATACCTATACATTCCGTCTAAAAATTAAAAAAAAAATACAGACCAAGAATGAAAAGAACGGCAGGTGTGCAGATTTCTTGTGCCATTAAAGATTTTGATCTCCACTATACGAAGAGCCAAAAAAACAAGAAAAATATATAGAACAATTCTAAATATAATTCAGATTTATAAATATTTAATTTCAGATCAATCGCCCAAAATGTGGGAACAAATTTCCCAAAAAACGCTAATCTGCGCAAATCGAGTAGAACGCCTTCTACCCATTTGCGCAGTTCCAAATCTAGTTAATTTTGGTTCAAGATTTGAACCTGGGTTGGATACCACTGAAGGGGTGAGAGATCCATCATATGGATTGTCGAACCCTGCAGGTAGGTTGGGCGAAATTTCAAAAATTTTTCTCTCTCCCATGTGGGAATCACATTCCCTATTTTAGAAAACTGCATTTTCAATGATCAATCTTGAACCTAAACCAGACCAGATCTAAAACCAAAAAGGAGTGGAAGGATATACCTGATACGAAATAGTAATAACCTCCAATGAAGGTGTTCACGCCCAAGGAAAGATTGAAAGACTGCTTCCACCAAAGATGACATGGTGCAGGATGAAGCAGAATCAAAAGGATGGTTCTTCAGCAAGAATCGAATTCTTCAGCAAGAATCTGATGCTGGGCTAGTGAGCATGACATCAGATTACCTTTTTTGCCAAAAGGTAATATCAAGAACCCTTCTTGATCGCTCCCAAAGGTGGAGATCGAACTGGTATGGCGGCAAGAGCAGGAGAGAATCAGACAGTGTAGTCAAACTGTGTTGTCTCTCTCTACAAATCAGCAATCAGTTAGATGATTTCTGATGTGTGTCCTGAGGGTTCACCCTGCTCTCTTATTTATAGCCTTAAAAAGAGGTTCTCCTAATCCCATTAGGAGTTTCCTAATTCAAATTTTGTATTTGGATCTGGACCCTCTTTAGGAGATAAAGATAATCCCTTATCTTATCTGCTGATAAAGATCAGCCCTCCTAATCTAATAAGGAGTTTCCTGATCCAAATCTTTATTTGGATCTGGACTCTCTGAGTGGATAGGGATAATCCCTTATCATATCTGTTGGTTTAAATCCCAGAACCGCCCTCTTTTAATTAATCTCATTAAGCCAGTTCGAATTGGGCTTTAGGCCCATTAAGTCCATCTGCTCACTTACCCTCCAAACTGCTACCCAATTGGATATCCTTGAATGGTGTGGGACCCAAACATTGATCTACACATCAGCCACATGGGTTCAGCCCAGCCTCTGTTACAAGTCCTGGTCGAATTCACTATAAGAAACAGTGAACCCCTGAGTCCATCACCATGGGCTCTAAATGGGCCCAACATTTACACTAAATGGTCATCGGGTCAAGGCACCTTATAAAAACCCAAGGACTGTGGGCATATGCAAGATTGGCCCATCAGGTATTACCCTCAACGGTCTTACACTTAACCTCTCAGCCCATAATGATCAAACACTGCTCGACAAGAGATGACCTCTCCCTCGGCTACAAGGTACAATGCTACACTCTCTACACTCATGGATCCCGGGAATTAAAACCTTTTGCAAACATTTTGAAACCATAATATATATATACATAAATATATTTTGTAAAACAAATTTCAACGGTTGAAATCAAATGTCATCAGTTTTGGTTTCCATCAGAGAGAGTGCATCCCCGATCATTCACTTTGTCCGACAAAGGGGATGATCCTGTCTCTATGATCACCCAGTCAGATGAATTCTCGGATTGTCCCAACATACCTAAGTTTTGACCCCCTCTAAGGATCTCACTGATTGGCATATCAAAGACAGCCCAATCTGACACCTAGTGTAGTATCATAATCAAGTCTAGGTGTCAGGTGTAACATTCCAGTTTTGCCTATCTATCTTCAAGGTCCAGGGCAATACTGGAATTCTGGTCCGGTTCAGGGTTTTAAGAAAACCCACACTGCATGTACCTTAGGTCTCACCCTGGCAACTGAGATAAACCACCCCAACCAACTTGGCAGCACATCAGTGTTAGCCTTAGCAGGATAAATCTCCCTAGATTTATCCAACGGCTGTGAAGATTCTAAACTAACACGAGTCTCATATGTGTCCAGTTTAAGGGTATTACACAGAAATGTACCATAATAACATGAATCAAATATGTACTTTATTCATTTACATTAAATGTCATAATGTACATCATTCTGATTGGAGCTAAGGGCATACATTGTCTAACATTTTTAGGTTATAACCAAATTAAAATGTCTCTAGAAGATGAAGAGCTAACTACTTTTCGAACTCCAAAAGGGATATTCTACTACATAGTTATGCCCTTTGGCTTGAAAACTGTTGAAGGTACATACCAATGAGCCATGATAGTCATATTCAATAATATACTTCACAATATTGTAAAATATTATGTCAATGATCTAGTGGTGAAAACTAGGAAAAAAAAAAGATCGTTATCTAGATGATCTTCTTGAAATGTGCATTTGGGGTGTCAAGAAAATTTCTAGAATTCATTGTGGAACATTGAGGAATTAAAATTGATCTTGTAAAAATTAAGGCAATTATAGAGATGCCACCTCCTTAGAATCTACAAGAATCATGGGGTTTACAAGAAATGCTAGCATATATAAGGAGGTTCATCTCCAATTTATTTGGGAGATGCTAATTATATAAAAGAATATGTGCCTTTTCAATGGGATAAAACAGGTCAAAATGATTTTCTACTAAATCCTCCTATGTTAGTAGAACCTAAAAGGAAAGGCCCTAAATTTATACATTTTAGCTTTACGAAATTTCCTATGGGCATTGTTAGCCCAAAACGATGATGAAAGGAAGGAAAATGCTATATACTATTTGAGTAAAACCTTAGTAGGAACAAAACTCAACTACTCCCCAATTAAAAAAATGTGCTTAGTGTTAGCATTTGCTCTCTAAAAATAAGACATTATTAAACATTATTTTCTTGCACACCCAATCACATTAATTTCAAAAGCCTACCTCTTAAAATATTTGCTTTCCCAGATGGTCTTAATAGGAAGACTAGTCAAATGGCCTCTCCTTCTTTCAGGATTTGAGATCAAATATGCTTCTTTAAAGATTGTTAAAGGGAAAACAATAGCTGATTTTCTAGTAGCTCATCATGTTCTTAATGACATGGAGTTATCAATGATCTCCCAGACAAAAAGGTTTTGTAAGTAAAAGTGGCAAAGCCTTGGCAACTTTACTTTGATGAAGCTTCCTCAAAACAAGGGTCAAGGGTAGGAATTATATTTGTCACACCTTCAAGGGAGTTAATTCCTTATTTATTCCCCCTAAAATCATTATGTTCAGCTTATATTGTCGAGTATGAGGCAATTATTATTGGGTTAAAAATTGCACGGGAGATGAACATTGAACATTTACAAGTGTATGGTGTTTCTTAACTAGCTGTTAACCAATTAAATGAATTATATGGGGTTAAGCATTTGAATTTAATCCCTTACTTCAAAAAAAAAAAAAAACAAAGAACTTGTGGCTCAATTCACCAACATCTCTATTGGTTATATACCAAGAATAAAAAGTGACAAAGCAGATGCATGAGCCAAGTTGTCACAACGTTAATTTTGTTGGAACAAAAAGAACTGCAAATTACTATTGGTGAAAAGCGTATCCTTCATAAATGAAAGATGTAGGAAAGTGAAAATTGTGAACTTTATCACAGTCTGATTAGAAGAAGAAACTACAAATTAGATGCCACCCATAATCAATTATTTGTAGTATGGGATTATCCTAATATATCTTAGAAGAAGGGCAAATGTACAACATCAAGTTGTTCACTTTAAGTATATAATGACACTTTGTATAAAAAATCCATAAATGAAATTCTCCTAAGGTGTTTTTTCTGAAGATGAAGCTTTAAAACTTTTTATGAAATATTACATGCAAAAGATTGCAATATACATTATTACATGTCCCTTTGGAAGAGTTGAGTTATTTTTTGCTCACTATTATATTAGATGTTATCTACATCCTAAGGAATTATTGTCACTTGTTAAAATCAAAGGAATCTATCATAAGAAATCACAAATGTAAGCATGGTCACAGTTTATCAAATTAAGGAAGACATAGATTTGAGGCAACCAATCATTGAATATATATAACATAGATTTGCTGCCATGGCACGTGATCTACTAACCCCTCTAGTGTTTATAGTTCTACTGGAGTTTTGTTTTACTGTAGGTATTAAGGTGCTAGGTAACAAGAGAAGTAGAATGAATGATGAAAGTCTGGACATGTGCATATGCTTGAAAGATTGACTAGGTGATGAGGATAGATTGTAGGATAAAGGAGGGAATGACACTTCACATGATGTTTCACCATAAGCAAATGATTATCTGGGTCAAAGAGATGCAAGTGGAACTTAAAGAAAAATGATGAAGTCAATATTTTTTTGTATACTCAATAATTGTATAGCATTTTCCAAAATTATCGTAATTTTGTTTTTCAATTTTATTTAAATTATTTGTTATTTTTTTAACAATTTAATTTTTATTTTCAATTTATAATTTTATCATATTGATGTTATATTTTATTCCATTTCCAATATTTCATTCATCCATTGTATCGTTCAAATCCAAATGAAATAATATTTCTACGTTTTCCAATTTGTTGTCTATTTTGTATTTTGTTTATTTTCCAAGAGTTTGTATCACTTTGACATTTTACTTAGTAAAAAATGAAAAAAGAAAATCAAATGTCAAAAAAAGCCTTGCTCAATTCAACCTAAGCCCAAGGCCAAACCCGTAGCCCAGCCTAGGCACACAACACAACCTATAGCCTGCCCAGCCCAAGCCATGCGACATAGCATGGCCTCGCTTGGGCTCGTGCCATGGGTTGTGGGCTCGGCATGGCCCGATTTGCACCTCTAGTTACTTATGATCCCTATTTATTTATATTTGTTGGTTTTCTCTTTAACAAAGAAGGAATATGAACCAAAGTTTTCGAAGAAATTTTTTGTACGAAAATTCTACTTAGTTTATTATATTTATTTGTACTTCTAAATTAGAATCAGGAGGTTTCTTTGCCCCTAGCAGAGATATAATTAAAGGAACAACTATGTGATTTCCTAGATGGAATTACCCAAATATCAAAAAGCCCAATTATTAGTCTAATTAGATGAATTATGTTATTTGAGAAATTATACTAGAAATTTTCCACTAACATAATTTTGGCATGTCTGATGGAACCCATTCTCCTTTTCATCTATGGTAAAGGAAGTTAAAATGAAAGAATAGGCTAAAACTAAAATGTAATGATGATTCATGCATGATCCTTATATATGTTATACCTGTACAGGAAGAAATCACGGCACCAAAGGCAATTGTCCACTACCTTGAACTCAATTATATAGAAAAAGAGAGAAAGTGGGGCTAAGAAAACCTTCATATAATGTAATATTTATTGTGGATGTAAATCCCTTTAGTCCTTAGTTCCTTAGATTGAAAAGAAGATTAAGAAGGAACTTCAAAAAAAAATTCCAAGTTTCCACTCATAAGGTTAGGAAGCCACAAAGCAGTGCTCCCATTTCCTTTGCTAATTTTACTACAAAAAGGTCAAAGAAAGCAAAATTGGACATGCAAGCTAAAAAAAATGAGCTTTTATTTATGGATACATGTTTTCCAAACAGGCTAGTTTCTATTTTGAATTGAGGGTATATATACATACTATGCCCGATAAAGTTTTTGAATCCATTTCAAGTTCAAGTTTGACTAGTTAATCTGTCACTTCAAAAGCTTTTCTAATCCATAAAGATCTCAAATCTTCTATTCAGGAAGAAGAATTTGTGGATGAAATAACATCCTGATTACAAAATATTGTTATGTCTTTAAAAGAAGTTTGAGTCAACTTTCATGCCAATCATGGTGACTGGCACCTCGAATTTAGAAGAACAAATTCAAGGGATGCAATGAAAGATGGAAAAAAAGATGCAAAATTTGCATCTCTTAATGCATAGTTGGTGGCAAACAAGTACAATTTCTAGGGACTCGTCTCAATAAGCAACATCAACTCTTGCACCCGCTCCTCAATTAGATTTAAAGGCATTTATTGTAAAGAGAATAAAAGAATTCTAGATGACTCTAATGCCACCAATCCTTGGGTACAAGAAACCATATCTTGGCCCTCTTATTTCCTTCATGATATCAAAAGCCAAACTCTTAAAAGATTGATGGAATAAAGGGTTTCTCCATGAACACTTGGTCCATTTCTATTTTGTATGTGGTGAATTAATAATGTGTGATGCCTTATTAATAAGGTAATTTGTACCATCCTTAAAAGGGGCACTTTTTTACTTGGTACACATAATTGGCACCAAGATCAATTATCACATGGGACGATATGCAATGTGCTTTCTTACACAGTTTATGAATTCTAAGAGGAATGTTTTAATTGTAAACTTGGTTGAAGCACAACTAAGGCCAAATGAAAGTATAAATGAGCTTAGCACATTAGAAAATTTTCAATTACATAGTGGAAAAACATGAATCTTCAATGTGCTGAGCAATTAAAGGAAACTTCAACGATATAATTGTGTACCAACAATTTCTTTCCAAAGATTGCTACCTTTATAGGCACAATAGAACTACAATCATTTTGATGTGTTGGTTTCTAAGGCTAGCTATGTGGATACTAAAATTACTAGACAAAAAATGGTGACATATAAGCCTAATATTCATTCAGAAACGAAAAAGGATGACAAGGAACCTATAGGTAAAGGAAAGGCAATGGACACCTTTCATAGTGTTAAAAAAGAAGGATAAAGGGTAAAAGAAATGATGTTCCTAAAATTATGACTCTACAAGCATAAAGGGAAAAGAAGCATTCCTTTGAAAGTGAAGAATGATAATGATAAAGGAAAATGAAAAGATATTCTCAATTTTCAAGCTACTGAAGTATCAATGTTCTCTTTCTCCTATTTATATTGATACTAAATAAAACATAGCTTTTTTGTTTATTAATTTTTTCTCCTAACATTATCTCAAATTTCTAAACTAATTGTTTACCAAAAAAAATTGTTGAACTAGTTGATGTACAACTTGTATCATGTTCATATTTGCTTTGCAAAACAATAAATAATCATCAATAAATAGTAAATGAGTGATTGGGAGAGGATTTCTATCTAGAACCATACCCTTAATGTTGCTTGCTTGTTTAGAACTTTGAAAGAGACTTGTAAAGGCTTGCATGGCCAAAATGAATAGATAAGAGGATAATAGATCCAATTGTCTAATGCCAAAATTTAGGTTAAACAACTATGATAAGACACTATTAACTTTGACAAAAATAACTAAGGATGAATATTATGTTGCATTGATGTGGTGGGAACTCCATGCCTTGTAGGACTAAAAGGATGAAATATCTACTTAGCTGATCATAGGCATTTGACACATCCAATTTTATGGTTATCCATCCCAATCCTTCTTTTTCTTGCTTTTTCTCATTTTGAATATTAACTCTAGGGCCAGTATTATATTTGTTAGACAGTTTTGTATGCCCTTAGCTTCAATCAAAATGATGTACTTTATGAGTTTATTGTAAATGAATAAAAGTGCATATTTGATTCATGTTCCCTTGGTATGTTTCTGTGTAATACCCTTAAACCGGACACTTAATTAGACTCGTGTTAGTTTAATATGTTCATAGCTAGTGGGTCGGTCTGGAGAGACCTATCTTGATAAGGTTGACACTGTGGTGCCACCAAGTCGGTTGGGGTGGCCTGTCTCAACTACCAGGGTGAGACCCTAGGCACATACAGTGTAGGATTAAATGAATCTTTGAACTGGACCAGATTTCCAGTATTGCCTTGGACCTTGGAGATTGATGAGCAAAAGTGGAAAGTTACACCCGACCCCTAGACTCGATTATGATACTGCACTAGGTGTCGGATTGGCTGTCTTTGATGTACCAATCAGTGAGATCCTTAGCGGGGGTCAAAACCTGGGTATGTTGGGATAGTCTGAGAACTCATCTGAGTGGGTGATCATAGTGACAGGATCAGCCCCTTTGTCGGACAAAGGTAATGATCGGGGATGCACTCTCACTGATGGAAACCAAGACTGCCGGCAGCCGATTTCAACCGATGAGATTTGTTTTGCAAAGTATATTTTATATGAGATATAAAAGTATATATATTATGGTTTCTAAAATGTTTGCAAAAAGGTTTTAATTCCATAGATCCATATAAGTGGAGAGTGCAACACGGTTCCTTGCAGCCGAGGGAGAGGTCCTCTCTTGTCGGGCAGTGTATGATCATTATGGGCTAAGAGGTTATGTGTAAGACCATTGAGGGTAATACCTGATGGGATAATCTTGCATCTACCCACAGTCCTTGGGTGTTACAAGGTGGCTAGGCCCAAGGACCACTTAGGGTAAGCGTTGGGCCCATAGAGCACATTTGATGGGTTTCAGGGGGTGCACTGTCCATAACAGTGTATTTGGCCAGGCCTTATAACAAAGGCTGGGCCGAACCCATGTGGCTGATGTGTAGATCAATGCTTGGGTCCCACGCCATACAAGGAAGCCCAACTGGGCAACAGTTAAGAAGGTTAAGTGAGCACATAAGCTTAATGGGCCTAAAGCCCATTTCGAACAGGGCTATTTAATTAGTTAATTATGGGGCGAATTCTAAGATGGATTAGCAGATAGGATAGGGTCTTGACCCTATCCACTCAGAGAGTCCATATCTGAATCACATTCAGATCTAGAAACCTCCTAATGAGATTAGGAGAAAGCTAATCTAATCTACAGATAAGATAAGGGTATATCCTTATCACCTAAAAAGAGGGCTGATCCAAATATGATTTGGATAAGCAGCTCCGAATTGGATTAGGAGCTGATCTTTTAGTTTAACAAAAGAATGAGGGGGCGGTAGCCTTTAGATTACAGATAATCAGATCCTCTTTAGAGCTGAAATCACCGAAGAAAGAATTAAGCAAACCTGCAGAATTCTTTCATGCCGCCTCCCTGTTTTTGCCGCCCCTGTTTGCCAGTTCAATCTCTAGTTGTAGAAGTCAAGATTCGATCTTGACATCAGTTCTTTCAGAAAGAATTGATAGGAAGTTGTACTCACGTGTCATCCTGTTGATTCTTGCGAAGGACAGAGTTCTTGGAGAAGAACACTGCTGATTTTGCTCCATTCTGCACTGTGCCATCTTTAGTGGGAGCAGTCTTTGGATCCTTCCTTGGGCATGAACACCTTCATTGGGGGATATTGTTTCTCCGTATCAGGTATAATCCTCTCCTACTCCTTTTTGGTTCAGATCTAGTTCAGTTTATGGTTCAAGAATGATCCTTGAAAATATGATTTTCTAAATAGGGAATGCGATTCCCAGTTGAAGGGAGAGAAAAATTTTTGAAATTTGCCCCCTTATTCCGTAATCTTTGGGCGTCCATACGATGGATCTCTCATCCCTTCAGTGGTATCAGAGCAAGGTTCAAATCTTGAACCATTTTGTTTCAGATCTAAACCTGCGCAAATAGGAAGAAGGCGTTCTACCCGATTTGCGCAGATATGGGTTTTGGGAAATTTGTTCCCAAAATTAATGGGCGAATAATCTGAAATTAATTTTATATAAATCTGATTATTATTTAGAACTGTTCTTTATGATTTTCTTGATTTATTGGTTGTTCGTACAAGAGGAGATCGAAATCTTGATTTGCACAAGGAACCTGCGATTTTGTAGTTTTGAATTGCTTTGTTACATTTGGTTTGTAAAATAATTTTTTTTTTTAGACTGAATGTATAGGTATTCGATCTGATGTAATTATTAATAGAATTTAGGATTTCTATTTATTTTATTTTTGGATCGAAGATGGCGGCGCAGAAAGGGAGATTTCGTAGATGGGGAATTACAAACTGCGATTTACAGTTTATGAAACTGCATACTGTGATCTATCCTCTGTTTTGCAGGATGGATTGTGCGAATAGCCCTATTTGACTGATTCTTGTTTTTTCTTTTATTAGTAATTAATTTCAGATTATTTTCTTGAATTAAAGGTTTAATTAAAAATCAAACCCTAGACCCATTCGAACCAAGATTGGTTCAAACTGTTTGGACCGAATCTAAGGTTTAATTAAGGCTGAAAGTCAGCCCTAATTTTCACACTAATGGGCCTGAGGATTGATGTTTAATTAAATGGTTAATTCGGCCCAACCTGTAAAGCCCAGTTTTAAATAATTAAAACTGCTAAAAGCCCACTTAACACATAAAGCTATATGGGCTGAACCATTCGGCCCATATACCTAGATAATATTAATGGTTAGTATTATGGATTTAAAATGGGCTTCAAATGGGCCTTACAGATGATTAATTGATTGGATCAATTTATCCCTGCATGAGATGTATGGATGTGTGATGTGCTACGTACATGGGCCATAAGTGCTTGGCCCATGCTCAATCGGCAGTGGCTCTTGCGCACACCATGGCTGAATGCACATCATTGCCATGGTGTCCCTTTTGGTCATTGGATGACCTCCCTCAGTGGTGGGCCCCACACCTCATCGAGAGGTTACGTGCGGAACCCTAGCCGATTTAGGTCCATCGAAATCTGACTTTATGAAAGTCAATGGGAGCTACTTTGGTTTGACCTAGATCAAACTAGGGCGTAATTAACTGTTCCCTCCACTAATATGAGTGCATGTGATAGGGAGATTCATATGATGAACTCTCTAAAGGCCTTCCATCATTAGCATGAGGATGGGTCCTTCAATAATGAGGAAACGCACTAGAAAATGGGCTATCCATTTGCTGTTGGGCTTGTTTGAGTGTTTCATAAGATGATAGAGGCATCATAGACCGATGTGGGAGGGGCTTTACCAGAAAATGGGAACTCTCTCACGGTACCATGGCGTTCACGAATATGATGGGTGAGCACTCACTGGACAGAAAGGTTTACATGAAAACGGCTCTGAACCTTGCCTGACAGAGGCCAAAGGGAAAACTCATATGATGAGTGGATATGATCCTTCACAGAAAGGTGGTGGGGTTATGCAGCTAAAACAGTTAGCTCCATGCACCCTATGTGATTTCCCACATTTCTAGAGACAACTCGTAGTCTCCGTCACTGAGAAAGGAGGGAAATCTCAGAGATGAATAAATGGAAATGGAACGTAGATTAAAATCCATATGTATGAAGTGAACATGAATCAAATTAGGTTGTGGACTGATGTTTGCTCTTTTATCAGAAAATGGCAAACGGATCATTTGCAAAATTGCTTGATGACAACAAGTTGAAGGGCCCAAACTATGCCGACTGGTACAGGAACCTTATGTTGGTCCTAACTTTTGAAAAATTAGACAAAATGGCAAAGAATCCTGCCCCGGAGCGTCCGGGTGATAGGGCTTCTGAGCCCCGAATGAGAGACTATCAGGAATGGGAGGAGAAGAACTCCCTTGCCCGATGTTACATCATTGCCTCCTTACACAACCCAATACAGAGGCAGTTCGATCATATCGAACTTGCCAAGGATATATTGGAAAGTCTCGGAACGATGTATGAAGAGCAAAATCGTTCTACTCGACAAAAGGTCTTGAAATAGTTCAAGACTGCACAAATGTCCAAGGGCCAGCAAGTTCACGACCATTGTCTTTGGATGATGGAATACATCAACGAACTGGAGGCTCTTGGATCCGGGCTGGACCTAGCGACCCAGATAGATGCTATCCTTAATTCTTTGCCTCCTTCCTTTAATTCGTTCATCATGAACTATAACATGAACAAGCTGAATGTCAGCTAGCAAGAGCTCAGCAATATGTTGCAAAGAGCTGAAGAACTGATTAAAAAGGATGAGCCCGTAGCTATGCTTGTTGAAGCGGGCAAGACAGGCAAGAGAAAGAGGAAGGAAAGAAGCCTCAGAAGAAAGCCACTAAGGGCAAGAAGCAGAACAAAGATAAAGCATCAGATGCCTGTCACTTCTGCAAAAAGACCGGCCACTGGAAAAGGAACTGTCCTGCCTACCTGGAACCCAAGAAAGGTAATTTCGAAACTTATGTTATAGAAATCAATTTATTGGTAGATTCTGCGTCCTGGGATAGTATCACAATTAGCTCATCCTGCTACACCACAACTTAACAGTGTTTCAAAGAGAAGGAATAAGACCTTATTGGATATGGTCTGGTCGCTTCTCATACACTCAGAGTTATCCACATCCTTTTGGGGTTACGCATTAGAGACTGCGATTACATGCTGAATCGGGTTCCAACCAAATCGGTTTTGAATACTCCATATGAACTTTGGACCGGAAAGAAATCAAGTGTCAGACACTTGAAGATTTGGGGTTGTCCAGCACACGTTAAAAGAACGAGTGCAGACAAATTGGAATCCAAGACCAGTCGTTGCCTATTTGTAGGCTACCCAAAAGGCTCTGTAGATTACCTATTCTATGACCCAAGTGAGTAGAAAGTGTTCTGCAATCGAAATGCGCAATTCTTGGAAACCGATTACATCCTGGACACCCATCGTCAGGAAGTTGTTCTTGATGAGGAGAGCTCAAGAGCAGTGGGAGATGCCCCACAAGTTCCAGGTAGAGACCAACCTAGAAGATCCACTCGGGTATCTAGGCCACTAATCCGTTAGGGTTATGACCAGGAGAGTTACCTGCTGGAAACCTTGACTAGTGAAGAGGATCTCGTGACTTATGCGGAAGCTATGTTGGACATAGATTCCCAGAAGTGGGTGGAGGCCATGAGAGCAGAGATGGATTCAATGGAGACCAATGGAGTCTGGACTCTAGTAGATCCGCCCTCCAGGGTAAAAGCAATCGGTTGCAAATGTATTTACAAGAGGAAGAAGGGCCCCGATGGTAGGGTTGAGACCTTAAGAGCTCGTCTAGTGGCGAAAGGGTACACTCAGAAAGAGGGCATCGATTATGAGGAAACTTTTTTGCCTATGGCCATGCTTAAATCCATTAGGATCCTGCTAGTTGTAGCAGCATACCATGATTATGAGATTTGGCAGATGATGTCAAAACTGCATTCCTGAATGGAGATCTTACTAAAGATATCTATATGCAGCAACCGCAAAACTTCATTGCTGCAGGTCAGGAAAACATGGTATGTAAACTCAATAGATCCATTTATGGACTTAAGCAAGTTTCTAGAAGTTGGAACATCCGTTTTGACTCTGCTGTCAAATCGTTTGACTTCAAGCAGAATCCGGATGAGCCCTGTGTCTACAGGAAGTACAGTGGAGATAATGTTACCTTCTTGGTTTTGTATGTAGATGACATTCTACTCATTGGGAATGATGTAGGAATGTTAACTACGGTGAAAGTATGGCTTTCACAGCAATTCTCCATGAAAAATCTTGGAGAAGCCTCCTATATATTGGGTCTTCGACTCTATAGAGATAGATCAAAGCGGATAATAGGATTATCTCAATCTGCTTACATTGACAAAATAGTCAAAAGATACAGCATGGAAAATTCCAAGAAAGGAAATGTTCCTTTCAGGCACGGAGTCACTCTCTCCAAGAAGATGTCTCCCAAGACTTCTGAGAAGATTGATGGCATGAAAGACGTTCCCTATGCCTCTACTTTAATATTATCAATACAATGAATCTCTCTAGGGCTAGTATGATATTATCAATACTTTAATGATTGATCCTTGATAAATATTGTCTAATTCTTAGAGATCCAAGTTGGTAAAAGATGTTGCAATTTTTTTACTAGGCATTTAGCTATGATTTTATATAAGACATTGTAGCAACTAATAGGTTTAAATTGAGCTACACTTTCTATAATTTTCTTTTTGGAATATACACTAAGTTGGTGCAATTGAGTTCCCTTAGAAAGTGACTTGAAGTAAAGATATCTAAAACCACCTAATACACATCATTCCCTGCAACATGTCAAAATTTTTGGTAAAAATAGGGAGAGAACCCATTAGGTCCAGAGATGATGTGATTTCATATATTTTGCAACCTCTTATACTTCCAATATGGTTGGTGGAGTAGCCTTATATTTGCTTTTGCTCTTCAAAAAATTGAGGTAAGATTAATTGTTAGATCCCAATTAAATCTCTAAATTGATTACCCCCAATATTCTTCTAGAGCTCTCCCCGTTAGGTCTCTAGTCCCCTCATAGTAGTTTATTTTTCTCCTTTGATAGGTTGTCTAATGGAAATATTTTGTATTTCAATCCCTTTCTTGTAATCAAAATTTTCTTCGCTTCATTCTCCATGATTGTTCTTCACTCAACAACCATATATTATACTTGTAATTTGTTAAATCTATTAGTTTGGATGGGGTCCGAATGGGAGGTTTCAATATCTTTCATTTAAGCCTCTAATTGATGCAATCTTTATCATATAAATCCAAAGAATTCTTCATTCTACTTTTTAAGTTTTTGTTAACTTTTCCAAACTTCACTGGTAATTTATTCACATTCTTTGTTTTTAGTCCACATTGGCTGAAAACGAAATAGGGTAGAACCAGTCAACTTCTTAACTTGAGTGTCTAAAATAATAAGGGAGTGATCATAGGAAATAGAATACTTGAGGATGGCCCCATGACCATATACTAATACCAAAAATTAATGATTCCATTGCCCATTATTTTGAATTTCACAAATTAAAAATTTGTCAATTTTGGTGTAACACTAGCTAGTAGAGACATATCCTATTTCCAACAACATAGAAGACCACCAACTTTACCCCATGTTGGTTGACATGTGAAATGAGGGTATTTTGACTTTTTTTGCCAATGTTGTACTTTGTATATTATTTAGGTGGTGTTTAATAAATCTGAAGTCTAATGTCTGAAAAGTCAAAAAAGATGCTATTTGGGTTTAAAATCTAAAAAGAAGTAGAAATGATTTCTTGCTTTTTAGAGGCTTTGAAAAGATAAAATTGTTTGAGTTGGAGAAATTATCTTTTTGATAATTGAGAAAATAATTCATTAATCAAAGAGAGATTTGTTACACATAAATCCAAAGAGAAGCTCGAGGTGCAGCCTCACTCTAAAGAAAACCAGAACTACATGAAAAAAAAAAAACCACTAGTAGAGAGGTAGTACACAATTACAAAGCTTCCCAAAATACAGAGTCCTTGTTAACCCCTTGTTTTGCAAGAAAATCAACCATTTCATTTTTCGATCTTCTTACCCAATGGATCCTCACTCTCATATTTCTTGTTAACCAAACCACCTTTGTAAGAAGATCTCTTAAACCCTAGACAATTGAATCTGGATTTAGCAACCACCCCACAACAACTTAGGAATCCCCTTCAATTATTAGCCTTTCTATACCAAGTTGACTAGCTATCTGAATCCCTTGTACAGTAGCTAGAAACTCTCCTTTGGTAGTCTCCTAAACTGATTAGGCCTGAGAATAGCACTAAGATGTTTTTGTCCTTATCTCTCAAGATTCCTCCTATGCCAGAGGGGCCAGGGTTACCTTGGCTGCTCCATCAAAGTTTAGTTTAACAAAACCCTTAGGAGGAGGGACCCCAACTACAACATAACTCTGTTTTGAGGAAGAAGTTCTAGCCACCATTGACTAGTTCTTCCAGAAGTCATCAAAGAAAAAGAGTTGGGATAATTATTTTGTTTTCAACTAGTGTATTTCCCTTATCAAAATGCAATCCTTCAGCTCGGAGAGGCTTCTCTCCCTATTTTGGAAGATTCTAAAGTTCCATTCCTTCCAAATAATCCATAATGAATCTTCCCTAATGCACCTCCACATTAACCTTCCTCTTTTTGATTGCCTACCAAGGATTGTGGGTTCAAATAGCTGAAAGACTTCTATTGGTAGTAGACACCTACAACCAAATAGGGTGAAGATCCAACACCAAATAGTTGTAGCAAAAAGGACAAGATAAAAATAGGTGGAAACAGTCATCACCATTGGATTTCCAAAGATAACACCAATTTGGGGGCAGACACAAGTAAGGCCTTTTCTTCTATACCTTGTCCAAAGTATTAACTTTCGCAAGGATCACTTCCTAGCAGAAAACAAAGACCTTTAAGGGGATGGGCTTAGTCCAAACTTCCTTAGCATGAAAGGTGAGAGAGGCAGAGGATAAGCAAAGGATTTTGAAGAAAGAAGCAATTGAATAAGACTCTTTAGGAGAAGGGGACCAAATCCTTTCATTTGACTTAAGGGAGTTTAGACAAACATCAGCCAAAAGAATCAAAGGGTTTGCCACACAAGTCAATTATGCTTCCCTTAGACCTCTTTTAAACCCCAAGTCCCAATTTAAAGAAATAGGGGTGAAAAGAAAAGAAAGACACTTGGCCACAATCTCATTCTTCCTTAGGGAAACTGAATAAAGAAAAGGAAAAAATCCTTAAGGGCTGAACTAGCAAACCAAATGTCTTCCCAAAACCTTATTAAATTCCTAGAACAAACATCATACCTGATATAACGAAGTAATTGAGGGAGGATCCTTGAAATTGCTTTCCACAGGGATGCCAAAGTAGCTTAATGAGACAAGCCAGCATCCCAACCATTATCTGAGTAACCATGTATGCTACCTATAACCTCATGCCACAACGACTTGTCCAACAAAGTTGTATTCTTACATACTAAATTTCTTAGGCCCAGACCACCCTATTCTTTATTCCTATAGACCAAAACCCAACTTACTAAGCAATCCTTTTTCTCCTCCCTAGGTTCCCAAAGAAAATTCCCCATCAGTCTCTTTAACCACTTTGCTACCCTAATAGGATTCTAAAGACAGAGAGAAAATAAACTGGTAAGTTAACTAAAGTGGCCCTAATCAAGGCAATTCTATCGCCCAAGGAGATGTAATTTTTCTTCCAAGAAGCCAATTTTTTTTCAAACTTTTCCAGCACCGGATCCCTAAACCAACTCTCTTTAGGATTTGCACCAAGAGGGAAACCTAAATAGGACATATGCCAAGAAGAAACTGGGCAATCTAAACACTCTGCTATAGCCTCAACAACCCTATCCTCCAAACTAACACCCGCTACACAACTTTTGGTCCAATTGATCTTCAAATTGGAAACACTTTCAAAAGAGAAGATCAAATCTTTGAGATTCCTCACCTTCCTCAACTCATCTCCTTCACAAAAGATTATTATATCATCAGCAAATTGGAGATGGGTGATCAGAAGATTGCTCCTACCAACTCTCCAACCTTACTTCCTCCTCCTCATCTCTAGAAATTAAGTGACTAGGCACATCAGCTACAAGGGCGAAAAGAAAGGGTGATAAAGGGCCACCTTATCTTAAACCTCTAGAAGCTAGAAAGAAATCCCTTATGACACCATTAACCAACACCAAGTAATGTCAAGAGCTTATACACCCAAGAAACCCATTTACACCATCTTTCTCCAAAGTTGTAGTTCATAAGTACCTCCACTACAAAGGTCCATTCACCAAGTCGTAAACTTTCTCTAAATCCAAACTTACAAACAAACCCTTGTTGGCCACTTCTTCGAAAATCCTCCACACATTCATTGGCTATCAAAATTTGATCAGTTATGTGCCTACCTTGTACAAAAGCTCCTTGAAAGCACATTTGCCAAGATTTTGTATAATCTAGTCACCAAGCTGATAGGTCTAAAATCCTTTAGGTGTTGAGCTTCACCTTTTCTTGGGGATCAGGGCGATGAATGCTGCATTTACTCTTGGACTAACATTAAAACCGACTTCAAATTCCTTAAAAACCTCAAAAAGATTGTCTTTAATTTCCTCCCAACAATCATGATAAAAGGCCATAGTGAATCCATCTGGGCCCGGTGCTTTTGATCTATCCATTGAGAAAATTGCTTGTCTCATTTCTTCTTCTTCGAAGCTCCTCTCCAACTAGACATTAAGGTCCTCCCCTAATTTTGGCCATTCAAAGCCTTCCATCATTTACCTAGGTTTCATGGGCCTCCTAAAAATTCCTTTGAAGTGCTCCACAAATATACATGCTATGTCATCTTGTGAGAAAATCTCTTCACCATTAACCTCTAGCTTACCCACAAAATTCTTCCTCCTCCTCCCATTGGCTCGTGCATGGAAAATCTTGGTATTCCCATCACCTCCCTTAATCCAATTATTCCTTGATTTCTGCCTCCAAGAATTTTTTTCTCTCAAAAAGACATCTTCCAACTCTTTTTCTAATTTCCATCTCAAGTCTCTCTCTTGCTCATGATGTCTACTTTAATTAATTAGTCGATCAACCCCCCTCAACATGGGCATAGAATGTTAGAGTTCCACACCCTTTTCTAAAACCATGCGAGTAGGTTAGGAAAATGCTTGCAAAACAAACCCTACTTAACAGCATGGAGAGAGCATCCATCACAACTAGATCAATCTTATGAGGTTAAGTTATTGGTCTTAGCTCCCAGTTTATTCGGTTTTGGAATAAAAGACCGATGCATCACTGAAAAGTAGTATACCTCCTTAAGTGGTGAATCTTTATTTCCTTGACCTTTGGCTTATCTAGGAGTGAATAATGCCTCCGGTCTCGGTCCCAAAAAAAGATAAACAAGTTGACACAAGCAAGGCATTTAGTTTTGCCTTGTCTTAATCGCATCCATTAACAAATCCTCCATTTTATCTATCTTCTCTTTATCCACATCTCCTTCCACTCGATGTATACATCCATACTTGCGAAATTGGAAATAGCAATATTGATTACTGTAGTAGTAAAGGTTGTTGTTGTTCATGTGGTTTTTCATGTTGACTTGTTGTCACGTCTTGGTTGTTTCATTTAGGTGTTCTGAATTTAGAGGTTGGGTTTTGAAATGATTGAATTTGGTGGGGTAGGAAGAAAGAATGTATATACATTCGTCTCTAAAATTCCTGACTCTCCTTTCCATCTAAATCTTCAATTTGAGACGTTAAAAGGGCTTTTTGTTTATCTACTTTCCCAAACTGAACCTTGTTCCACTCCTTCAGCTTGGCACTAAGCCTTTTCAATTTCTTGTGGAATCTAATCCCCTTCCACTTCACTCCTCTCAATTCTTCATTCCACAATTTTTTTATCTTATTCACAAAATCCATGTGAGTTAACCAGATATTTTCTAACTTGAATGGTCTTGGTCCATTTCCTAAGGATTCTTGTCCAAGTTTAATAGGGCAGTGATAAGAGGTAACTTTAGGTAGGGCTCTAGCTACTAAATCCCTCCAATAATTTTCCCACCCCTCATTAAAAAGAAATATATCCAACTTAGAGAAAATAGGGTTTCCTCGAAAATTTGACCAAGTGAAAATAACTTGTAGTAGGGGGATCTCCTTCAACTCACAAGTACTAATGAACTCATTAAACTTGTGCATGCTAGTTGTGATAGTCTAATGTGGGTTGCTGATTTCATTACAAAATTTGATTACATTAAAATCCCCACCCACACACCAAGGTCCTTTCCACAAGCCATGTATTCCATACAATTCCTCCTACATCTCATTTCTTGCCTTATAGTTGTTTGGCCCATACAAATTGGTTAGAACCCAAACAAAACCATCATCCACATTTTTGAATTTTAACGAGATTGAGAAGTTGCCTAACAGCTCCTCTAGAGGTTCCACAACATCTTCCCGCCGGATGGTGACCAGACATCCCGAAGATCCCCAAGATGGCAAAAAGGACCAATTTACTCTTTTGATTCTCCACACACTTCTAATCCAATTCTTGTCGAGCTCTTGTAGCTTTGTTTCTTGCGGCAAAACTATATTAGGTCTCTCTTTCCTTAATAGGTCTTTAATTATTCTCATTTTCCTTGCACTCCCTAGACCTCTAACATTCCAACTGATAATTTTCATGAGAAAAACTTGCTAAGTAATCCTTATAACCCACCAAAAACCCCTTAGCCTCTTTTCTTCTATCCCCTTGGGTAGTGAACTTAATATCACCCTCAATATCTAAGATTAATCTCTCTACCTCCATCTTTTTCTTATTATTTCTTTTCCTTTCCCACCCCTTTGGATTGAAGACCCCACTTCTACTACCTCTTCCAAAATCTGACCAGACTTCTTGGTAGACACCTTGTTTGGACTTCTAACTGGACTCTCACTACCTAATCTTTTTGCATCTACAATCTCCCTTTTCTCCAAGGGTCCTAGAGGGTTGTTGTGGCTCATAGATTCTTCCTTTGCACTATACTCCTCTAGTAACCCACAAATTTGTTGCCATATTCTCTCTAATTCCTCCTCTCAAACTCACTTCCAAATTCAAGTCTAACTTTAGAAACAACACCTTGAGGCTGAGATGCTGGCATATTTGTCACAGACAAAGAACAGAGGTCAGTACCAAAAACTAAAGAAACAAGGTTACCCGAGGTGGGATTGGACGGTTAAGTACACAAAATTTGATCATTGATTCCAAAAGTTTGGATTTTTCTGAACCCCTGGACTTGTACGAAGGGAAGGAGAAACTTGAACTGGAAAAGCATCAGAGACCGGCTTAAAGGACTACCCCTATTTTGGCGTTCTTGAGCTAGTCTTTTTGGTAGAGTCTTGTTCCACAAAGGCTATATCTTGACCAAGTTGAGCTGTCCAAGCAGATTCCCCTACTAGTGTAGGAGTTGTCTCCGCACCTATGTCTGACTTAGTAGTTCTCTTCCCCAACTCTTCACGAACACCAATCGTGTTTCCAAACATCAGGTCGGAGGAGCTATCTTCTTCCAGAAAAAGGATCTCTTCCCCAGCTCTTCACAAACACCAAATAGTGTGCTTTGTTGAAACAAATAATTATTTATTATTTAATTAATAATATTTATTTATTTATATTAAATAATAATAATATTTATTATTATTAAATAAATATTATTATTTCTTCAATTAAAGAAATAATAGTATTTATTAATTAATAACAATATTGATTTATTATTATTAAATAATATTTAATAAAACGATTTAAATAAATGATAATATTTGTTATTATTAAATACATGATGGTAATGATGGCATTAATTTCATTTCATCACATTTGAAATGCGTTTAGTTTTGGTAAGACATAAGACCTGGTCTTATGTTAGAAATAAAAGTATCTAAAACACCCCTTAGCCCTTACCTCTAGAAAACAAGTTTTTCATAGTGTTATTAAATGCTACCTAAAATTTGATTATGATAAAAAAAGAGATCAGGGGCAGGCACCCTATTCCCTGTATCGACTCTGACTTTTAAATTAATTTTCGTCCTTGGCCCGATTCCCATCAGAGAAAAAATTTAGCCCCGTCTCCAATGGAGACAGGTTCCCAATTGGGGACTCAGATCTCTGAATTTTTAATTAAATATTTTTTGGAAAATGTTTACTTAAAATAAATGAAAAATTATTTATTATTGTATATATAAAAATAAAAATATTATATATATATAATATTATACATTTAAAATAATTTATATATATATATATATATATATATATATATATATATATATATATATGTGTGTGTGTGTGTGTGCATGCATGTATGTATTAGGCTTGAATAGGCTCGCAAGTCTCATGAACCAAGCTACATTGGGCTCGAGTTCGGTTCGATTAGAAAATGAACCTGTATATTGGATTTGAACTCATTCAAAACTTGATTTAAAACGAGCCGAATCGAGCTTTTCACAAACTGAGCTTGAATAGCTTGGGAAAAGCTTGATTCATTTCCACCCCTACCGCCAAGAAAGTCTCCATCCCTGTCTCCACTAGGTTGGGATGCCAGGTATCCCATGGGGATGGAAAAAGTTGCCATCCTATTTATGAATTTTATATATTTGACAGATGTATTGGACAATTTTAGGATTATTATAACCCCTTGCATTCCAATTTAAAAATTTCATGATAATGGTGATGGCCAAAATAGAACAATGAGATTATGATGACAACTATAATGGAGAAAGATAGATAAAAGAAATACTCAATATATCCCACATGGTCATGTAATTAGGGTTGACAATTTCAACGTTTGGGTCAGCGGGTTATTGATCAAGTCAAAAGGTTTGTTTTTGCAAAAGAATGGTTAGGACTTAGGGGTGAAAAATCAATTACCTCACAAATTTTCGGGCCGAACAACCCAATTGTTTGGACTAACGACAATTTGAGAACCATGCACTATTAGATATATGTAACCTCGTACAATTTTTTGTATAACAAACAAAATATATTATTTTTCATTTTTCTCATGGTGCCCTCGGCACGGTACCAAATAGCCGGGTGCATGAATTGAGCTTTTCACGAGTTATTTGAGCTCAGTTTGTGAAAAGCTTGATTTGGCTTAATTTAAATCAAGCTTCAAGCCCGATATATAAACTCCTTTGTTAATCAAGCCAAGTTCAAGCCTAATGAAGCTCGGCTTGTTAGGCTTGTGAGCTTAATCAGGCCTAATGCATATATACATACATACATATATAATAATTTTTATTATATAATAATATTATATATATAATATTTTTATTATTTTATATATATGATAATAAATAATTTTTATAATTCTTAAATTTTCTATGTAAAATGAAAAATAATATAAATATATAATATTTATTTTTTATAGTAAATTTGGTTTACAATCGAGCTCGAATCTAACACTATTTTGGTGAGCCAAACTCAAATAGCCAAGTATTCGGCTTGGCTTGATCAAATCCACCCGTTCATCATTTTTCTCATGTTTTTTTTTTAACGGGATTTCCTACTCACTTCCTTTATCTGATCTCTACTAGACTTGTTCATGGGTTGGGAAGCCCGATGGCCCGGCCCCTGGCCGGACTTGAACATGACTTTTAGCCCGCAGGCTTGACCTCGGGCCTAAAAGCTCGGCTCGATTATTTTTCGGGCTGGGTTCAGGATTTGTCAAAAAAGCCCGGCCCGACTAGTTTCTAAACCCTAAATCCCTATTCCCTAACTCGACTAATCTTTCTCAGTTTCCCTCTTTTCATAATTTTGTCTTCTCATTCTCACTCTCATAGTCTCAGGCACCAGCAGACTCAGGCACCTTTCTCACTCTCAGAGGCGAACTTAGGCACAAATGCCACCAACCTCTCTCTCTAGCAGTGACCACTGACCAGGTCCTCTCTCTCTCTCTCTCTTTATCTTCCTCTCTTTGTCTCCGGCGGTTACAACAAGTTTGTAGTTTATTTCCAAAAACCACTAAATTCTATGTAGAGCTTTTTTGCCTTCTATTGACTAGCCCACGTCTCCATTACATCTACAGAAATGATTCTAGGCATTCTGCCTCTGTTGTTATCACCATGAGTTGATAAGCGACCTATTTGAAGGGATAATACATTGAATGTCTGTTAAGGGTTGGGCTATTGAACATTGCTATCACCATGAGCTCGACCTAACAAGGGATAATCATTTTGTTAGGTCGGGCTTCGGGCTTTTTATGAGGGTCAGGCTTGGGCTCGGGCCTGAAAAATTATGTTAATGAAGAGTAAAAGCTCGACCCATGAACAAGTTCTCTACTCGTCGTTGACTCTCTCTCTCTCGTTATCTTCCTCTCTTTATCTCTCAGTCTCCGGCAGTAACCACTAACTAGGTCCTCTCTCTCTCTCTCTCTCTCTCCCTCTCTCTCTTGTTATCGTCCTTTCTCTGTCTCTTTGTCTCCGGCGGTTACAACAAGTTTGCAGTTTATTTCCAAAAACCACTAAATTCTATGTAGAGCTTTTTTGCCTTCTATTGACTAGCCCACGTCTCCATTACATCTACAGAAATGATTCTAGGCATTCTGCCTCTATTGCTATCACCATGAGTTGATAAGCGACCTATTTGAAGGGATAATACATTGAATGTCTGTTAAGGGTTGGGCTATTGAACATTGCTATCACCATGAACTCGACCTAACAAGGGATAATCATTTTGTTAGGTCGGGCTTCGGGCTTTTTATGAGGGCTGGGCTTGAGCTCGGGCCTGAAAAAATTCTGTTAATGAAGAATAAAAGCTCAACCCATGAACAAGTTCTCTACCCGTTGTTGACTCTCTCTCGTTATCTTCCTCTCTCTATCTCTCTGTTTCCGGTGGTTACAACAAATTTATAGTTTATTTCCAAAAACCATTAAATTCTATATAGATCTTTTTTGTCTTCTGCTAACTAGCCCACGTCTCCATTACATCTATAGAAATGATTCTAGGCATTCCGCCTCTATTGCTATCACTATGAGCTGAAAGCGACCTATTTAAAGGAATAATACATTGAATGTCTGTTAAGGGCCGGGCTGTTTAACGTTGCTATCACCATGAGCCCGACTTAACGAGGGATAATCATTTTGTTAAATCGGGCTTTGGGCTTGGGCTCGGGCAAGCCCGACCCATGAACAAATTCTCTAATCGGCGAAATCTGGGCTATGTTTTTTTACGCTTATGATCATCTATTAATGGGATTGTTATAGATGGGATGAGATTATCACTGTCTGCAATTTTGACTATTACGTTTAAATGAACGAAACCCATTTGGAGCGCGGGAAACGTCAAACAGCTACAGTGGGAAATGGCATCATCGTTCTCTGCCGATCTCATCCCTCGCAAAGATATCGTTCAAATCCTCTCAGAGTATCAGATTGCAAACCTCAGAGAAGAGGATCTCATTAACCCAAATTCTGATCTCGTTACTGCTCTCTACATGAACATTCTGGTCTACATCGATCCTCTCCAGTACATCCTAAACCCTAAACCCTAATCCTGGTTTACATTCTTCCACTTTTTTAATGGTTTGTCGTTTTTGTGGTTCTCCTTTTTGCAGGGAGGATCACGGACAAGTAGATTTCAGTGCTTTGGAGCAGTTGGAGAATCCAGATTATCATGTTGATTCGGTTCGGGCCTCGAATTTGTTCCGCAAGATGACGGAACTAGTGGATGCGGTTAGTTGTCCAATAAATTTCATCTTCAGGGACCTCGTAAAGCCGGATACGCACCGCACAACTGCGTTCCTGAGTGCCATACTTAATTTCTTCCTTTACAGGTGTGCTTTTCCAGAATTTTGTTTTGAGTTCTTATCTTTGTTCAACTGCTGTATGTGAAGACAAAAAGATAAACTTTTATGCGTTACAACCCAAAATGAAGTAGCCTTCCGAGAATAGTCCTTACTGGCTGATCAGTAGCATTTTCTCGGAGAGTTAGAAGAAAAAGAAGGATGAAAGTGCAGCAGTCTGAATTACAAATGAGAATGTCAATAATTTTATCAGACTGATAATGTTTCTAAGTGATGCAAAATTTTTGCTTCTGCGCTGGATTTTTGCTCATTCTTGGTCATGCATATGAAACATACATATAAACAGGCAGTCTTTTCTTCAAGAAGCTGACCATATCTTTGTACGTGGCTTGTGATGACATTGTGGATAGTCACCAACTCAAACCTGGTCCATTCCTTAGTTGAGTTCAACCTAAGCAAAGAATAAAATGGTGGATAGCTGGATTTGTTCAGTTATTGATAAGGTCATGTTAGGTTTTTACCAACTTGTGGAGAAAATACCCACCTCAAAATAGGACTTAGTTAATTAGGTTGGGCATGCAACTGAAATTCTGAAAAGAAAGTGGATTCAGGAGGTTGTGGGTTTCTTCATATCATGCTTTGGTGTGAAAGGTTGTTTCCTGAATTGGTTGAATTCTTACTCCATGGGTGGTATTTGAATGGGCTAAGCAAAAGAGGCAAGCTTGTTTGGGGGATTTATTGCAATTGGGATGTTATGGTCTATGTTAAAAGAAAGAAATACACAAATTTTGAAAATAACTATGCACATGGCCAGTGATTGAGTGATTCACAGATTGTTTACAAGGTGTGCCTTAAACACCTCTTTTTCTGATACCAATACTCTTTTTATGAACACCAATACTGGCTAGATTTTTCTCTTGTATATTCCTAGTGTACAATGCCTTGATGTATTTTTTCAAAATACAAAAAAAGAAAGTGTCAGTTGGGAACAATGTTTTACAAGTGCAAGGCGTAAGGGCCAATTTGCGCCCGAAAATCTCTTATTTTCTAATGTTGTTCATTCATTCATCTTAAATAAAATATCTTCTTAAAAGGTAATTAAAATTATAAAATCATTATTTTTTGTGTGAGAATTAAGAATTTAAGACCCTAACATGGACTTGTTTGGGCTTGCCTCGAGGGGCGTGGTTGGGGGTCCAGGGCGGAGCCCTCGGCCTAGCTACTAGGTTCAAAAAAAGCAAAAAGAACGTAAAATTTTCAAAAAGATGCACGCCTAGGCGAACTAGGTGTGCGCCTTTTGAAAGTATTGCACATAGGACCTGGGCAAGGCACCTACCCTAAAATGTGTCCAATGATTTAAAAGGCGCGCCTAGGCGCACAGGCGAGGCACATTTTGGGGTATGCGCTTTGCCCAGGTCCTAGGCGCACCGGCGTGCGTTTAATGCACCTTGCACCTCAGTCGAGGCGTGCGCCTTTTTAAAATTTTGCACTTTTTGCTTTTATTGAGTCTAACGGTTGGGCCAGGGGCTCCGCCCCTGGACCCCAACCACGCCCCTCGAGGCGCCCGAACAAGTCTATGTTAGGGTTTGAAATTCTTATTTCTCATATAAAAAATAATGATTTTATAACTTTCATTGCCTTTTAAGAAGATATTTTATTGCAATGAATGAATGAACAACATTAGCAAATAAGGGGTTCTCGGAACTTCGGTGAGAATTTCAAACCCTAACATAGGCTTGTTCAGGCTTGCCTTGAGGGGCGTGGTACAAAGGTGACTCATAGAATCAAGAATGCAATATGTTTTACATCACATTAGCTATTTGAAGCAATGCAATTATGGAAAAAAAGAGACTGTGGATTTTACATGCTTGAAAATGCTTTATATGTTTGCTTTTATTTTTAAATTTTCATTTGAATACGCTTTACATGTTATGTTTATGTATTTTAATTTTAGATAATAGGTTTTTTAAAAAATTTATTTTAAAATTTAAGTTTATATTTTTATTAACATTATGTTTAATATTTTTTGAATTTTTGCATTTTCTTTTGGATATTTTGACTTTTTTTTTATTTTTTTAACTTTTTTGTAGTTTTGCGTCTTGCTTAAAAAGGCGCGCGTCTCACCTTGCGCCTTGCACCTTAGGCACAAATTGGCCCTTGCTTTTTTTTTTTTTTTGCGCCTTGCGCTTTTAAAACGCTGAATGCGCTTCGCCTGTGCGCCTAGGTGCGCCTTTGAAATCATTGGTCGAGACTGAGGGTTGCCAATTCTAATGTGCTTTCTCTTTGTATAACTAGGCTTTGATAGAAGAATAGAAAAAGTGGAATTTATGATTTGAAACATTATTCTTCAGTAGCTTCTAGTTCAGTGCAGTAGGACCGATGGGGAGTGGAGACTCTTTAAGGGCTGAACTGTATGCAGTCCTACAAGGTGCATAGATTGCAAGAGAGATAGGTGTGGAGTGTTTGGTGATAGAAGGGGACTCCAAAATGGTGGTGGGTTGGCCTAGAAATACAGATTCAATGATAAGGTGCTATAGAAATGAATTGATGGAATTCAAATGGGCAACACAAAATATGAATTTAATCATTCAATGGGTGGGAAAGGAGGCTAATTTATTTGTTGATTGTTTAGCCAAACGAGTAACTAGGGATCAGTTGTATTGGGCCCAATTGTAATCTTTGTGCTGTTTTTTTTAAGGGGTGAGACTACACCTCGCCCCTCTCGTTGGGATGCTTGTAACGGTCTTTATCTTTTGTTGATAATGAATTCTTAATGAACTTTTATTTATCAAAAAAAAAGGAGAAAAGAAGGAAGTTATATTGATCTTATTTGAACAATATATTTATTTTATCCCATCTTACTCTTCTTATGTTTAAAATTGAGCTATTCATTTTTATATTTGCCACTTGCTTAAATACTCCAGGACAACAAAATTGAATGACATTCAAAAAGTTTTTGATCAAGTGAATTTTGATGAAGTGCGGCGGCAGGAATTGGAGACACAGATTTCACAGGTACAGCCTAGGTTAATGTTACTGAAAATCAATTAATCATTCTATTTGATCAAGTGTTCTTTAGAAGTTACTAGTGTTTCGGCCTTGCAGAAGAACATGGAAATTTTGGAGCACAGAGAAGCAAGAGAAAGAGAGCAACCTTTAGTTCTGGAAGTAGATGCCCAAGTCAAAGAGTTACGTCAGAACATTCAGGGTCTCAACAATCACCAGATGTCATTAAAGACTTCTTTTCGAACATTACGGGAGAAGACCAAAGAAATAGATGAAAAGGTCGAGTCTTTGATCTTTTTTTTTTAAGTCCATCTCATAGTTAGATTTTGATTGAAAATAAATAAAAAATATTTAGGAACATAATAAAAAAAGCTTAGTATGCATGTAGGAACTCTGTGGATATATTCAGAACTCTGGATGACTAGAAAGTACAATCTCTGAAATGTGATTGATTGAGATTGTGAAGATTTGGCAACAAGGAATCACAAACTTTTCAAGTTGAATGCCATGCACATTATCTTTTAGAATAATTGGTATGGAAAGGGATTTAAAAAAATACCACAGTTTCTTTAGACTTTAGCAAGGAAATTAAGTTTGAAGTGGGAAGGGGAACCAAGCTTAGGTTCTGGAAGGACTGCTGGTGCAGAAATCATCTCTTGAAAGATGAATTTCTGGAACTTTTTGTGATAGTAGTTGACAAGGAAGTGCGAGTTGCAGACCATATGCAGATTTCAAATGGAGAATGTGTAAGGAACCCCCTTTTAGAACAGACTTGAATGATTGGTAGATAAAATCTTTGGTAGTGTTTAGAAAACCGAACAAGACCGGCCGGTTGAACCATGACCCAGGGTCCTAACCGGTTTGGTCATACCCCAATAACCGGACTTGCTCAAAACCCGCTGAGAACTGGCTGACTGGCCGGTTGAATCGGAAAGCCGATGAACCAGTCCCGGTTTCATGGAACCGCTTGGGTCCATACATAAGTGAAATTTTAAAATGTTGTTAACAAGATTTGAATTCAAGACCTCTTATTTTCAAGATTAGTTAATTACCACTAATCCACCTCTTTACTTATGCTAATTAATGACTTTATTATACATATTACATTATTATGCACATATTTTAAAGAAAATGTAAGTTAAAAGGCTTGAACCCTAGTCATTTGTTTTAAAAATTAAGAAGCTTACCATCCATCCACCCAGTCATTTATTATACATATTACATTATTCGCTTGCTTCGCTCGCTCACCGAAGCTTCGAGAACCCCCTATTTGGTAATGTTGTCCATTCTTTCATCCTAATAAAGTATCTTCTTATAAAGCAATTAAAACTATAAAATCATTATTTTTTATGTGAAAACTAAGAATTTAAGACCCTAACATGGACTTATTTGGGCTTGCCTCGAGGGGCATGGCACAAAGGTGGCTTGTAGAATTAGGAATGTAATATGTCACATTAGCTACTTGAAGTAATGTTATTGAGAAAAAAAGAGATTGTGGGTTTTATATGCTTGGAAATGTTTTATATGTTTGATTTTATTTTTAAATTCTCATTTGAATATGCTTTACATGTTATGTTTATGTATTTTAATTTTAGATAATAGTTTTTTTAAAACATTTATTTTAGAATTTAAGTTTATATTTTTATTAATATTATGTTTTATAATTTTTTGATTTTTTGACCTTTTTTTATTTTTTAGCTTTTTTTTTTTAATTTTTGCACCTTGCTTAAAAAGGTGTGCGTCTCGCCTTGTGCCTCAGGTGCAAATTGACCCTTGTGCCTTTTTTGCGCCTCACGCTTTTAAAATACTACATCCACCATATTTAAGTACATTAAAAGTTGTAAAATATATTATATTTTTATGACCCATAGTATATATGTATATGTATATGCCATGTCATCATGGTTGAATCTCCGGTTTGATCCCAGTTGAACCTCTGACCCGTGAACCTCTCCCTTCTCCGGTTCTATGCTCTGGTTCTCTGAACATTGATCTTTAGAGGCCTACTTCAGAAGCTTTATAGCATGCAAATGGATCCTAGCTTAGAAGGTAGAAGACTGTGGTTGGAAGATAAATTTGGGAATTCTACTGTAAAATCTTCCTATAACAAGTTGACTTGGGAAGAAGAGCATGAGTTTCCTATGGGGATAATCTTGTGCAAATACACACCTTCAAATGTAGCCTGTTTCTTGTATGGTCTACCTACTTAAATAATAGGTTTTATTTTTAACTTTTCATTTGAATATGCTTTACATGTTATGTTTATGTATTTTAATTTTAGATAATAGGTTTTTTAAAACATTTATTTTAAAATTTAAGTTTATATTTTTATTAATATTATGTTTAATATTTTTATTTTTTTGCATTTCTTTTGAATTTATGGCATTTTTTTAATTTTATGACATTTTTTTTTAATTTTTAGCATTTTTTTTTTTGTATTTTTGTGCCTTACGCACAAATTGGTCCCTGCTCCTTGCGCTTTTAAAACACTGAAAGGATAACCTGTTAAATAGAGGAGCGGGGATTGATGCAGCAGAATATGTCCTATGCAGCAGGGTGGAAGAATCTATAAACCACTTTTTATTGCATTGCAGCTTCACTTACAACATCTGTGTGAAAGTGTTCAAGCCTTTTTACTTTCAATAGATGCTGCCCAACATCTGTAGAAGACTTTGTGAAAGGGTGGTGGATCCAGGGCCTAAACAAGAATAGAAAAGCCATTTGGCAAATGATTCCAAGAGCAGTGTTTTGGATTGTATGGCAGGAAAGAAACTAAAGGGTTTTTCAAAACAAAAAAAGGCTATCAAATTGAGGAAGTGTGGCAAAAAATAGCGGGCAAACTGTTTTCCTGGTCAATAGATCAACTAAGATTGGACAGAAGCTAGTTGTACATGGGCTTTTCTATCTTAATGAAATTATACTTTACCTCTTCTCAAAAAAAGAAAAAAAATCTAGCCTCCTTATCTGGCATAGGAATGGGTAGGGTCCTATTAATTTAAGATCTGGTGGTGGGCTTTGTGGGGTAGAGGGGTTTTGGGTGATCAAGGATGAAGATTTTTTTTGATCAATAACAGAGATTTCATTAAATGATTGAGGAGTGAAAATACATAGAAGGGAGCTAGTTGTACATGGGCTTTTCTATCTTAATGAAATTATACTTTACCTCTTCTCAAAAAAAGAAAAAAAATCTAGCCTCCTTATCTGGCATAGGAATGGGTAGGGTCCTATTAATTTAAGATCTGGTGGTGGGCTTTGTGGGGTAGAGGGGTTTTGGGTGATCAAGGATGAAGATTTTTTTTGATCAATAACAGAGATTTCATTAAATGATTGAGGAGTGAAAATACATAGAAGGGAGCTAGTTGTACATGGGCTTTTCTATCTTAATGAAATTATACTTTACCTCTTCTCAAAAAAAGAAAAAAAATCTAGCCTCCTTATCTGGCATAGGAATGGGTAGGGTTCTATTAATTTAAGATCTGGTGGTGGGCTTTGTGGGGTAGAGGGGTTTTGGGTGATCAAGGATGAAGATTATTTTTGATCAATAACAGAGATTTCATTAAATGATTGAGGAGTGAAAATACATAGAAGGGAGCTAAAATATCTTAACTCCCCACAACTGCCACTAAACACCCAAAACACAAAAGCAATTACAACTGAGCCCAAAAAACAGAACTCCTATTCACCCCTTGTCTAGCTAAGCCATCTGCAAAAGAATTTGCACTTCTTTTATCCATGTGCGTCGAACTTCCATGTCCTTGGTCAACCATTTGTATTTCCTCTTTTCATTGTTGTAGCTCCAAAGTCTTGAGTTGTCTTCTTTTAACCAGTACACTACAGTCTTAGAGTCTCCTTCTATAATCAATTTGTTTATGTGCAAATCCTTAGCTCTTTGAACCCTTTCTAAAGCTGCTAAAATCTTGGCCCTCAATGAGTCTCCTATTCCAGTTGGGCCAGAAAACATGGCTATCACATTCCCTTTTCATCCCTCATGACATCCCCTATTCCGGAAGGCCTTGGATGGACCTTGTTGTTGCCATCAAAATTCAGTTTGATAAATCCAAGAGGTGGGGGGGGGGGTCCAATAAGAGCTTGGAACCTTCCTAATTGAGGCTGAATATGCAATTTCCTTCTAGTTCCTAATCAGATCATCTACTAAAATTTCTGCAAATCCAAGGTTTTTAACCAATGAATTACCCTTACATGTATCACTTCTATCACTATTTCCACAGTTCTCTCCATTTCTAAGAAGATCCTTAAGTTTCTTTCTTCCCAAATAGACCAGTACATGCAGCCCTAACATCTCCACATAATCTTTGCTAGGGGTGGCCATGAGCCAAGCTCTTCACGAGCTCTTCGAGCTTGGCTCAGTTTCAACTGAGCTTCGAGCCCAATTTATAGGCTCGTTTATTAATTGAGCCGAGCTCGAATAGCTACATAATAATAATAATAATAATAATAATAATAATAATAATAATAATAATAACAATAATATAAAATTATAGAAAATAAAATATATAATAAAAATATTATATATAATATGTTTATTTTTATATATAATAATAACTAATTATTATAATTCTTAATTTTTTAAATATCAAATAAAAATATTTTTTATATATAATTTTTTTATTTTATAAAACATTTTTCTTAAGTCGAGCTTGAGCCGAGCTCGAGCTCGAGCTCAAGGTTCTAGCTTGAATTGAGCTCGAGCCTCATACTCCCTTGGCGAGTCGAGTTCGAATAGCTAGCTATTTGGCTCGGCTCAAATCCACCAATCTTTGCCCTTTTTGTTGGCCAGTTAGAAGGAGAGGAAGTAAACAAGTTTTGCACATTCGTTGGAGAGTTCCACATGCACCCAAACAAATAAGTAAACCATTCCCAAATAAAGTTTTCAAATTGACAATAAATTAGTAAGTGAATCCTAGACTCACCAACAACTTTGTAGAGGACACACCATTGAGGAGACAAACATCTATTGGGCCTTTTTCTTTGAAGCAAATCTCTTGTATTAACTCTTTCCAGGAAGGCCTCCCAACTGAAACTTCCCGCCTTCGGAGGAATAGGTTGACGCCATACCTCTTTAATAGGAAAAGACAGACCAATAGTAACAACCGATTGTGTTATGGCTTTAAAGAAAGAAGCACAAGTAAAGGTACCAGATGGAGAGAGGGTCCAAATTCTGTTGTCTACCTTTGTTGGCTCCAGGAAAACCCCATCAAGGATGAATAATAAGGATAACGTGCTGTCCAATTCTGCGTCCCTGATGTCTCTTTTCAGTCCCAAATTCCAACCAAACCCAAAGGTCGAGTTAGATGGTACAAGGAAGGTGGATATCGATTCATTCTTGAAGGTAGAGATGGCAAAGAGAGTCGGAAACTGTTTTTTAAAAGGAAAATCCCCAACCCAAACTTGTTCCCAAAATTTAATAAGGTGGTCGGAGTGCAAGTCATACTTGATCCAGGGTGTAACAAAGGCAAGATAGCTTGGATTGCTTTCCCTGGAGATGCCCTTGTAGTCCTTGCTAGAATGCCAGAGTCCCATCCATTCTCTGCAAGCCCATGAATATTACCCACTATCTTAACCCATAGCTTTTCTATTTCTAGTGAGAATCTCCACAACCATTTTTTTTTATAGGAAACAATAACTTTCATTAGCTAAAAACCAGAAGTACAATTGTCACATAATAAAGTGAAAGGTGACCCCTGAACAAAAACAACTTACAACACTGCCCAAAACAAAACCTCCCGATTCACCCCTTACTTTGCTAGGTTGTTAGCTAAAGCATTTGCTGACCTCCTAGACCAAGAAACTTGTGTACCCAGCTCCCTTGTGAGGCTCAATAATTCCCTTACAGGTTGTCTAAGGGACCATGTTCCCAAACTATTTGATTGCAGCCAACCTACTACTAATTTTGAACCTCCCTCCACTTCTAGCTGTTGAAAGCCCAATTGCTTGGCCAATCTGAGCAGTCCCCCAAACCTATTGGACCAGAATACATAGCCAGGATTTTTCCTCCTGCATCTCTAAACACACCCTCTACTCTAGAAGGTCCATGGTTCCCCAACAGAGCTGCCATCAAAGTTCAGTTTGACATTACTGATTAGACTGCAAAGAAGGGGACCAAATTGCATGTATGGTAGGTGATGAAGTAGAAGACCTTGCTAAAATACTCCAGCCTCTAATCAAATCATCTATGGAGACATCCTTGAACAAGTCAAGAGTTTTCGGCCAATGTACTGCCTTGATGGTGATCCCTTCAATAACTTCAGGAGCTGATTTTTCTTTCCCTTGGAAAATCCTGTTATTTCTCTCTTCCCACATTGCCCACAAGATAGCTTCCCTCGTTGTTCTCCATATCACCCTTCCTTTCTTCTTTGACTATCGGAAAAAGCTAGGGTCAAATAATTCAGATATGCTTGAGGGGGGAGTCCACCTACAATCAAAGGGAGAGAACCAATTCCAAATAAGAGCACTAAAAGGACACGAAATTAATAGGTGATTCACTGTCTCACCATTCCTCAAGCAAAGGCTACAGACATGAGGGGGGACAAGCACCAATTTGGTCTCTTTCTTTGAAGCACTTCCAAGGTATTGCCAAATTCCTCTTCCTTATGTTCCCAATGCCAAGGCCTCCCTCCTTTTTATTCCTACACACCACCTCCCACCCAACCCTAGGAAGATTAAGGGTAGAATAATAGTAAGGAATTATAAGACAAGGGAACTCTTGTTGTTATGGTAAACAACAAAGAGATGATCACTTAGAAGAAGAAATAGGTGAGAGAGAGTGGGAAAAAAAGTGAAAAAATAGGCAATTACCAGAAAGACTTTGTTGAAATAACTTAGTTTATTTTAAGTCTAGTGCTGCAAGGGCACCTTTGTAATTTTCTCTTTTCTTTTTTTTTGTATGGTCGCCCTAGTATAAATACCAAATAAACTAGCGCTGCCAGTTGACTTTTTGCCTCTTTCAATTCTGTCTCTCTTCTCTCTGGTCTGGAATCATACCATCTCAGCACCAAGAAAACATGGTATCAGAGCGGCAGATCCAATCTTAGGACCAGGGCGGTGCTTCTTTCCTTTTTTGTCTATTGGTGATCAAACCAAAGAACAAGATGTTTGGTGGACGTGTGAGGAAGCTCACTGCAAGACTGTTCCTTTTTCTTGGTCGTGAGCCCAGAAACTATCAGAAAGAAAAATAAATTGAATGCTGTGATTTTTTTTAGTTTTCCTTCCTCAATTTGTGGATCAAACTGATCCTTTTGTACCCAGATGTGTGGGTTATGTGGGTCTAATGACTTGCGGCTGGTGTAAGAGTGTTTTCTCTCATTGTATGTGGATCAAGTGGTCCTTATTATGCCCAGAAAGGTGTTATTGCTTCAAGACTACAGATCTGTAACTGCTGTGACAACAGTTTATATCCTTCTTCTATTCATATTGAACCTAAGTTACTGTGTGAAAGCTGTTTTGTTGCTAGAGGGAATGGTCAGATCTGTTTTTTGATATACCTTACACATCTGAAATGGTGTGTGATCAGTCTGAAAGGGTTCAGTAGGGCTGAAATCTGAGAACAGTAATGGTGTGTGACCAGCTGTGATTTCTTTGTGCGAGAACAAGTTTTTTTTTTTTTTTGTGTCCAGAAGTGTGGCTGAACTGAAAACTTGATCAGATTGCTGCAACTTGGTTTTTTGACTGTATTATGGGTCTGAACTGAACTGAAAACTTGTTCTCTAGCTGGTTTGTGACTGATCAGATTTAGCTTCTATGTCTTTAGAAGATTCCGGTATGTCTGGTGTTACCTCTAGTCAGAGTGGGATGAGCGGAGGTTTTGACGTGAGTTTTCCCATGGCTGTGTTTCCCTTTGATGGCCTCAATTACCTAGAATGGTCAAGGGGAATCAAGCTTTACATAACTGCAAGGGGAAAAGTAGGGTATATCAATGGCAGAATTAGAGAACCCCAGTCTAGTGGTGTGGAACATGATAGGTGGGACTAGGAAAACAACATGGTGATGTCATGGCTGTTATTGTCTATGCTGCCACAAGTGAGAAAGACCTTCATGTGGGCAGAAACAGCTCATGAGATATGGAAGTAGGCACAATCTACATACTCCGAACAACGGCATTATACTAAAATATATCAGTTGCAGGCTGCCTCCTCAACTTGTAAACAGGGGGAGAGGAGTTTCTCCGTCTACTATTCAGACTTGACTTCTGTTTGGAAGGAACTAGATCACTATCAGAATATAGACTGGAAGTGTGATGCAGATGCCAAAGCATACAAGTCTCTGGTTTCCCAGCAATGAGTGTTTGCCTTTTTCGTAGGGCTGAATCCCATATATGAATCTATTAGGGTTCAGATATTGGGGGGTAAAGACCTCCCATCAGTACAAGAAGTATATGCTCTAGTGCAGTCAGAAGAGAGCAGACAGAATGTGATGAATAATCTTGAGGGAGAGCATGTTGCTTTAGCAGCTAAAGGGAGTGTTGCTATGGGTGGTGGAAATTCCTTCAAGAAGAGTGATTTCTAGAAGAAAGTTGATGACAAAGATAAGTTATGGTGTACACACTGTCAGAAGTTTAGGCATATTCTGGAGACATGTTGGGAGCTTTACAGGAAGCCAAAGTGGGCTCAGGAAATGAGTAAAAAGTTGGATCAGAATAAGAAGCTAGGACAGTAAGGTCAGAGAAAGTTTAATGCAGCAAATTTAGCCTCTCAAGAGCCTCAATCATCTACCACCACTATGAGTCCTTCCGGGACTGATCCGAGGGAAGATATCATTAATTCTTTCCGTGACCATTTAGAGTTGTATGGGAGGGCAATCTGCCAAATGGATTTTGTTTTTCCACCCTCGACTTCCTTTGCATGTACATCAGGTAATGGTAATTCTGCCACAGCTTTCCATGTGTCCTCTCATACCTTAGACTCCCCTTGGATAATAGATTATGGAGCCTCGAACCATATGACGGGTAAGTCCAATTGTATTCAATCTTATCATCTATTATCTGGTCGGGACAAGGTGAGGCTTGCTAGTGGTTCTTTCTCCACCATAGCTGGTCAAGGAACCATCTCCCTTCCTCTTGGACTCACCCTCTTTGATGTTCTACATGTTCCTAAACTGCCCATAAATTTGTTCTCTGTTAGTAGTGTAACAAATTCGTTGAACTGTTCAGTAACCTTTTTTCCTTCTTCCTGTATGATATAGGATTTAGCCTCGGGGAAGATGATTGGTAGAGGTCGTATGTAGATGGTTTTTACATGCTGGAGAATAAAGCTTGTCTTGCGGTTGTTGAGTCTAAGAGTGTCTAATAAGAGTGAAGTCTTTTTATGGTACAGTCGTTTGGATCATTTATCTTTTGAGTCATTGAAAGTTTTGTTACCATATTTATTTAAATTAGTGTCAGTGTCAAATTTCACATGTCAAACTTGTCAGTTGAGCAAACATTGTAGAAATCACCTTCAAGAAATAATAAATTTGACTTTCCTTCCCATATTGTGTATTCTGATGTCTGGGGCCCTGTTACTTTAACAACCGAGTCTGGCTATAGATATTTCAGCACTTATTGGTGACTACTCCCGATATACATGGGTGTACTCTATGCGGTCCAGAGATGAAGTACCAAAAATCATTAAAGATTTCCAATGCTTGATATTCACTCAGTTTCAAACGAAAATCCAAATTTTCCAATCAAACAATGCAAAAGAATATTTCCATAGTGATCTCATAGAGTTATTTGCTTCGTGCGGATCCATACACCGTAGCTCTTGCACTAGAACCCCCTAGCAAAATGATGTTGTTGAAAGAAAGAATCGTCATTTCCTTGAAGTTGCTCGCGGGTTACTTATACACATGAATGTTCCTAAACGTTTATGGTTGGATGCTGTGTTGTGTGCTGCCTATCTCATCAATCGTATGCCATCTCGCATGTTAGGGTACAAGGCCCCCCATCAGCTTCTTTTTCCCAAGGCTCCCCTCTTCTCTATTCCTATCCGTGTGTTTGGTTGTTGTTGTTTCGTCTAGGACCTTTCTCCTACACGTGGAAAACTTGATCCTCATACCATTCCTTATGTCTTCTTGGGTTACCCTTCTTTCCAAAAGGGCTATCGATGTTTTGACCCTATTTCCAAGAAGTATTATGTCTCTATAGATGTGTCTTTCTTTGAAAGTGATCCTTTTTTCCTGGTTTCTCCTCAAGGGGAGAGTAAGGTAGAGGAGAAATCAGTTCAGGTTCAGGCTCTTCCTCCTTTGCCTGACCCTCCTCCATTCCGTGTTTTTTGTCGTCGCAAGAGCCAGCTAAATTCAAGAGTTGTGGAGCAACTTGAAACCGTACTACCAACACCATCAGATTCATCGGGGACAGATCATATCCAACCAGGTACTATCATTCCTATTGATGTTCCTGATGACCTTGACATTCCTATTGCAAAAAGAAAGGGAGTTAGGTCTTGTACCACCAAGTATCCTATTACCCATTTTGTTACCTATGAGAACATCTCACCCTCCTTTCGTGCTTTCATTTCTTCCATTGACAGTGTCCCTATCCCAAAAAATGTGGCAGAAGCTCTCTTAGTACCTAAATGGATAGATGTAATGAAAGAAGAGATAAATGCCCTACATAAAAATGGTACGTGGGAATTAGTGGATCTTCCTGAGGGTAAGGAACCGGTAGGGTGCAAGTGGGTGTTCACAGTGAAGCACAAGGCTGATGGCACGATAGAAAGGTACAAAGCTAGGTTGGTGGCAAAAGGATTTACCCAGGTATATGGTGTAGATTATGCAGAAACTTTTGCCCCAGTGGCCAAGATGAACTCCATTAGAGTCCTTTTCTCCCTTGCGACAAATCTTGATTGGGATCTTCATCAGCTAGACATTAAAAATGCCTTCCTGAATGGAGACTTTGAGGAAAAGGTGTACATGGTCCAACCTCCTGGCTTTAGTGCCCTAGGTAAAGAGCAGAAAGTGTGCAGACTAAAGAAATCTTTGTATGGTCTGAAGCAATCACTAAGAGCTTGGTTCAACAAGTTTTATCTGGCTATACTGCAGATTGGCTACAAACAATGTCAGACTGACCATACTCTATTTGTGAAGAGGGGAAGGAAAGATTGCAACCTTGATAGTGTATGTTGATGACATAGTGATCACAGGTGATTGGAAGGTTAAAATTCAGAGACTAAAAGATTTCTTAGCCATTCAATTTGTGGCGAAGGATCTAGGTCCCCTTCGATACATCCTAGATCTGTTATTGAAGTGGCCCGCTCTCAAAAGGGGATCTTCATTTCTCAGAGGAAATACATCCTAGATCTGTTATAGGATACAGGAAAACTAGGTTAAGCTAGCCGACTCTCCCATTGATCCAAATCACAGACTGGGTGATTGTTGTGGTGAAGTTGTCAAAGATGTAAAACAATTCCAGAGACTTGTGGGAAGGCTCCTGTATTTATCCATGACCGGGCCATACATTGTTTATGCAGTAGGTGTTCTTAATTAGTTCATGCATGCTCCTAAGACCACACACTTAGAGGCAACAGAAAGAATACTCAAATACCTAAAGAGGTTTCTTGGAGCTGGTTTGTTATACCAAATGAATGGTCATTTGAAGATTGAAGTATATACAGATGCTGATTGGGCTAGATCAGTTGATGACAGAAAGTCTACTAGTGGGTATTGTTTCTTTGTGGGAGGAAACCTAGTCACATGGAGAAGCAAGAAACAAAATGTGGTGGCTAGGTCTAGTGCTGAAGCTGAATATAGAGCAATGTTCCATGGGGTGGCAGAAGGCATGTTGATAAAGAATCTGTTGAACGAACTAGGTTTTCCTGTTGATGGCCCTATGTCCTTGTATTGTGATAACAAGACTGCAATCAACATTGCAGCCAACCCAGTTCTTCATGATAGAACTAAGCATATAGAGGTTGACAAACACTTCATTAGAGAGAAAATTGTTAATGTGGAAGTGTGCACCCCGTATGTGAGTTCTAAAGAGAAACTGGCAATTATATTTACAAAAGGCTTACATCACTCACGGCACGATGATTTATGTGACAAGTTGGGCATGATTGATATTTACGTCCCAACTTGAGGGGGAGTGTTGAAATAACTTAGTTTATTTTAAGTTTAGTGTTGCAAGGGCACCTTTGTAATTTTCTCTTTTCTTTTTTCTGTATGGTCGCCCTAGTATAAATACCAAATAAACTGGCGCTGCCAGTTGACTTTTTGCCTCTTTCAATTCTGTCTCTCTTTTCTCTCTTCTCCCTTCTCCCTTCTCCTTCTTCTCTTCTCTCTGTTCTGGAATCATACCATCTCAGCACCAAGAAAACAGACTTTATTTTTCAATCAATTATTCCTTTAATTGCAATTAGAATGGCTCTATTTGTAGACTCAATTTATGGAGGAAACTTTGGTCATCCATGTTTGTCAGCTTGGGCTGTGGCTGTCAAATAATATGTCATGTGGGGGAGAACCCTGGTGACAACCCAGGCCAAATTTTTTCCCCAATTTATGAACTCCATTGTTCACTTTATTAATATGTGATAAAAAATTGCCCCGCACCCAGTTGTCCCTAGGTAGCCTCAGCTACCATTCACATTATATTTTATACCCTACTTATTGTTACAAATAACTAGGAACCAGATTCCCTCTTAGTCATCTCCCAATATAATTGAGCCATGTTCACCTCTTCTTTGGCTTGGGCATCTGCCAAATTGTTTACTTCTCTGTTTAATGCATGATAACAGGTCAAGCAGATCTGTTTTAGTGATTTTTACAGCAAAAATCACCCAAACTGATGGAAAAATTTAGAAGAAAGAAAGAAGAATAAAGTGAAGAAAGAACTACCAGCTTTTTAAGCTTGAAGTAATTGAATATCCTCCTTTTCTTCTTCTGGGAGCAGCTAATAATGTTCTTATATAGGGGTTCTGTTTAGGCAGCCAAAAAAAAAAACTCTGAAATTACAAAGATAGTAATAAGAAAATCCCAAAAGTAGCATCCCTTAATAACTATAAACCCTCTAAGACTCTTCATAACAATAATAATCAACTAGAAATCATTAACTACTGAGAAAGAACCTGAGAAATCATCAATACAAAATTAAAACAAGAAAACCAGCTAAATTATCTCGGCAAATAAGAAAAATAGCTAATTCAGGCATTTGGTTTCACTTTCTTGTTCTTTTTAGATTTATCATGTGTTTCTTCATAATTAAGTGCAGCAGTCTCTACATCAGTTTCCATTGAAAATGAACTCTCATTTCTTTTGCAGTTTCCCAACTTCTCTCAAAGTATGTATTTACTACCATGGACCTGGACTGTTATATAACAAGCAGGTCAAGTAATATGAGAATCAACTTCCACCAGAATATCTCTGAAGTTTAATGACTTTCCAAGCTTTAAACATTGGTGTAAGGCAAATAAGTCAGCCCTTAATAAGTCTTCTTGACCTATAGGGCCTGAATTATCACTCCATTAGAATCCCTAATGGGGTTAACAGGAGCTTTATGTATTGGGGGATGGTTCCCTAAAGGGATTTGGAAAGAAAAGAGGGGTGGCTAGTGGGACTAGGCCAAACTTGGTGTGCAAGACAAATCATTATATATACTATTCTTCCATATTTTTCTAATAAAATTTGTACAGTTACTAATCAAGAAAAACACTAAGACTCTAAAAAGTATAGTAAAAATTCTTAAAAATTCTCTTAAACATTAGAAAACTAGAAGACCAAAACAAGAATACTTGAAAATCTCAAATAAGCATAAATGGTTGTATGTTATATTATTTGTGAAGAAGGTATACTATGATTTGGCTATAGCTTGAACAAATTTATTAACGTCGGGTTAAGACATGCATAAAAATGGCCTAAATGGTATATCATTTCCATATTTCATGTTTCCTATTTTAAATAATTGTTTTGGTTGTATAAATGAATCCTATGATTGTATTGATGTATGCTCTATCTTTTTGTGAAAGGCTTTTTGTATAGTTCAAGCACTTTCATAGTGTTTTGATGCTTTCCACAATTTTGTAGCGTTTATTTTATCTTCTATTTACTTCCATACTTCCATGAATTAACTCTACTTATATTCCTGCAATCCCTCACAATGACAAATATGCTGATCAGGAAGCACTAGGAGTCATGAAAAATTTACAGTTGATGTGATAAAAAAACAAAACAAAGTGCAGCAACCACAGAGAAAAAAAACAAAAAGAGGAGAAATGATAATAGAAGAATTCAGGAGTCAGGACAATATTTTCTTTGGGACCATTTTAAGAGTCTGCATAATTATGCAACAGAAAAAAGAAGAGGAATGTTCAAAAATGATACGTTAATGCCATGTCTCCTCGCAGATTTCTATTTAAGGAAGAAAAAAGAGAAGAAGGGGGGAGGACACAATGACCTTTGCTAAAAATGAGAACTACAGTAAAACTGAGATATATCACAAATCCATGCTTTCGCGTCAGAATAAAACTAAGAGCTATTCAATTGATCTTCTTTTCCCTGTGTTGTACTTTGCAATCTCTTTTTGACCAATTGGACAATCAAATTGCGACACTATTTGCTGCAGTTAATTTATTGGCTTGGTTAATAATCTGCCCCTTGTGTATCTCTATCTGTATGTGGATGGTATGCTAACTTCAATGTTCATTTTTGCAGATTTCCAATGCTGAGTTTTTATTGCTACAAAGTGCACAAGAAAATGCTAAGCTACAATCTAAAATTGTTCAATCTCCGGAGAAACTTCAGGTACCGTACCATACATTTCATTGGCTTGAGTAGTTACAACACCCCTATTTAGCTTACTGTAGTTGATAATAATGATTTATTTAGCATAGAAGGTTAATCTATCTTAATAAAATTACTGGTATGATTGTGTTATGGACCTATGGTTTTAGAGTACAACATCATGATTCTTTTTGTGACTAAAATGCCATTTTATTGAGAAAAACTAGAAATTTGTTTTCAAGTTCCAACAAAATATGCCACAACCAACAAACACTCTCACATTTAAATTGCCATTTTTTTTTGAGGTGGAGATGGGGATTGCAATTTTGGGGAGAATGCATATTTTCCTGGTGGTAGCTTCATCACTAGATATGCTGTTCCAAGAAAACTAGATATGCTGTTCCGACAGAACATTCTAACAAAAATCTTATCCCCCACTCCCAATTTTGTGGATTTCTTTGATGAAATCCTCACAATAGATCATCTTATATCCTGCTAGAGAGATATAGGAAAGTGACGTCATTTATGCTGCTATTCCAATAACTTCAACTATCATACTTTGCTGGGGTTTTTGGGAGTGGAAGGTGAAACAGGTTTCTATCTTCCCCTGAACCAGTTGATTATGAATGACTAAAACTCCCTCCCCTGAACCAGTGCAGCGAACAGCTTGCTATTTCCTGAATTCCGCTCAGCACTATTTTTAGCTGAAGTGCAAAATCTGAAATGTAGGAAATACAAAATCAGTGTTACATTCAGATCTAGTTGCTTTCCATAAAATTATTTGAGTGGCTATGGATCATCATCCAGCAAATATGTCTCCACTCATTTAGCCATGGTGAGCAAAGGGCTCTAGTAGAAATGGATGCTTTTTTTGAAACTTTGCTCACTTTTACATAGTGTTCCATATGGAAGGTTAGGAGTAATCACATCCTTGAATGCAAATGCAAGAGAAAATAGCATAAATTCATTGTATCATCTGAAAGTTTTTCCAAGTTGTCTTGGATGCTGTTGAGGATAGGGATGCAAGTTGGGTGGGTTGGGCCAGGTTTTAGCTCAACCTAGGCCCAACCCTAAGAATTGGGCCCAAGCCTGAACCTGGCCCGCATTAATGATGCATTAAGGTTGGGCTTGGGCCCGGGCTGGGCTCAGGTTGGTCAATCAGCCCACACTAAAAATTGATATACATGTGTGTTTATGTATGCATGCATATATGTATAGTTTACTAAAAAAGTATGCATATATGCATGCAAATATGTGTCTACATATGCACATATACATGTATATAATCAGGCGGAGCTTAGGTTGGGATAAGGTCGAGCAGGCTCAAGCTTCCTCGCTCGAAAAATTTAAAAGCCTGAACTTTTGGGCCGAGGCCCAGCTAGAGGACAAAAAATTTAAGTCTAGCTTGTCAGCCTGTGTAAATTTGCAGGTTGGATCAGTCCGGGCTCAGGTTGGGCCCACCCATGTTGCACCCCTAGTTTAGGAGTTTGTTTACATTTTATGTTTATGATATGAGTAGAAAACCTTATGTGCTGATTTCGGCCAAGCTTCTTGTGAAAGGAAGAGTAGAAAGTTGGGGATTTCAGCAAGAGACAAAGGAAAGGGAAGAAAAGAGCAGAAGGTCGACTAGGATAGATTGACTTAATCCTAGCCGCCAGCCCCTCATTCTATTTATAATTAACTTAAGTATGAGATATTACAAAGATGCCCTAAGTAGGGCGGCAACTCAACCTAAGTAATTACAACTCTTTAAAAAATAAAGACTAATGGGCCCAAGGCCCAACAACATCTTAATTTAAAAGGAAATAAACTAAACACAAGTCGGCCCACTCAACACTCCCCCTCAAGTTGGGAGTAGATGTCATACATCCCCAACTTGCGTAGATCATGCTCTAGCTTATTCTTTGCAACGCCTTTTGTGAGGACATCAACAAGCTGCAGATCAGAAGAAATGTATGGAAGACAAACTTCTCCAGAAGTTACCCTTTCTCTGATAAAATGTCTATCTACTTCAGTGTGCTTAGTTCGGTCATGCTGGACTGGATTATGAGCAATATTAATTGCTGCCTGGTTATCGCAGTATAGCATCATAGGTTCTTCTGCCTGAACACCGATTTCTTCCAATAGAGAACGGATCCAGAGAAGTTCTGAAACTCCATGTGCCATGGCCCTATATTCGGCTTCTGCACTTGATCTTGCCATAACTGTTTGTTTTTTACTCTTCCATGAGACTAGGTTGCCCCCAACTAGGGTGCACACTCCTGAAGTTGATCTTCTGTCATCGAGGCATCCTGCCCAGTCTGCATCTGTATAGGTCTCTAGCTTGAGCTGTCCATGATCAGTAAACAATATGCCTCTGCCTGGATGTCCCTTCAGATAAGCAAGGATCCTCTCAACTGCCTTCCAGTGCTGGTCTCATGGAGCATGCATGTATTGGCTCACTACACTTACTGCATAGGAGATGTCCGGTCTTGTCATGCACAAGTATAGTAGCCGACCCACAAGTCTTTGGTACCTCCCAAGGTCCTTTACTGGTTCACCTTCTGATGCACTGATTCTGTGGTTCTGATCAATGGGGGTGCTAGCTGCCTTTGTTCCAAGTTTCCCTGTTTCTTGGAGAAGGTCCAAGACATACTTCCTTTGAGAGATAAAAATTCCATGTTTCGATCTTGCAACTTCAATGCCTAAGAAGTATCTCAGTTCTCCAAGGTCCTTAATCTCAAATTCCTTATGTAGGTTCCTCTTCAGACTATCAATCTCACTCAGATCATTCCCAGTGACAACAATATCATCCACATAAACAATTAGGATTGACACCAAGGATCCCCTGCGCTTCACAAACAAGGTGTGATCAGATTGAGTTTGAGTGTAGCCAAAAACAATCAGGGCCTTTCTGAATCTGTCGAACCATGCTCTAGGGGATTGTTTCAAGCCATATAGTGACTTCTTCAGCTTGCATACCTTTCCCTCTTTAGCATTATCATAAAAACCAGCTGGAAGATCCATATACACCTCTTCTTGCAGATCCCCATTTAGGAAAGCATTCTTCACATCCAGTTGAAACAAGGGCCAAGAGTATGAGGCAGCAAGAGAAAGGAGTATCCGAACAGAGGTCATCTTTGCAACTGGTGCAAAAGTCTCTAGATAATCAATGCCATAGGTCTGTGTGTATCCTTTTGCAACAAGTCTTGCCTTGTACCTCTCTATGCTTCCATCTGCCTTATACTTTACTGTGTAAACCCATCTGCATCCAACTGTCTCCTTGCCTTCTGGTAGGTCCACAATCTCCCATGTCTGATTCTTAATCAAAGCCTCCATCTCTTCTTGCATAGCTGCCTTCCACTCAAGTTTGGAGAGAGCCTCACTAACACCCTTGGGTATAGACACAGAATCAAGAGAAGAGAGAAAAGCACGGTAGGAAGGAGAAAGTCCACTGTAGGATAAGTATTGTGATATGCAATGAGCAGTGCACTTCCTCTTCCCTTTTCTAAGAGCAATAGGGAGATCAAGGTTATCTGTAACAGTGTTAGTGGGACCAATGGGAACTGAAATAGTAGAGGGATCAAGAGGAATACCTGGATCTGTATCAGCCGAATCTGGAGTCTCCAAGGGATCGACAGGAAGTGGTGTGAGTTCTGCTGTAGTGGAATCAACCTCCTTATGAAGTCTCTGCCGTGAGTAATACTGTGAGACGGAACGCAAAGGGGGGGGGGCAAGGTAGGTGACATCGAATGGTTGTCAAGCATAGTAGTAGTCATAGGAACTGGAACTGGGAGAGGGATAGACTGCTGACTTACTTCCCCAAAACACTTCCCCTGAGAAGGATTCCTTGAGAAGAAGTATGTAGATTCGAAGAAAGTGATGTCCATAGTAACAAACCGGTTCCCAGAGACTGGATCATAGCAGCGGTACCCTTTCTGATTCTCTGCATATCCAAGGAAGACACATTTCTTTGCCTTGGGATCAAGCTTCGAATGGTAAGGACCAAGAATATGCGCAAAGCAGACACACCCAAACACCCTTAGAGGAATATGAAACATCTCCCCCTGAGGAAAAAGAAGGCTGAATGGAGTGCTGAATCCAAGTATACGAGAAGGCATCCTGTTAATCAGATATACTGTCGTGAGAACAGCATCACCTCAAAAACGAACCGGAACTGTCGCTGTGATCATCATGCTTCTTGCCGTCTCAACAATGTGTCTGTTCTTTCTCTCTGCAACACCATTCTGCTGTGGACTGTAGGAACAGCTACTCTGATGGACAACACCATACTCCAACAGATATGAGGCAAGATGTCTCTCAAAATATTCCCTAGCATTGTCAGATCTGAACATCTTGATTTTAGTTCCAAACTGTGTTAATACCATCTGATGGAATTGTCTCACCAAGGATGGTACCTCATCACGTGATTTCATCAAGTAAATCCAGGAATATCGAGAGAAATCATCCACAAACAGGAGAAAATAGCGATAGCTGCCCATAGAGGGAACATGATAAGGGCCCCACACATCCGAATGAATAACATCAAAAAGAGAAGAACATCTTTTATTACTCGGTTTAAAAGAGTGTCTACAATGCTTTCCAAGTTCACAACCTTCACACTTCAACCTTGACAGACTCACAGACTCAAACAGTTTTGGAAACAAAGAACTTAAAGAAGAAAAAGACAAATGGCCCAGACGATTATGCCAAAGTATAATCTGATCCACAAGTTTTGACTCACTGCCCTTGCAAACATGATGACTTTGGTGAATTGGAAGAGTATCCAGGAGGTAGATTCCATTCACTTCACGACCACTCCCAATCGTCTTCTTTGAATCTAGATTTTGCAAAATACAATGTCCAGGAGAAAAAATTACTAAGCAATTCAGATTCTTAGTCAAACTACTAATAGATAACAAGTTGGTGCTCAATCTAGGAACATGGAGGATAGAGGGTAAACAAATGGAATCATTAATCTTGACAGATCCCTTCCCAGCAATAGGAACATGGGATCCATCAGCTGTGGAGACCCTATCTCTGCCAGAACTGAGCTGGTAAGAGGAGAAAATGGTGGAGCAATGGGTCATGTGCTCTGAGGCTCCAGAGTCTATAATCCAAGGAGATCTCTCCTTACTTGAAGCAGAAACATAGTTTGTAGTGACATGTGGACTACTTGTGTGGGCAAGGGAGGTAGAGTGAGTTCCACCTGTGCTACCTGTACCTTGTTGTCCGGTTGCGGCTGAATTGGAACTAGCTGTATCCCTCTGATTCAGAAGTAACCCAAACCTCTCAAGCTCGGCCCTTACTGCAGCAACTGCAACAGACTCCAAGGCAGCTGTAGTAGGAGGGGCCGGAGTGTCACCAGTAACTGCCATATGTGCATTTTCTTTCTTATTCTTCAATCTGGTTGGCACAAGATGTGGGTGAAGCTTCCAGCAAGTATCTCTTGTATGCTTCGGTTTCTTACAGTAGTCACAGACTAAGTCCCTTTTGTCTTCCTTCTTGTTCTCATTGCCATTCTGTTTAGGTTTCACAGCACTTACCATAGCAGACTGATCAGTCATGAGATTCTTCATCATTACATCCCTCCTGCACTCCTCCCCTGACACGAATGCATATGCTTGGGAGAGAGTGACACTGTCCCTGGAAAGAAGATGCTGTCGTGCAATGTCATACTCAGGGTTAAGGCCAGCAAGGAATTCGAACACCCTATACTTTTCTAAGTGTCTTTGATAGGTAGCTGCATCCTTGGTGGTTTCCCAAGCAAAGGTCTCTAGATGATCAATCTCCTACCACAGGGTCTTAAGGACTAAAAAATAAGCTGCAACAGATCTATCTCCCTGCCTAGTAGCAATAATCTGATTTCTTAGTTGATAAGCCCTAGCAACATTCTCCTTCTGTGAATAGGTCTCTGCCACCCCATCCCATATCTCCTTAGTAGTGTTTGCCCATAAAAAGTTTTTACTTATATGTGGCAACATAGAATTACACAACCATGTCATTACCATATAATTTTCTTGCACCCACCGGGAGTTGCCAGTTTCGGGTTTTACCTCTTCACCAGTAATATACCCCAATTTTTCACGAGCCCCAATGGCCATCTTTGTAGATTGGGACCATTCCAAGTAATTTGTACCATCCAACCTAACTGTAGTAATGGTTCCGGCTCCGAAGGGGTCTCCAACACCTCCTCCTACTGGTCCCATTTCATTCTCGGGCTTATATTCAACTCTGTGTCCCTCCATGTGTCTCAAAGAGGTACAAAAAACAACTAAAAAATGCAACAAGAATAAACAGAATACCTTCTGGAACCAACGACACTCCTTTGGTGTCCTGGACTTTCTTTCCACGAAAGATTCCTTTTCGGTGGGATGGGGAGGAGAGAGAGAAGAAGCAACCGCCCTCTCTAGAGGCCTCCAAACCACATGGAACTTGAATCGCCCGTTACAAAAAACCCAGAGGAACCCTAAAAAAATAGGGCGCCACTACCTAGGTCAAAATTGAAGAGTCCAACAAAATCAGGACTCTTCCCCTTTCTCCAGTTTTTCTTGATTTTGATGAGAAACCCTAGACCAGCTATAGGGCATACAAATCCACCAAGAAAATCCAAAAACTGGGCTTACCTGAAAGCTTCGATCAGCCTCTTAAATCTCCATGCAGTCGGCCGATCTAGGGCTGCAGGAACGAATCTCTTCAAGAACCTTCAACCCGCTCTGATACCAAGTAGAAAACCTTATGTGCTGATTTCGGCCAAGCTTCTTGTGAAAGGAAGAGTAGAAAGTTGGGGATTTCAGCAAGAGACAAAGGAAAGGGAAGAAAAGAGCAGAAGGTCGACTAGGATAGATTGACTTAACCCTAGCCGCCAGCCCCTCATTCTATTTATAATTAACTTAAGTATGAGATATTACAAAGATGCCCTAAGTAGGGCGGCAACTCAACCTAAGTAATTACAACTCTTTAAAAAATAAAGACTAATGGGCCCAAGGCCCAACAACATCTTAATTTAAAAGGAAATAAACTAAACACAAGTCGGCCCACTCAACAATATGTATTAGGGGTAGATTTGTCAGTTAGGGAAAAATCACTGATTAGGGTTTTTTTGAAAGGTGATATTTCATTGATGATGAAAATATAAGAAAGACTGCAGAGGGATAGGGTTCCTCCATAGCCAGTTACAAGAAGCTACGGGGAGCAGCAACTAACAAACATATTACAACATAAAACTATCATCTGAAAGCATAGAAACCCAAAGATCCAAGAAGTACTTGAATTTGAAGCCCTTAAGAAGGTTGTTGATCAAAATCCAGTTCAGAAGAGTTATTTCAAACTTGCCACACGGTTACTCAATAGGTTGACATATGTCTTCAAAAGTATGGGCATTCCTTTCAGCCCATAAGCACCAGACTACAGCCATAGGGGTCATATTCCAAAGAAATGGGGTATTGATGTTCTTTTATATTATTTTAAGCTGTTGCCCATTGTACTAAAGGGAAGCCACCACATATAAATAATAGAGGGTAGATGGGATTAGTTATATGAATCCCTTGATCTGTGCTCCCTCTATTCTGTCTTTGCTTCTCTTCTTCTCCTCCTTTTTCCTTTCTTATCCTGCAGTGTTCTCTGTTATACAGCAGGGTGAAAAGTTTTAGATGCCTTGCTGACCTGACTGTGACTATTTCAACTTTCAACTAGATCTAACATTCTATAGGTCATGACTTATCTTGTTTTAACACATTATTTCAAATACCTCTTCAGCTTGATGTAAAATCTTGGTTTTTTTGGTAGCTAAACAAAAATTTTCTTTAACTGATATCAGAGTTCAGAACATTGTTACAAAATTCCAACCATTCAGGAGGAGCACCCTGTCAAATATTACAAGAGTCAAACTCTTTAGCTGTTTGAGTCATTCTGATTTGTGGTAGATGCAGAATGCAGTATAGTACACATTTTCTTCGTTTGCTGTTAATTATTTTGCTGTGCTACTTACCAGGCGTCTTTTCACTTCTTAAGCTTGATGCAAAAATCTTCTCTTGTAATAAATGCAGAATTCAGTACAGTGCATATTGCCCTCTCCGTTTAACCTTGGTACTTTCCAATTCTTTTGATGGAAAATGGTAATTTTCATTCATTAGAATAGATAATGATTACACTGTCACCACCCAAGGAGAGGATGGTGAACCCTCAAAAAATAGAACTGTCTTACAAACAGGCCCAAAACAGAGATTCCCTATTGACTCCTTGCTTTGCTAAGTGTCAGCCCCATTCCATTTGCTGATCTTCTAGTTCATCTAAATTTCAACCCAAGTTCCCTTGCTAAACACTTGATTTATCTTACAGGTTGTCTGAATGGCCAAGTTCCCAATCTTCTTGTTTGCAGCCACCCTATTACCAATTTTGGAGTCTCCTTCCACATCTAGCTGTTGCAAACCCCATTGTTTATCTAATCTGAGACCTTGGAGCAGAGCCAACACTTCTTGGTACTTTACAAGTTATATATTCAAAGTTGATGCCTAATTTATCATATATTAATAAGATTTATGCCCTTTTACTGCTTGTTTTTATCATTAGTATTGACGTGTATATTGGTCAACATAAATTAAACTCAACCATTAAAATTACAACAATTTGTGAATAAGCATCAACTACTATTTTAGAACATCTTTGATATATTCAGTAGTTGAGATGCCTAGAATACAAATTCTGCTCTTCTACTGCCAGTCACTAGTTGCTGCTTTTCCTTCTTTGATTGCCAAAATGGTGGATATTTTTTTTGTCATTCGGTCATTCCATAGTTAACTCATCCAAGAAGGATATTTAGTTTTCCCATTCTATGCATTGGAGTTGTGAATGGCTACATTGTGTTACACTGCACCTGTTCCTATTGATTTTCTTTCTTAAAATTACGGGTATGTATATATATATATAATGGGTTTACATTCTAGATCTTGTTTTATACTTCATTTTGTATACCTAGGTTCTCTTCAGTTTAACTTGTTGTACACCAGCTTTTGTTAACATAATTCTTATTCATTATGTCAAATTATGTTTAGGATGTGAATATAGTTATTTCTAATTTTCCATATATTTGTATTATAATGCACACTACATTGCATAACTCATACTATTTCCATATAAAGAGGGCTCTGGAGGAGAAAAAATCAATTCAGGCTGAGGTGAAGAACTCAGAAAGATCAGCAATGCAATCTTTCCAAGAGAAAACTTCCACTGTTGAGGTGTATTCAAAGGTATTGGAATTTGAATTACCTTTCTTCAATAAATTGGTAATCCTTGCAAATTATCTCGATATAGATCACTGCAAATTGCTTGGTGTAATGGTAAAATATGGGTCGACAAGCATGAGAACATGGCTCAAATCTGAGAGGGACACTTTGTGCAAGAGAATGCTGAAGGTTAGGTCCATATACAATCTATCCCTTTCAATCTCCAGATAGTTGGGGCTGAGGTTGGGTAATGGCCTTTTTACCTAATATATCCCTTGGGTGTTGTTTAGACAAGGTACATCTGCTTTTTTTTTTTTTAATTTGTGATTTACACAAAATTATGGGAATAGTCCTGAAAATTATTGGCTAAGAGGTTTTCTTTAGATCCCTACAAGTGACAATATAATAGGAATCCTCTGGTATTTTACAGAACAATAGTGAGGTAGAAATTGATTTAGGTTAGTAAATTTGCTTAGTTTGATCCATTTAAGTGGCACTAGATTTGGCTTCTGGGAACCCAATTGGTGATAAAGAACATACTATCCCCCTTAAACTTTTTATGCAATTTGACATGTCAGTGTTCTGAAAATTGTAATTGTATATAAATCTAGAGAAGGTTGAATCTAATCAATTTTAACCATAAATCGTGTAATAAAAGTAAGGTGATTCTTTTTGTTTAGAGTTTTGTGAGAATTAAAACAGTATATACCAAAATCTTCTTAGAAAATAGTTTTAAACATAAAACTGATTAATACAGCGAAGTTTACTGCATGTGCACTCCAAGTGTAAGAAGTTTAACTTCAGAGTTAATTAATACACAGAAAGTGTCTTTAACTTCCATATGGTTGAAAGTAAACCTGGAAAGATCTTTCAATAGGTTTTGAATAACCCAAACACATCTTACTCTAGTTGGGTTTTTAGACGAAAACCCCTCAAAAACCTTAGAAAAGAAAAAATAGCATAATACAGCACTAGGTCTTAGTCAAATCACTGCAAACCAAATGAGTTGGATAAATCATAAGGTATAACAAATCGAATCATAAGATTCAAATAGCAATGCATAGTTTTTCCCCCAAAAAAGGATTCAGTCTTAAGATTCTAATTGGAACCCTTCTGAATTTATGATTTGTATCATGAAGTCATATTCTAGGCTTAAGATTTGACAACTATGGAGTGTTTACATAATTGTATTGTAATCTTGCAACATGAGGAAACTAAACACTTCATCTTTCCTGTGCTAATAACTTTTATCTTTCTTTTTCAGGCTCATAAGAAAATGTCCAAGAACTTTACTCAGATGCAGGAAATACAAGAACAGGTTCAATTATTATCTTGCCTTATTCTTTTTTTTTTCTCAATAATTATAATCAACATCTTGATTTGGAGCATCTTTTTATTGGTAAATGAAATGTGAAGAATGCTGATAGAAACAGAATTCTATCAGAGGAACTTGTAAAATGGTGAAACCTATTCTACAGATTGATAAACTGTTAAGGATAGTCCATTAAATGATAATTTGATGCACATAAGAAATTGTTGGACCTATCATCATTTATTTCCACCATGTTTAAAACCTTTGGCAATTACAAGACACCAAGTCAATCCAAAACTACGCTTTTTTTCCATTTATTGTTTAAAAAATTTGATAGATTGGATAGCTGAAAATACTAGTTCCATTTAAATCTTAACATAAAAGATCCAGTCAGACCCATTTATCATAGGATTAACCTTTTCTATGCATGTCTGGGAAGACAACTGAACAATTACTAAATTTGGTAAATCTGATAGTGCTTGGACTGTTTAACTTACTTTAGTAAACAAGTATGTTCTCATCATTTGGCATTGTCAGGTTAACAAAAGCAAGACAATTGATAAAGATGTTAAAGTTATCAAGTTTAAGTTTAGTGAGGATGAAGAGTCAATCATGTCTCTTGAGGCAAAGCTAGTTGAACGGCAAAGAAAAGGTTTCTCCTCACTTGGGATTTTGATATGTTTCACTCCATCTTTCAATTCATATATGTATTGAAAGATTATCATTTTCTTCCTTAGTGGAACAACAGGAGTCGTCCAGAAAGGCATTAGAGAAAGAGAGAGACCTGAAACGTGAGGAAGTTAACAAGGAGTTAAATCATGTGATTTTGGACGTGGAAGCAAAGAAGCATGACCTACAAGAAAGACAAAGGAAAATTGAAGTTATGGTAGCAGAGGTAACATTCTATGTTATTTTTATGATGGGTGATAACATTTCTTTAACTCCTTCACTTGACCTAATAACATTTTAAGCTTTTACCTTGAATTCAATTTAATTCAAGTTCTTCTGTCATTTTTGCTATTAGGGTGATGATATAACTTTGAAAATCAATTCAGCAAAGGAGACATCAGCAGCTATGCAACAAAAACTGGCTAATAAATGTGAGGAGATTGTAAATGAGGTGTGGTTTTGCTTCTCCCTCTTTCTCATCATGTATCTAATATCTATATATTAATGTGTATGTACATACTTAAAGCATTCTCCTTGTGTCATTTCCTCAGTTGTTGCAACATACGCTTATGTGCATATATATGTATTTTCCCACACAAACATGTATGCTTATACTGAAATTCTTACAAAAGGTAACTCGTATTAGTAAGCTGCAAAATTGACTGCTCACCCAACTTTACAAAATCCCAGATCACACTATTTGATCAGCTTTTTTTTTTTTTTTGTTGCATTGTATCCTGTATTTTGTAAAACTATGGAAAGGGTTCAAATGTGTGTCTTGGTGGTTGTAGTTTCACAATTATTCAAATTCCATTGGGGCCCATTTGGTAGAGGTTTGAAGCCAAGCTGGTGAGAATGCAGCTGAGCTCCATGATATAAGCTGGTTAATGCAGCGGAACTGCATGATACAGTACCCAAATCTGCAAGTCTAGTTTGTTCTGCCGATCAATGAACTATGACATTTGAATATTTTCTTTTGTATATATTCTTGTTTTCATCATCTTTACAATATTTGTAAGAATCCTTGTTTTCGCTATCTTATAGTAGTACACGAAGTCAGACATGATGCAAGTATGCAACATGCTCATGCTACACAGTTTTTATGTGACGGACTCTTCCAGTAAACTGTAAAGGATATTAGATGCGTTCATTCATCTTTATATGTGAAACTTGAGACAACTGCGATTGTAACTGAATCAATGGTAGCGATTTTTTGATGTGCTAAACTAGACCATCAATTAGTGTTTTAAAGCAAAAGTTAACCAGTCGCCATGTGCTAATCAATATTGTTTTTCTTGGTAGAAAAAAAATTTCATTCAAACATTGCAAAAAAGAGCGGATAGTAATACTAAGGAGGAATAGCCTCATATGTGCTGTTCAGGAAAGCCCGAAGCCAAGGGTGGTTCGGGTCAGACAGGCAAAAGGAGCCTGAGCACTCCTTTAGCTCCACTGAGACTAACAGGCCCAACCGCACTGCCCTTAGCTCCGCTTCCATTACTAAGGAACAATGCATCACTTCTCCCTTGGCAAGAGCCAGACTCCCCTCTGAGTGAAAGATAAAGGTTACACACCCCAAAAAAGCTAGATAGATGAAAATAGTGGTAGGATCCGATACACTAGGACTAGGATGGGGATGGCTTTTCTCAGGATGAACAACTCTTGATTCTTGAATAGTCCCGGAACTTCAGGGAGTTCGAACTTCAAAGCTCCGTGCAAGATGTGCCTCAGGTCCGGAATAATTCCTTGAAAAGTCAAACTGTATCTTGCCTGAATGCCTTCCATAGGTGGTGGCCGCCAATAACGCCTATTTCAAACTCCCCTAGCTAGAGAAATGGCTAGTGGAGAATCAGGATAGAACCCACTCCCCAATAGAAGTGCAACTTGGGTGGGCCCAATCCAAGCCCAAACAGGTCCAGTCTGAAATTTTACATGGGTTTGGGTTGGATGTTTTGGTCCTCAGACTGAGCTTGGGCCTAGCCCTTAGATAGCCCAAATCCTGCCCCACTATATATAAATATATGTTTACATATATACATACATATTTGTGTGCACATACATGCATTCACACATGTATATCAAATTTTAGAGTGGATTCATTGACCAACCCAAACCCAATCTGGGCCCATACCTAACCTGGCTGCATCAAATTACAATGAAAGATGGACTCGAGTTGAAAAGGACTTGGCCGTGTGCTTGGTCTGGGCTAGGGCTAAGGCTTAAATCTTAGGGTTGGGCCTGGGTTGAAAATAAACCCAGTCCAGCCCACCCGACTTCCACCCCCTCTCCCCAATGGAACTTGCATCCACCTCCCCTGACCTTAAGTCCCACGGATGCCTAGCTAGACTACACGAGTGAGATAGCGGAGAAGCAGGTGCACAATGTCTTCATCCTCCTCTTCACACACAGGGCATAGGCTGTAATCTAAAATTCCCCTCCAGCTCCAGATAAGCTCCCTGTTCACCGCTATAGCATTCGAGATAATCCACCAAAGAAAGCTCTTAATTTTCTGTGAGACCCTTAACTTCCAAATGGCTTTACAATACTTTATCGGGAATAGAAATGGCAATTTCCATCCTACTTGCCTTGATGATGATTTTTTTTTTTTTTTGTAAGAAATGGATTTTGGGGTGGAGATGAGTTTTGGGATTTTACATGTCGTATGGGTATGGGTAAGATACAGTATTAGGCTAAACCTGACATTCATCGACCTGTATTGGTTTGTGTCTTAGATTATATGCATAATGTGTTGGATGTAACTTATGATTAGTGTGCTGAATTTATTAATGATTTGAATCTTATGTAAAGGATAATTAATAATTTATTTTTTCTACATGTTTCCATTAAATAATTGAAAATTTTATGTTTATTCATGTTATTTTGCTTGTTTATTACTCATATATAACAGGAAACTAGATGTAGGTTCTGGATATAACACGACCCACCCTTAAATACAAGAAGGGAAAGGTTAGGGAGGGTTTGGCATTTTCATGTGTAAAGAGAGTTTGGGTTTTGGAAAAGGTATGATTTGGGAGGCCTGGGAGGCAAAGAGGGTCTAAAATTTACAAAACCCTCCCTGAACCTGCCTCACTGCCATCCCTATTTAGGAGACTGTTGATTCTCAGATGATCCATCACCATGAGGATTCCTTGTGATTCCGTACTTGACAGAATGGTATGGTATCCAAATTTAATAGAGTATACACTTGAGTTCATATGGGCCCATATCATGGTATTAGTCCTCTTCTACTTACCTAGAGAGATGGTTAGGACAGATTGAACTTTTTTTTTGATAGAACCTAATTGTGCTAGACAAGACGGGGGTAGCACACTCCCAATAGTCATCCTTACAAATAGCGCTTAGAGAACTAGGTAAATTACAAGCATTGAGTAAAAAGAAACCCAAACTCAATAGTAATCTTTGAATCCCTAAAGTTTGAGGCCAAGTTATGAGCCTCCCACGCCGCCCACGCCTCAGCAGTGTTAATGAGGAGATGCCCAGAGAGTAACCTTTGGAGTCGATTATTTCACCAAACTTGTTCCTTGCAACGACAACTACCTAACACATCCCATTAGCTAACCTTGATGAATCAAGATTAATCTTGATTTTCCCCTCTTCAGGGGGGATCCACCCAACATACCTCCACTTTTTAATATTAGACTCTTTCTTGGAGTCATTATAGTATTCACAAAATTCCAAAAAAGCTTTAGAGGCTCTTTCAATAATAGTTTGAGGATGATATGATGTATTGGAGAAACTTTTATTATTTCTATTTTTCCAAATGTTCCAAAGCAAATAGGCACATCTCTCTTTCATGTTTGATTTGTTTTTGCAATCATCTTCATGGATTTTTTTTTCTACCACTCTTTTTGGTTATTTTCAAATTCGGAGGGAGATAAAATACTATTATTTACCATACACTAGATTTGTTTTGTGAAAGAGCAACATCTAATTATATGATTCGAATCCTCTTCCTCCCCACAAAAACAACACTCCTCATCAATCTTAAAACCTCTGGATTTTAGTAATCCTTTCGAAGGGAGTATTTGGTTCAAAAGTAAATACAAAAATACTTTTATGTTTTGTTTACATTTAATACTCCAGACCAAAGCATTCCAATTGTAATACTCTCCTCTACTAATTTCAGATTTGCATTTGATTTTATAGGCTGAATTAACTGAGAAAATCCCCTTGGGTTATTCTTCCAAGTCAACCAGTCCTCTTTGTCCTCCGTATGGATGAAGATCAGCTTGATTTTGTTCCAGGTTTCCTGAGAGACGATCTCTTTTATCTTATTTTCATTCCAAATCTTCTTGTCCTGATCAATAAGCTCCTAAACATTTATATTTTCATTCACCAAAGGAGAAGTGTAAGATTTCTCTAGGGGTTCATCACATATCCAACAGTCTTTCCAAAACTTGATAGATTTCCCATTACCTAGCACTCATCCAAGACCCTTTCTTAGCAGCTCTCTAGCACCAAGAATTCCCCTCCACACCCAAGAGACATTTTTCTTACATTTGACATTTAAGAAGCTCTCTCTACTAAGATATTTTCCTTTAATAACCTTAACCCACAAATTGTTTTCTTCTTTCATTATTTCCCATCCCAATTTAGCTAGATTGGCTTCATTAACCCATCTTAAATTTGACAGACCAAGGCCAGCCCAATTTTTTGGGCTGTAGGCTTTTTTCCAACTTAGAAGGTGCAAAGGCTTTTTATCACTAGAGTTGGTCCACAAAAAGTTTTTCTGAGCTCTATCAATATCCATAATTACATTCTAGGGAAGTTTAAAGGATCTCATGATGAAATGCAACATCAGGTTGGTAGAGGTTTTAAGGAGTGTAATCCTACCAACAAGAGAGAGAGAGAGAGAGAGAGAGTTCTTCTTCCAAGAAGACAAATTTTTCTCAACCTTTTTCCTTCACATATTGGAAGGATCTTTTTGTAACTCTGGAGTTGATTAATGGGACACCCAGGTAAAAGTTAGAACTTGATTGGATTGGAATCTTCAAAATTCTTGCAAGGATCTTCTTAAATTTGTTTGGCACATCTTTTGAGATTTGGATAGAAGATTTTTTATAATTAGGAAGTTGACCTGAAGCCCCAACAAAAGAGTCCAAGGTTTCTTTAATTTGAAGACAGGTTGGGATAGTAGGCTCTACAAATATTAAACATTCATCTGCAAATTGAAGCACAGGGATCTTTAGGCTCCTTTTTGCTGCTTTACTTCCTATGAAGCTATCTAAATTTAAAGCTTCTCTTTCCAAATTTCTTAAGAGAGCATCAACACACAAAACAAATAAGTAGGAGACAAATGATCACTTTGTCTTAACCCTCTTGTAGGTAGACATTCTCTTGTGGAAGTTTCATTAATTAGGAGTTGAAAAGAAACAGTTTTAACACACTCCATAGTCCACCCAATCCATTTGTCATGAAAACCAAATTTTTTAAGAACTTTCTTAAAGAAATCCCATTCTATTCTATCATAGGCCTTCTCCATGTCAATTTTACAGACCATTATACCTCTTTTTCCCTTCTTTATCCTCATAGTGTGCATCATTTCATGAGCAATCAAGATGATGTCATTAATTTGCCTACTTGGGATAAAGGCACTCTGATAAGGGGAAATCAAATCTTCTAGGAAAGGCTTGATTCTATTTACCAAAATCTTAGTAATGGCCTTATAAATAACATTACAAAGGCTTATGGGTTTATAGTTATTTACAAACTCAGGATTATCTACTTTTGGGATCAGGGCAATAAATGTTTTATTTAGAATGAGACATAATTTCCTTGAGCGAAAGAAGGCTTTTACAACCCCACATAAACATTCTTTGACAATTTCCCAGAATTTTTTGTAAAACATAGCATTGAGCCCATTTGGGCAAGGAGATTTAAAGTCCCCAATACTTTGAAGAGCTTTGAAAATTTTAGATTCAATGACATCTCTAATGATATAGTTGTTTTGCTCTTCAGTGAAGATTCAATGATATAGCATTGAGCCCATTTGTTAGTGAAGATTCAATGACACACCTGCTAATATTATCAATGAACTTATCCACCCTTCTAGTTCCCTCATATTGGAATCTTTTCTTAAATTCCTCATAGAAGTGATTGGATATACTTACATCATCCTCAAGCTTTTCCCTGGTCATCTTTTATAACGATGATTCTATTTCTGGCTTTTCTAATCATAGAAGCTAAGTGAAAGAATTTGCTATTCTCTCCCAAATTAATCCAATTAATTCTAGATTTTTGGGCTCAATAGACCTCTTCCTTGAGAAGCAACTTATTGAGTTGTTTTTGCAAGGCATCTTCAAGGTTAATTTGAACTTTATCTGTACCATTTTCAGCTAGATTTATTTTATCTCTCTCAAGAGAGCACAAAATGTCTTGTTTCGTTTCAAATATGTTTCAGAAGTGCACTCTGTTCCACTCTTTGAGGTTATTAACTAGATTGCTTCTTTTCTTTATGAATTGCATTGCCTTGGATCCCATATAATCCGAATGCCATGATTGATTCACAACCTCCTTAAGGAAGGGATCAAGGCACCACACAGCCTCAAATCTAAATGGTTTTGGGCCCTTGTTTTGAAGCAAATTAGTGCACGAGAGTGATCAGATGCTAAGAAAGGAAGATTCTTAAGAATCGAATTAGGAAAGAGGAACCTCCACTCCTCATTAACAAGGGCACAATCAAGATGTTCCCAAGTGTTCTTGTTCTTCCAATGTGCTTTAGTGCCAATATATTCCTTTGCTCAAACCTTACTTCTAAAGACAAAGAAATCCCAACTTTTTTTTGAAAATAGATGCATGAATGAGAACTCTTTTTTTTTGACTTTTGAAGTTTTTGATTGTTTTGTTTTTTTAGGATTTATTTAATTTTTTTTGGATTTTGAAAATTTTTTATTTTTAGTATTATGAAACTGTTTGATTTTTTTTTGGTTTTTAAGAGAATATTTGATTAAAAAAAAAACTAATGCTAAGAAAATGTATCCCCTTTTGAAACATGGTAACTGCCTGAATTGAAGATTAAGAGAAAGAACCTCAAAGGGAAATGCTTAAGGAAATTTAGGGACTTTGAATAAAAAAATGAGTCTCTAGGGTTGAAGATGACTATACTTGGAGGAATAGTTGACTCATTACACCTAATGGGGGATCCAGGTTGACTTAAATGCATAAGGGATATGGAAAATCAGCGAAGAAATGCAAAAACAATATGAATATGAAAGTTATTAACTAAGCTACATAAAGGGATGAAAGTAAAAACGAGAAACAACCACCAGAAAAAAGGGATCATGCATGTATTTGCATTGTTCTTGATTGAAAATGATGATGTACTTGAATTGGGTGATGCTAATTTGGTTGGATCATGATATTCTCTGATAGTGTTTTCATCCTGCAAAAAGTGTGAAGGCACCAACTTGGGCCTAAGTTAGTAACGGGTCTTTGGTCAGACTGCTTCATGTTTGAACAAAGGGAGTCATGCTTGAAGTTTTGATGTAGATGAAAGATATGTAGCCATGCATTTGGGCCTATGCCAAAGATGGGTTGAAGATTAGCCCATGGTGGGTTAAGTAGTTATGAAAAATTATGAGGCCCTAGACTTAGGCCAAAGTCAAATGTGGGTTCAAGACTAGCCCATGGTGGATCGAGTGAACAGAGTGTTTGTGAGAAATTATGAGGCCCTTGGCTCAGGCCAATGTCAAATGTAGGCTTAAGACCAGCCCATGGTACATCAACGTTCAGATTACCCAGAGTTAGGTCAAGAAGCATGCAACATTGCTCAGGTAGTTGTAAAGAGTATTGAGGCCTCAAACTTGGCCCTTGATTAAAGATGGACTTAGGAGTCACCCATGGTGGGTTAGGAGGTTTGAGATGCATACCTTGTTGTTGATCCAAGAGTTCTACCTTGATGTCTAGGTTAATGACAAGATTTGAACCAGTAGCCTAGGAGATGTTTGGTTTGCTTAATTTCTTGTAGGAGATCCAAGGTCATATCTTAATAGGTTCCATGTTACATATCTAGATTCAAGTTGTCAGTCACCCCCAAGTTGGGCCGATCAGTGTCATAGTTAATCTGCTCTTGATGTTGCATGCCTTCTGATTCTATGCCAATGATTTGGTCTAGGTTAACTTGGTTTATATCTTGTTTGATAATTCTTGTGGCATGCCAAACTTCTAATTCAATGATGGTGTAGGGCTCCAGATTTGTCTGTTGAGGCTCTTCTTTTACTTGCCCTATGTCATGCCAATCTTTTGATTCAATGATGGAGTCTTGATTGACCTAGTTTGAGTCTAGCCAGTCTTTTGATTCAAATTCATATGTGGACTATTGAGATTCTAAGGCAAAACTTTTCCCTTGGTCTAGACCTATACTAACATTTTCTTGCCCTTGGCTTATGGGAATCACTTGAATTGAGGCAATAGAACCTTGCTCCAAGTCTAGTTGGTCGGTTTGTACATTATGCTCTTCTTTTTGAACCACTTCATTGATGTGTATCTGCTTTATGGGTTTGATGAACTGAGTTGGATCGAATGGTTGATCTTCTTTAGTCTTTTTCTTATCACAGTGATAATATGCGTTGCCATTTGGGGGGTTCCTTTCCCAACCTCCAAATCGGCTTGATGAGCTGGGTTTGATCAAAAGCCTTATCTTTCTAAGTTTCTGACACAACTTCCACTAATTGGATGGGCTTGATGTACTTGGTGGGATCAAACAGTTGGTTCTTTTGTTGCATGGTGCTGACCTGATGACTTGGTCGGACTTGTTGCTCATTTGTTGGGCCTTGAGGATTAATTGGATTTTGGTCTCGTAGAGCTTGGATCAGCTTTCTCACAGATTGCTTGTCGAGGTTGACTATTTGGAGTTAATGCATTGTAAATCACTACTTGAGTTTGAAGCTCATTCCCTAGTTGGTCCACCTCAATTTTTAAAGACTTGGCCTATGTAATATGCTTGTTGTCAGATGAGATGTCAGTTGTTGGTGATACTTTGACGGTGAATGTATTATCAACTGTTAGAGAGTCTTCCACTTGGCAATTTGCACAAACTAGGGCTTGAAAAATAAGATGATGAGTTAGAGTCAACCTAGTAGCATATTCTTTATTCAAGCTCTTTAAGACCATTAAAATTTGGTCCTCTTCACTAAGCCTCTTAAAGACTTGGGCTGCCTAGGCCCTCCACCTAGTTATGAAGTTTGTGAATGATTATTCTAGCCCTTGCTTGACATTCTAGTTTACGCTTTGACAATAGGATGTCTATGTTATATGAGTAGTGATTCACAAATGCGTCAATTAAACTTGGTTATGTCTTCACTAGGCTAGGGTCAGTGTTCATTAACCAAGTCATGGTAGGATCAGTTAGGCTCCTTAAGAATGATTGAGCTAAGAGTTCATCAGTTAAGCCCATAGTCCTTAGTATTTGTTGATACATTCTGATGTGGGCCCTTGGGCACCCAATCCCATTGTATTTGTCCATGTTGGGCTACTTAAAACCTAGGGGTAACTTATGTCCAATAGTCAAGTCAAATTCTGCTAAGTCCAAGTTATTGCCATGCAAGTTTCTATGTGGTCTAACCGTTGGTCCAACCCTAGGTCAATTGGGGTCACGGGAAAAGTGTTGCCCCTTGCATGGAATTTTGGATTGGTGCTTGTGTTAAAGGACCAGGGTGTTTGGGTCTAGATTGGTTGGGCTATTGTTGCCCCTTGCATAGGGACATGTGCTTGGTTGAACTATGCTTGGCTTGACTAGAATAGCATTGGTGAGGGCTGGGTTAGGCAAGAATACCCTTGGATGGGTTGCATTGGAACTATGGGCCATGATGGTTGGGCCTGCCTTGAATGGCCTTGAATGGGATGAATTGGCATAAATGGGTATTGTAAAAATTGAGCTTGAGTGCATTGCCCCTGGTTGGGCTGAACTGACATGGTTAAGGTACATGAAGTTTGGACTTGGGTGTGTTGCCCTTGGTTTGGCTAAACTGAGGTCCATGATGGTTGAGCCTGTGTATTTTGCCCCTAGTTGGGCTAAACTGGAATAGATGCGGCACATAATGGTTGGGCCTAATTGCACTACCCTTGGTTGGGCTGGATTGGTATAGATGTGGCCTACGATGTTGGGCCTAATTGTATTGAGCTTGGTTTGGCTGGATTGGTATACATGGGGCCCATGAAGGTTGGGATTGAGTGATTTGCCCTTGGTTGGGCTGAACTGACAAGCATGGGGACCATAAAGTTTGGGCTTGAATGTACTGCCCCTAGTTTGGCTGGACTAGCATAGATGTGGCCCATGATGGTTGGGCTTGAATGCTTTGCCCCTCGTTGGGCTGGGCTTAGTCATTAGGTAGGAGTTGTCTGACTCGACTCTTGAACAGATCTATTGGAGTTTGGAATTGATCTATTTGGTTTTGGTAAATGTTCGATAACCCTTTTGTACTGGGAGAAATCCATACTTGGGTTAGGTTGGCCTTAGATTATAGCCATGGGCTTTAGTTGTGTAGGCTTTTATTTAAAAGAAAAGAAAGAATTGTACCTGAGTGGGCCTGTAATTGCTCCTATCCGCTTGCTTAAGAAAAGACAAAAACGAGAATACAAATGCAAACAAAAGAACAGATACAAAACAATAATATAAATGCAATCAAAAGATGAATGTAAAAAGGTATCAATGCATAAAATGCCTAGTTGGGACTCCTAAAGTCCTAAGGGTAATTGCTAAGGCTCTACATGCAAGGCTTGGCTTTGTTTCTATAGGCTCCTAAGGGGTGCAGGGGAACCTCAGTCGGATTAGGCTACTGATATACCTTACGACAAGTCTTGGGTACGCTGTTGATGTCACACCTAGTCTATCTAGAGCCACCAACTTTATTCAAGTAGCGGTTGGATATACTGGAGGTAAGAGAGAAGGATCCTCCTCTTTCTTGGATGGTTATCCCTAAGCAATCATACCAGGGACTGCCTATAGTTGAGTTAGAAGGACAAAATGCAATACAACATGAGTGATTAGTGTGCAACATGTATGCAGGCCCATAATTAATTAAATATCCTTGGAACTCGGTTTTTTGAATTTGGTCCTCTTAGAAAATCTCTAGTGGAGTTTCCATCTATGACTACCCGACCTGGAGGGGGGACAGAAAAAATATGAATTTTGGAGTCACCACTTAAATTTTTGGAATTGGGAATCTAGGAACACCCGAGAGTTTCAAGAAAAACAAAAGTTTTCTTGGTAACTCATTACTCAATGGAATTAGAGATTCTTGGGGTTCAAGGACCAAGGTACGGTGCAGGAAGGTGTTAGGCACGCCGCATGCACTTGGTTAAACCGGTCTCTACTTCACCAGTTTCCAAGGAAAATTCAATAATTTTGAGCCTTAAAAATTAACACACATTATGCTATCAAGAGAGAAAAAAGCAATTCTAATTATTCAATTTAACCACTAGGCAAGAAAACCCAATCAACAAAGTAAACGCAACACTAAATAAAGAGAAAATGACTGAGTAATTAATTAAGATAGGTGAGATATGAATTTTGAACAGAGTTGCAAAGATTAAGATTGATGAATAATTTCTAGAAGATGAATGTTTGATGGTGAGGATTTTGATAAAGCATATACGCTATACTAGATTAAAGAAGAGAGATTATTTTACTAATTAAAAAAAGCAAGATGATGAACTAAAATTTATCTAGTGAAGAATATACTTATGATGGTGCAATGACCATGAAAACTAAGTGTTGCCTGGTATTCTATGGGAAGGAACATTATCCAAGAAGCATCCCTATCATTTAAATGGTGTATACTGAGGTGATGGAAATCGGCTAAGTGAACAACTATTAGACACAGATTAAATCATGCTAAGGAAATGATGGAGTTCAAGGACTGAAATGAAAAATGAAGGTGAAAGAACGTAAGTGGGTGATTTGGGATATATTATGATACTGTCCATAAAAAAAAAAAAAAAAAGAGAAAGTCAATTCCAACAGACGTACAAGACTCTAAATTCTTAAAAAAAAAATCAAAAGCCAATGTCTTAAATGCGATGTGTCTATCCAAATGTACATGAATCATGCAATGTTCAAGGGTTAACTACTGATGTGTAAGTTAAGTGTGACTCAAATATATCTACTATGAATTATTAATTAGATGTGTGCAAGTAGTACTGACAGAAATGAAAAATGAACTAATGAATGAAGAGGTGAAAGAACGTAAGAGGGTAATTTGGGCTACTATGATACTGTCCATAAAAAAATGAGAAAATCAATTCCAACAGACGCACAAGACTCGAAACTCTTAGTAAAAATCAAAAGCCAATGTCCTAAATGCAATGTGTCTATCCAAATGTACATGGATCATCCAATGTTCTAAATGGCACCAATTAGGGCTTGTTTGGCATGTCTTTTTGTGCGGTCTTTCGGCTGTTTACAAGTGGGGTAGATTGATTTTCGGTCTATTCCCATTTGGTTCATGGAAGATTTAGCTGCCAAAAGCCGGAGCGCCGAAAAGACACGAGAATCCCATTTTGAACTGATTTCAGGAAGCTCCAAATGAAGCTTTCCATGTCTTTCATGTTTTATTTTCGCACGGAAGGATACACAAAAAAGCGTGTATCTGCCAAACTAGCTTCGGGCTACTTAGATCTTCATGCAAAAGCTCAATGTGTCTTTTGACTGTCAGAGCTACTAGAAAATCTTCCCAAAAAGACTTACCAAATGGGCCATAATTATTTACAAATAGTTAATGATATGATTACAAAGATCTAATCCCCCTAAATGAAAATGTAGAAAAGCTAAAATGTAGTAAACGTAAGTGCGCTTTTGAAACAATTGCCAAGTGATTAGTCAACCTAAATGCAGTAGATGACGGTGCTGTTTAAGTGTAAAAAAAAAAAAAAAAAAAGTAAACAAATAAACAAACATAGCAATGGATTAATCAATTAACAGAAAGATAGAAACTTCATATGCTAATTATGCACGTTCAACCAGAAACTTGAAACCTTAACAACAAAATTCATCTTCGGCTGGTTTATTGCTGGCCAATCCCACTTAACTACTTAAAGGAGAAATAAAAAAAAAAAAAGATTAATAGAAATTATGCTGCTAGCTTGGGTTGTTAACTAGTTGAAATTGCAATGCCTTCTATCGATGCATTCTCCCATGACAATGACAACATGCATGTTTTCAGCAATTTCTACTTGAAAACATTAATAAGATGTGCTTTTGATCATTCATGGGCTATTCTTGGATTTGAAATGTAGCACAAATGGTGTGGAATGGCTATTGAATGCTTATAAATTTCTGCTGCACTGATATTGCTTCAAGAATATGCATTAAGCTATTTTTCTTGAATTGAGGCATGACCTAAGGCTGTTCTTTGGCTTCAAAATGATATGGGGGGACTCTAGGGACATTACAAAGTGAGTGAGCAAGGTCTTGGGATGTGAAGGGGGGGTATTTTTAGGCTAATGGGGGTAGAGTTATCTCTCTAAGCTAGATAGCATATCTAGAATATGAGAAATGGGGTATTTATAGATTTTTTGAAAGGGGAATGGAGGGCTGAGATAGGAGGCAAGGGAGACCAATGGATGAGGTTTAAATGGTTTTTGGAGGGACAATGATTGAGAGAATGAGGTGTCAAGACAGTTTTGGGAGAGATCCTCTCAATCAATCAAGACGATGAGTAGAAGATTTCACCAATTTGTCTAAATTGGACATTCCAAGTTTAGGTGATTGGCCTGATTGATGGAGGCCCCTAGGCTTCTAACTGGTCAAATATTGAATTTTAAGATGGTTCTAGATGTTGAGAGAAATGTTTGGTAGTGAGATGCCCTATGTTCAAAGTTGTAGTGAAGGGATTCCAAATGGAAGGCTCGGATAGATTTTAGCCTTGGGTCTCAAGATGGTGGGGTTAACGGTGTCTGAATTGGGTGATCTTAGTATCGTTGGAATCGAAACTTTTAGATATATCTATATATAAGGTTGGATTTCAGATTTCGTGTGGCATAGGGTTCAAGATAAAAAATGATCATATCTGAATGATTAGAACTAGTTCTGGTTTTGGGTCTTGAGATGAAGGGATAAACAATGTTGGATTTGGATGATCTTGGTGTCACTGGATTCAAAATTTTGAGTTCTATGTACCTGTCATTTTGAATTTCTAATTTAATGTGAGATGAGGTTTAAGATTAAAATGACCTCAATCAGACAATTAGAATTGATTCCGCCTTCAGGTTTTAGGATAAAAGGGTAAATGGTGTTGGATTTGGATGATCTTGGTGCCATTGGATTTGAATTTTTGGGCTCTTCGTACATATAGTTTTGGGTTTCTGATTTAGTATTAAATGAGGTTCAGAATCAAAATGGCTCCGATCGGACGATCGAAATCGATTCCAACTTCGGGTCTAAAGATGAAGGGGTAAATGGTGTTGGATTTGGGTTATCTTGGTGTTATTGAATTTGGATTTTCGGGCTCTACGTACCTATGGTATTAAATTTCTGAAGTTCAAACTTTTATGAAATTCCAAAAATAACCTCAGATCGACTGAGAGGTTAGTTGAAACATGTTTAAATCTCAAAATGCTATACTGAAGTGTACAAAAATAGAATGTCTACATGTTCCATTGCCTCTCCTTTTTTTCTTGAAACAATTCACATTCTAGTACCCTTCATCCTTGTTTTTCTTTTCTTGTTGTCGCCTTTTATTTTCTTCTTCCCTCCATCTACAGTTGATGGTCAAAAATATTTTTGTGGAAAACCTTTATATAGCTCTAGGCTCCACCTTGTATTATGGGAATCTGAAGAATGAAAGGAGGGGTAACCCTTCCAAGTCATCCTTATTCTAGCATTCAAGCGGTAACCCTGGGAGTCTTATCCATAAATCTGCTAATTCAAGTTTTGCTTTTAGTGGGTTAAAACTTGGTCCGATTTCTAAGGTACGAAGATCAAATATTTCCCGTTGACCATCCATGGACTCCTTTTAATAACTTTCTCATTGTCTTCTTTAGCTTTTCTCTATCACGGCTTCAAGGAGTTCCTCTTCACCAATGATTATGGGAAAAGGAAAAAGAGACCACCTCTCATCAGTTCTTGATTTCAACATGATCTCATCAAGGTTCACTATTCAAGCAATTTTGGAGTGATGTCTTTCACCTCTCATCAAGGTTCACTATTCGAGCAATTTTGGAGTTGAGATCTGGCGCAATGATCATCTCGCCCTGTACTTGACTGAGCCTTGTCGAAACCCATTTGCTTCTTTGACGAGTCTTCAAGCTTAAATGGATATAATTTTCCTTTTTTCTAGATGGGATGAACGCCTTCTTTTGCAATTATTATCATGTCAGGGTTCCCCTTAAAATTTTGGAAGAATGACAATTCAGCCCAGAGTTAGAGTTTATAGGCTTAAAGTACATTTAGGGTAGGTGCTAACTCGGAATTTATACCAATTCACAAGCAGGTTTGAATGCATAGAATGTGGGTTTTTAACCTTTTGAATGTTTATAACTCTGCAGTGAAAATCAAAAATCTGCATTGACCCTGTCCATAAAATTTTTCACATGCATGCAGGTTCCCTTGAGAAGAGCATCTCTATAACTGTTCTTTTTCCTTTAGGTTTCTTTTCATTAAATGATTTTCCATTTTTCCCATCACTTGAAGTATTTGTAATCTCAGAATTTATAGCTTGGGACAACTCTCTTCTCACCATGCCTAAGGAACCCTCCTCACATTGATTTTCATCTTTCTCGTACCCCATACCTTTCTGCCAACAGCTAGGCTCGTCATCAGGCAAAGTCGGCAGATGAGCGCATTTTTTCTCTTTTGCATTGAGAAGTTCAATCGAACTTTTGCATGGGATCATACTTTCACCACCACTTTCCATGAACATTTTCTCTCTACCCTTCTTCGCTTTTGCTTGTGTCGAATCACTTTCTCCTAACAAGTTTTCCTTCCTTTCTATCTTCTTTTTCGTTATTCATTTGAACCATTCCCACTTAAAACATATCCAATATGGTTGTTCTTTTTCCAGAAGAAGGAACAAACTTTACGTCTATCTTTCACCTCTTCCTACATCTTGAGGATAGGCTACTCCAGTTGTGTGTTCTTTCTACTTTCCCCATAACAAGGATTCGACTGTGATTGTGAGTTATACTTACATGATTCAATATCTTGGGAGGTTCTAACTGTCTTCATCAGGTCTAGATCGTTACTTTTGTCAAGTTTCCCATATTCCTACTCTGGGCATTTTTCCTTAAGAAAATTTTAATGATTGTTGGCATTTTCCAATCTCTGGTTTCCACCTTCCTATTATCCGTCATCTCGGGAAGGATGTTGAATTTTTTAGAAAGAGATGGCACTTCTTTTGCACATGAAGATGACTTTTCTCTTTTATTAATGGAACAACTAACATGATTCTCCATGAGGTTTTGGAGAAGCCTTTTGTGTTTTTTTAGACCTTTCACTCCCATCACCTGAATCAAGAGAAGAATCTCTTGAAGCCTCCTTGCCAAGATGTTAGTATCCAAAAATTACAGATCCTACCGCTACCTATCAGAAAAGAAATACAGATACCTACCTTAACAGAAAAATGAAAATAAATACAAGCCCCAATGAAAACATGACTAGAACTCAAGCAAGAAACACAGAAGAAAGGGATGAAAAGTGATGTAGGCACAGGTGGCCTTGTCCACTCGCAGGCTCACACGTGTCGGGCGATGCGAGTCAGAGCGGAACCAATTGGCGAATGTGCACTGCCCAGGTTGGCGGATTTCAAGGAGCCAATAGCGCGGGATCACCTGGAGGCCTCGGATGGCCTCACTCCCCGCGTACGGACTAGAGATCTCTTACTCTCCTGGTAAGGGGGATCAAATACTTGGGTTCACTCATTAGCACTTGAGATCTCTTACTCTCCTGTGGCCTCGTCTGGGTGCTCGCAACTCAGACCTCGTCCACCCCGTACCTCAGTACTAACTTCACCCGAGGCCTCTGACGTTCTTATCCTTGTTGAACCGACCTCCTGGTCCTTGATTACCTCGAACACGAGACACAATAGACCTCGGACCTCAATCCTCAGACTTCAGATCTCCATCATCTCGGATTCTACTCCTCGGCCACCTTGGTCCTACTCGAGCTAAGGAGTGAATTGACATTGTTGTCCTTAGCCATTCTAAGCATCAACAAAAAGTAAGAAAATAAGATAAAAGAAGGGAAGAAAGTAGAAAAAAATTCCACGTTCATTCTCTCCCAAAACAACTCAACCAGAGAAGTTTCCCATGTCTGTGGTATATGCTACACCTCAGATAGATTGAACTTCCACACTCAAGAAGAGGGACCTCAGGTGTTGGTAAGGTCACTAACCAGATTCCATTGGCAACCAGCAGGCTTGGGTGAATGCATTCTAAAATTCTCTAGGAAGGGGACCTATGGATCTTTCCAAATACAAATGCTTTGCCAATTTCCAACTCTCCAACACAAACCGACTTTAACTAAACCCTAGCCATGACATAAGCTTCTCCATCCACATGATGCATTAGAGCCGACTTTTTTTTTGAAACCTACAAGTAGATTCATTCAACAATAATCAAATACATTGTTCAGTCTGAATAATGCTTGAAAGATAATGCTGCTCAATCCGAGGTGGTGCACAAACTAAGGAGGGAAACCAGATAGTCCTTACTAGAAGGGTGAGGCCGAGCTTCAAGGATGAGGCCGCGCTTTAAGACCTGTGATCAAGGAAGAAGTCAGAGGCTCGAGGAGTTATCCCTAGGTGAGTACTCCAACGCTCAAGTTAGTAGGAGGTGGTGGATGGTCGGGCCGAGCTATAAGGGTGCTGGTCTGAGCTAAGTAGCAGTATGGGTGTCAAAAGTGGTGGCCTTACCTCGAGCATGGAGTACCTTTTTATAGCCGGAGGGTTCGTATCCTGGTCGGAGTAGGGTTCCAGGGAAATTGGGACAGAGTCCCCCGCCGAGGTTACGGGGGGTAGAGTCCTACTCCTCGGCGGAGTTGTCTTCCCATCCTTATCCGCTAGGCGAGCTTATCCGTGTGGTGCGTAGCTGACGTGGCCAGAGGGATTATGTTAATATCAAAGCTCGGCCGGACTACGCCGACGTGGCAGAGCTGTGACAGGTGGCCGTGGGCCTCTGGGCCAGCTCAGCCATGTCCAACATCACTCCCCCAATTCCAAATTCGAGGCTCGTTGCCCGGTTGGGGAACTTCTGGGCATGCGTATCGTCCACATCGTGTCGGTCGTTACCGAGGAGTCCTCCGATTGTTGGTTGTAGAACTTAAACGAGAACCGAAATTTTGGTTACTGAACCACTCTCCCAGTTCTGCTGTTGAGGAGGGGAAGTGCTTGGCCAGACTACTGCGCGGCCCTGTAGCCTTAAGCGACAAAGCCGTGGATTTGAGTGGTGTAGCCAAGGATCCGCGCCGAAGGCTGGACCGGTACTGCGGGTCTCTGCGTCGAAGGTTGGAGCGGTACTTTTGTCGAACCAACGCAATTAATGGACGTAACTGCTGCCTATCGAGGGTGCCGCTTCAGTTTTTGAGGCTTCTCATTGTACGTTATTGGTCACATCGATTGGCCTTCCGAGGCGTTGTTAGAGGTGCTTCATCCGCACCGTTGATCTCTCCTCGGTTTGTGCCCCTAATGGTTATAAAAGGGAAGATGGGGGGGACCCCCTATCCTCAGTATTGCTTGCAAGAAGGTGTTTGGCATTCACTACTCGGCAGGTTGTTCAACAGATAGTTCGGTGGATTTCACTCCTTAGCTTTGTAAATTGCTCGGTATGTCCTTTTCGTCTCGTCGGTCCTCTTCCTCTTCTGGGTCCTCTTGTAGTTCTAGTTGCAGCTCTTCTCACGACTCGAACTACGAGCCTGAGCTAAGAGATTTTGTGGTTGCCAAAGTTGAGGAGGCTGAGGTTGGTTCCTCCGGGATGGAAGCGGAGCTTCCTCTATGGGTAGGTTGCTGGTTCGGCACCATGCCCTCCTGCGTCTTGGCACCCAGGGATATGGCTCGGATCCGAGCTACGTACGCCATTCCCACAGAATACCAAATGAGGTGTCCGCTGCTTGGGGAGATGGCCATTGATGCTCATCCCGGTGAGCTATGCGTTTATGAGCACAACTTGGAGGCTGAGTTGAGGTTCCCGTTGAGCAAGGGGTTCGCCGAGGTGCTAAACTGGTACAGGGTGTTGCCGGTGCAGCTGATGTCGAACTCCTTTAGGTTCTTGCTCGGTCTTATGTCTTACTGTGCCGTTTGCAATATCAAACTAACCCTGGGGATGGTGAGCTTTATGCTCCAGCTGAAACACCACTAGCAGGGGTACTATTACTTCTCCACTCGGCGGAATATTCGGTCGTTGGTCAGAGCCCCTTCCTCTGTAAAGCACTGGAAGGAGTCGTTCTTCTTCGTGTGCATTCCCAAGGGTCTCCCTTTTCCTACCGAGCTGCGAGAGCCGAGGATGACTCTGCCATAGCCCCAATGGTCCGCACTCACTTGGGAGCAGAGGTCGGCCCTAAGCATGATCCATGAAATCGACATTATTGCGTACACATGCTCGGAGATGCTGATGCTCGCCAAGCTGATGGAGAGGTTGGCCGATTTGTTTCCTTTACTATTTGTTCGCCGAGTTAAATTTGCCTTGTTGGATTTCTACTTACCTTGGGTGTTCTGTATTGCAGGTATAAGTATGGCCAGCGAGGAAGAGATTGTTCAATGGATGAAGGCACTTCGACAAAGGCAGGAGCAAGCCGGTGTGCAACCGGAAGCTCATCTCGAGACAGAAGAGCGACCACGATCCGCAGATAGGGTGGCTCATCGGCAAAGGAGAGTCTGGTAGCGGGAGGCCGAGGAGGACGACGTTGTCGTGGTTGACCCTGAAGGGGTTCATTGTCCCATAGGCGCATCGATAATTGAGGCAGGCAGCAACTCGGGTCTACACGTGCCAATGTGGTTGGTTCGTGTGGATGACAATCTAGAGACGCCTGGGGTTCCCGAGCAGTTACTGTTGGGAATCATGACAATGTCCATAGCTTAGGAATCGGTCGGGGTCGGCAGCGGAGCCTTGGAGTGTGCGTTGCTATGGTTTGCTGCTCAGGTAAGTCCCCTCCTCTTATTCCTTGTGTTTCGCTCTCTTTTTTGGTATACTTCTCATGTTCGTTTGTAGAATGCTTATGCGGCGGTCACGCTGGTTGGTCCTCTTCGAGACCTCTGGTCATCGTACGAATGGGAACACTTTGAGTACCTGCGGCAAAAGGCCTAGTTGGCCACGCTGGAGAGGGAGGTTGCCGAGCTGAAGGCACAGCTGGCTGAGCAGGCCAGCCTAGTCCAGGGGCTGAAATGAGAGATCGCCAAGCTTAAGGCAGAGTGAGAAAGGTTGAGGCGAGAGGCCGCTGAGGAGGTAGTCAATGAGTACAAGGCATCAGAGGAGATGCAGCTGCAAATGGACGAGTACGTCGAGGCTTCCTTCGTAGTTGGGTTCAATCTCTTCCGGCGAAGGATCCTTTGCCGCCATCTAGAGTTGGCTGATGAGTCGCAGGGTTGGGGTGCTTTCGATCTGGATTCTCCGCAAGGATCCGTTGAGGAAGTTGATGCTGATGTCGAATCCGTTGATGGTGTTGTTGACTCTGCCACCAAGGATTGAGCGGCTACCTTCTATTTTTTTTTGGACTTAGTATGTTGAGCCTTAAACAATGTAATGAACGATTTTGAGTTGAATATTAGTGTTTCTTTGTCTAACCATATGTTGTTATACTTGTGCCTTTCGTTTTTAGCTGAAGCATGTCTGGCCAGGCTGTTGTGTATGCCGGGCTAGGCTATGCCTCTGCATCTTGTGCAATTTTATGTTGAACGGGTCTGGCCGGTCTTGCTACTGCATGGGCCAGGGCCGATTGTGCCTTGGGCAGCCTCTTTGTACTTCTACGATCGTTAATCATGGTTAGTTGGCCGAGGCATAGCCGGCTGGACTATGCCTCGGCATCGCCAGTCTTGTACCGACCGAGGCATGGTTGTCCAAGATCTTTCAATTTCCAAGCCCTCAGCGATGGGATGCTCAGTTTTTGGTCTCGGGAGCCTTTGGGGCCCTTCTAGGGCTAGCCATTTCCCAGCTAGCTCAGCCATTAAGCCGGTGGTTGTGCGAAGTTCCTCGACCGCCCTTAGGCCTTGGTGGGCGGGGGCGTTCTTCCTCCACGTTTAGGCTCAGCCGTTGTCAACTAAGTCCGGTAGCTTGGTCGGCAATACGCTGCCAAGCTGGGCGTGATGGGCTCAGCCATTCGGGGATCGGCGGAGTCAACTCAGTTGGTAGTGCGGCTTAGCATGTGCGTGTGTAGTGTGTGCGGTGGGCATGTGCGCAACTCAGAGTCGGAGAAGTATCTTAAAAGAAAGGAGACTTTTATTTCTAGTAGGTCTACTGGTAGGACATCCTGAGATTTCTTGAGTTCCAACTCCTCGGTATTGGTTGGCCTTCGAGGTCTTCAACTATATAAGTACTTGGTCTGAGGACTCTGATGATTATGTACAGCCCTTCCAATTCAGTCTGAGCTTTCCTTCTTCTGGTGTGGGGACTATGACTCTACGCGGGACGAAGTCACCTATCTTGAATTTGTGTCTTCTCACCTTAGAAACGTAATGCCGTGCAATCCTCTGTTGTTGTGCAACCATCTTCACATGTACTCAGTCCTGAGCTTCTTCTACTAGGTCCAACTCTGCGGGTAGATCTTCATCATTCTGCCCCTCGTTGTATAGCTCAGTCCAAAGGGTTGGGAAACCTATCTCCACGGGGATCATGGCTTCGGCCCCGTAGGTCATGCGAAAAGGGGTCTCCCCGGTGGTTGTTCGCGGGCTTGTCTTGTAGGCTCAGAGAATGCTCGGCAGCTCCTTAATCCACCTTCCCTTGGCTTGATCTAGGCGTGTTTTTAGGCCGTGTAGTAGGATACGGTTGGTTACCTCGATCTGTCCATTGCTCTGGGGTCGGTGTATTGCGGTAGTCTGGTGATCGATCCTCAGGTCAGCAAAGAGGGCCTCGAACTTCTTGTCAGTGTATTGTGTTCCGTTGTCTGTGATGAGCATGCGCGGGATACCGAAGTGGTAGGCAATTCCCTGCCATAGGAAATTTTGGGCATTGTGGGCGGTGATGTTTGCCAGAGCTTCGGCTTTTACCCACTTCGTGAAGTAGTCCACTGCTACGAGAAGAAACTTCTTCTTTGCAACCGCAGTGGGGAAGGGGCCGAGGATTTCCATTCTCCATTGGGAGAACGACCATGGGCTGGTGATCGGCTTCAAAGGGGTCGCAGGCTGGTGATGGAGATTAGAGTGACGTTGGCAACTATCACACTTCCGAACTAACTGGGTGGCATCCTGCTTCATCGTCGGCTAGAAGTAGCCTTGCCGGAGTGCCTTATGGGCTAGTGTGCATGCGTCGGGGTGATCTCCACAAATGCCCTCATGTATCTCCCTAAGTACGTAGTCTACTTCAGATGGGGGGAGACACTTCAGGTACAGAAGTGTGTCGGAATAGCGGTAGAGTTGACCCTGTATTAGGCTATACCTGGCCGCTCTGTGTTGGAGCCTTTTCACTTCTGCTCGATCCTCCGGGGAAGTGCCCTTTCAAAGATACTCGATTATGGGGTCCATCCAAGATGGGCCATGCTGCACAAGAAGGATGAGGATGGCTGCTGGTGCGATGCTCGGCTGGGCCAGCGTATCTAACTAGACGACTGAGTCAAGGTCGGTTTGTGGCGAGCTAGTCAACTTCAAAAGGGCAACGGCTTTGGGCGCTCTTGGCTCGAGGGATCTGCTGGATATCGAAATGCTCGAGCTGCTGAATGAGCTCCTACACCTTTTGCAGGTAGCTCACCATAAAGGGACTCCGAGCCTCAAACAGGCTGTGGATTTGGTTGAGCACGAGCTATGAGTGACTGAAGGCCTTGATTCGTCAGGCCCCGAGGTCCAAAGCAAGGTGGAGCCCAGCAAATAGGGCCTCACATTCAAGCCTTATTGTTGGATGCTTTGAACTCAAACCTGAGGGCGTGTTCCAACACTACGTTGTCTAGGCCGAGGAGGATAAGGCCAGTGCCACTTCCCTACTGGTTTGAGGAGCCACTACATGGAGAGTCCATACTAGGGGCAGTGGGGCCGGCTCTTCGGTGGTAATTGTACATTTTGCAATGAAATCTACCAAGGTCTTGGTTTTGCTCGCCAACCGGGGTGCGTACTCATGTCGAATTCACTTAGCTCCACACTCCACTTGACCAGGCAGCCTGATACTTCCGGTCTTTGTAGCACCTGCTTAAGAGGCTGGTTGGTGAGTATTCAAACGCTGTGGGCCTAGAAGTAGGGTCTGAGTTTTTTGGTCGCGGTGACAAGGTCCAGACCCAACTTCTCAGGATTGGAGTATTGGGTCTTTGCACCGCTGAGGACCTTACTGGTGTAGTAGATCGACCTTTGTACCCAGTCCTCTTCTTTGACCAGTACTGAGCTAATGACCTCATCTCCGGCCAAGAGGTAGAGCAATAGCTCGTCACCTAGGCTCGGCTTAGTTAGAAGGGGCGACGAGCTCAAGTACTGCTTCAGTTCCTAGAAAGACTGTTCACACTCTTCTGTCCAGTGGAAGTCCTTTGGCCGTTTGAGGGCTTTGAAAAAAGGGAGGCACTGGTCCGCGGATTTGGACATAAACTTGCCAAGGGCGGCTATTCTCCCGGTGAGTCGTTGCACCTCTTTATGGGTCCAGGGGGATGGCATGTCAAGGATGGCCTTTATCTTCTCCGGATTTGCTTCGATTCCTCTCTGTGTTACCATGAACCCCAGAAACTTGTCAGAGCCAACCCCAAAGGTGCACTTGGTTGGGTTTAACCTCATCTTGTACTTTTTGAGTCTGTCGAAGACTTTGGAGGTTGGCTAGGTGATGTTCAACCTTTTTGCTCTTTATGAGCATGTCGTTGACATATGCCTCCACATTTCTACCGAGCTGTTCTTTGAATACCTCATTCACCAACCGTTGATAAGTGGCGTCAGCGTTTTTGAGGCCAAAGAGCATTACCTTGTAGCAGTTCAGCCCACAGTCAGTGATAAAGGTTGTTCGCTGCTGGTTGTTTGGGTCCATCCAGATTTGGTTGTATCCTGAGAAGGCGTCCATGAAGCTTAAAAGCTCATGTCCTGCTGTTGTGTCGACGAGCTGGTCGATCCTCAGCAGGGGAAAGCTGTCTTTGGGATAGGCCATATTCAAGTCGGTGAAGTCGATGCAGATTCTCCACATTTTGTTGGCCTTCTTCACCATAACTACGTTGGCCAGCTAATCTCGATATTCGACTTTCTAAATGAAGTCGACGTTGAGTAGCTTCTGCACTTCATTAGCGATTACTTGCCACCGCTCTGTGGTGAAGTTTCTCTTTTTTTTTTTCTTCATAGGTTGGTAACGGGGGTCGACATTCAGCCGATGTGTGATAACTTTGGGGTCGATCCCAAGCATGTCCTCTACCAACCAAGCAAATACGTCAGCATTATTCCTCAGTAGTCGCACAAGTTCCTCTCGGAGGTGGTGACCTAGTAGGGAGCCGACTTGGACCTTCTTTTCGGGATCATCCTCAAATAGGGTGACCTGGACGAGGTCTTCCATGGGTTGGCCGCACTGCGCCTTTACCTTCTCACGCAGGTCATTTGCTTCCGCCATCAACGTCACGATCGTTGGACGTGGTCCTCGGCAGGATAGCTGATAGCAATGTCGCGTTGTTTTCTAGTCATCGTGTGCCACCCCTATGCCATACTTGGTTGGAAATTTCATGGCAAGGTGGTATGTTGAGAATACGGCATGCAGGGCATTGAGGGTTGGCCTGTCGTGGATCACATTGTAAAAGGAGGGGAAACGCACCACGATGAAGTCTACCATAGTCGTTGCAGTGACATCACCGTCTCCGATCAAGAGGTAAAGAGTTATCCTCCCAGTGGGCTGGAGGGACTTCCCAAAAGTCCCATCAAGGGAGTGCTACCTGGTGTAAGTCGTTCTCTCTCAATGCCGAGCTTTTCGAATGCATCTTCAAACAATATGTTGGCAGAGCTTCCTATGTCGACTAGGATCCGTCGCAAGTCGAAGTTGGCCACTTCGGCTGTGATGACCAAGGCATCATCGTGTGGTGTATGGACCCCTCGGAGGTCATCATCAGGGAAGGTGATAGATGTGTCGCACCTCCTCCCGTGACCTCGGTCGTTGATCTCGCACAGTCGAGCATATCTTTTCCAACTTGAGTTGCTTTCCCCTCTAGTGGCTGCTCCTCCTGATATAACGTGGATGACGCCGATTGGGGGCCTCGGGGTGGTGGTTGTCGAGCTTCATCCGCTCTTCGTTCCTCTTGGGATGGCTTCTCCCTTCTATCTATGAAGCCGCTAAGATAACCGCTTCTAATCAGATCTTCAATATGGTTGCGCAGGTCGAAACAGTTCTCCGTGTCATGGTCATGGTCCTTGTGGAACTCGCAATATTTGTCTCGGTTCCTCTTGTTACTTTGCGTCTTCATCTTCTTGGGCCACCTGATGTAGTTGCGGTCACGAATTTGCATTAGGATTTCAGACCGCGGAATATTAAGTGGTGAAATTCCGATAGGTCGGCGGAGGGGTCCGAGGTCTACGGTCGGTCTGGTGATCCTGTCTCTTTTGATCTTTGTCCAACCTCTCAGACTTTCGCTCGTCGGTCTCTCTCCTCTTTCTGTCGGGCTTCTCATCCTCGTCTCTGAGCTGTGCCTGATCCTCTTCAGCGTTGATATACTTCTGCGCATGGCTCATTAGTGCGGCCAATGTCAAAGAAGGATTTTTGGAGATGGAGAAGTTGAATGAGGAAGGGCGGAGTCCGTGTTGTTTGGTCGTCACCGCAACTGATTGGTTTATGTCCCTGACTTGGAGTGCTTCTTTGTTGAACCTCACCAAGTAATCTCTAAGGGACTCTGCCTTCTTCTGTCGAACCTGCGTAAGGCTGGTCAAAGTTTTCCAATGCTTCTGACTAGCGATGAATTGTGCTAGGAACTAGGTCTCCAACTGGGCCCATGATGTTATGGACCTCGGCAATAGAGAGGAGTACCACGCTAAGGCTGGGCCTTGCAGCGTGGTCACAAGGGCTTTGCACATTAGTCCCTCCAACGTGCCATGTAGCATCATCTGGGCTTTGAACATTGCGACGTGATCAAAAGGATTGGAGTTCCCGTCGTACTTGTCGAATTGGGGGGCTCGCCATCTAGCAGGGGGTATCTCGTCTACGATGTCCTGGATGAAGGGCAGCTCCTTGGTGATATGCATGGTGGCCTGCATAGGTTGGTTTATGGCGAGAGTTACACTCTTGTGGGTCTGAGTGCATTCTAACTCTTTCAAACATTGCTGGAGCTCTTTGATCTCAGCATCTATGTTGTCTGGGGTCACAGTGTATATGGCCTCCCTCTTGGGTCATGTGGGGTGATCCTTGACCGAACTTGACTCGGCGATAGAGACCATGAAGGGCGGCATCCTTTTGCCGAGCCTTTCTTTCGTGGGGATGTGCGCTGACTGACGTGTTTGGCTATGATGGGGCTATCCACGGGAGCGGGTAGTAGAGGCGGGCCTTTGGGTCGTGTCCTGCCTCATACGCTCAGACCGCTCTCCCCTTACGTCTGACCAGCACGCTTTGGGGTCCTCAGTCCAAGGATCGTCCTTCGTGCGCATTGGGGTGTGAGAGGGGACGGCCCGGTTGGGTGGCGTAGCAGACCCCGGTGTCTGCATGAATTCGAAGATCTTATCGACCTTCTCTTGCATGGCTCAGAATTGCGCTGGATCTACTACGGCCGAAGGTTGCGGGGCTTCTTGATGCGAGGAGTCGCGGTGTTAGTTCTCCCGAGACAAGGAATGGCATACTGATCATTCAGACTGGTTCTTAGGCATCTTAATCGTCTTTGAAGCTGCACAGCGGGAAATTTTTTGGGAGAGCTTTTTGTAAGTTCCCACAGATGGCGCCAATCTGATGTTGTTCATTCCGAGGTGGTGCACGAACTGAGGAGGGCAACCAGATAGTCCTTGCTGGCAAGGCAGGGCCGAGCTTCAAGGATGAGGCCGCGCTTCAAGACCTGTGATCAAGGAAGAAGTTAGAGGCCCAAGGAGTTATCCCCGGGTAAGTACTCCGACGCTCAAGTCAGTAGGAGGTGGTGGATGGTTGGGCCGAGCTATAAGGGTGCTGGTCCGAGCTAAGTAGCAGTATGGGTGTTAGAAGTTGGGGGCCCTTACCTCGAGCATGGAGTACTTTTTTATAGCCGAAGGGTCCGTATCCTGGTCGGAGTTGGGTTCCAGAGAAATCGAGATAGAGTCCCCCACCGAGGTTACAGGGGGTAGAGTCCTACTCCTCAACGGAGTTATCTTCCCATCCTTATCTGCTAGACGAGCTTATCCGTGTGGCGCGTAGCTGATGTAGTCGGCAGGATTACAGTAATACCGAAGCTCGGCCGGACTACACTGACGTGGCCGAGCTGTGACAGGTGGTCGTGAGCCTTTGGGTCAGCTCAGCCATATCCCCAACAAAAAAAAAGAATAACAACATTCCAAGTGGAACACGTTCTCGTAGAAACTACTTTGGCCAAAATGTAAGCAACCAAATTATAAGAACGATGATAGTTTAGAATTGAACAAATCTCGAGAGTTAATAGAATATTGCTGCATTTCGCTATCAGAAAAGTGTAGCTTATGGTAATAACCCCTAACAGGATGTTGACAAAAACCTATGAATTACTCTCCAAAATAACGTAATTCAAGGAGAGTTCCTTTGCAAAATCGAAGGTAGCAAGAAAAGCCTTGGTCTCAGCCTTTAGCAGTGAATCAGCATGGCAAATGCAGTACATGGTTGGCAAAAAGACACAGATGCCATATTGTTGGCTAATAAGTACAAAGCACCACAATCTATGCTCATTTTGGAGTAACCGCCTTGTTGATTTCACTAGGAAGGCCTGGTTGAAGGCATGTTGTAAGTCCCTGTATCCCACCCGAGTTCTTGCTATAGTGGAGTTCGGACCAATTCAGCTATCTCATTTTCTTCTCACTGGTTCTCTGCTTCTAGAAAAAAATTGCATTTAGGAGGCCTTATTTGTTTGACGGTAACTGAGTAATTGATCAATTTTCCCATATTTGAGCACCACGATAATAGGTCTCACAGAAAACGAATTTTTTGGAGTATCGGTTCCCCATATTGCCTGCCGAAATGTTAATCATATCTTGGCTTCTATTTCTGTCTTTACCCAAGTAAGTGGAAATGTGACTGAACACTAGCACCAAAATCTAGTTGGACAACTCTTGCTCGGGAATCACTTACCCAGGAGTTACCAATGTTTGTGACATGTCATTGACCCAGCCCGTGGAACCATTTCTAGAGCAGAAGACAATCCATTTCACCTTAAACCTGGAAATATGTAAATTAAATACCTATTGGCTTTGGTCAAAAACTATTAACTTGAATAGTCGAACCTGCTGGTGATATTATCCCTTTTAGAGGGATCAGATAGGGTGACCCTCTTTCTCCATATATCTTTGCACTCTGTGCGGAGGAGCTTTCGCTTAATCTCTTGAGGGAAGCTTCTGGCCCCGGAAGTCCTATTGGTTGTCAGGCGTTCAGAGTTGGGCCTTCTATACCTATTTTTCAATTTGCTGATGATTGCATCATTTTTGCCAAGGCTGACATACATGCTTGTTGTACAATCAAGAACATATTGTCCAATTTTGCCAAAGCCTTGGGTCAGGCCCCTAACTTTCCTAAGTCTACTATTCTTTTTTTAAAGAATATACACGTAAGACTTAGGAAAATCATGGCAAAAATCTTCAAAATCCCATTATAGGAAGAAAATGAAAGATACTTGGGTTTTCTTTATTTAGCAACAAATATAACAAGGACACCTTCAAATTTCTGGGTGAAAAGATGGAGAGTAAACTGGCAGGTTGGAAAAGGAACTATCTCTCCCTTGCTGGTAGAATCACTCTCATAGAGGCTTCTTGTAACATGATTCCTCAATATATTATGAGATCATTTAAGGTCCTAAAAAGAGTTATTCAGGACATTGGTAAGAAGCAAAGGGATTTTTTATGGGCTAACAGTAAAGATAGGAAGCCCCTCCATCTCATCAATTGGGACCAAGTCTGCACTTCTAAACAGTGGGGTGGGCTGGGCCTGAAGAATTTAGGCTGGATGAATGAAGCTTGCCTTGCAAAATTAGGTTGGAAAGTTCTGAATGAAAAAGATAATTTATGGGGTCAAGTTGTAAGTAGCAAATATCTCCAAAGAGAGGACTTTTGGGAGACTACACCAAAAAAGAATCATTCATAGGCTTGGAAAGGCATCATTGGGACCCGTAGTTTACTTTATAGGGGATTAGGAATGTTTATTAGCAATGGTAATGAGACAAAATTCTGGTTGGATAAGTGGTCAGACGAGGCTCCCCTCATCAATTTGGTTAACAAAGCAGATATTGGTAATATTGACCTCCGGGTTAGTGATGTCATCAATCATGAGACTAAAACTTGGAAAGAAGATTTGATTAAGAACCTTGTGCCGTTAAGTGCATGGGAAAAAATTAGAAATATTTTCATTCCATCGGATGATCTTAAGGATAGTAAAGTTTGAAGACCTAACCCAAAAGGTGAATTCTCTGTCAAGTCAACATATAACGAGGCATGTTGGATGCATGGTATCCCTACTAGAGTGACAAAGGAAATCAATAAAATCTTGAATCTAAAAATTGCCCCCAAAATCAAGGTTTCCTTATATATCTTGTTTAATAATAAACTCCCTTCCAAGATAGCTCTTAGGAGAAAAGGTGTTGATATTGACAGCTATTGTGACTTTTGTGGTGAAGAGGAGGATTCTACTCACATTTTTTTTTTAAATTGCCACTTCACTAAACAAATTTGGATCATCACGAAAGATTCTATTCTGGCTCCTCAAGAGAATTACAATTTGGTTCTTGAATAGTGGGCCTCTCTGGACGATATCTCTCGTCATCCTAAGATCCCTTTTGTAAAAGAAAAAAATTGCTATCTTTTTGTGGCAAATTTTGAAGAATCGAAATAACAAAACCTTCAATAACAAAGAAATTCCTCCCCCAATTATCATTAATAGAGCTAAAAACTTCTTTATGGAAGCTTCTACAATTTATGATAGTGATTTAATGATGGAACCAAAAAAAGATGGTCATCCCTATCAAATGAACTAAGCCAAAAGTAGATGGAATCAAAATAAACTTTGATACTTCTTGCATAAACAACAGATACACCATTGCTTGTGTGGCCAGAAACCACCTTGGCCAGATCTTAGATTTCAAAGCCTATGGTATAGGAACCTCAACTATCAATCTTGTTGAAGTGTAGGCTGCTTGGGAAGCTCACAATCTCGCTCTCAACTTCAACGGAAAGTCAATTGTCATTGAGGGCAATTCAAAGATTGTTATTGACTGTCTCAAGAACTAGGTGGACTCGCCTTGGAGACTGAAAATGATCGTTAAAGGTTGCAAGTCTTTGGTTGAGAGGATGGATGGCACTGTGGAGTACAGTCACACTTTTCGAGAAGGGAACCGAGTTGCTGATTGGCTTTCTAATTGTGCTCATTCAAACTTTGCTTCTGTTTCTTTTTTGCCTTTCTCTTTAAAGTCTCTCTCTTGTTCTGACATTTGGTGATGGACTACCCCCCGTTGTGTGTAGCCCTTTTTTATTTGATTTTTTATCTTTGGTTTCTGTCAAAAAAAAAAACACAAAGAATAGTTGAACCGCAAATGTTCAAAGCATCAACATATGAGTCCACATTCCGTGCACCCGTGGGTGCACTGGACGCGGGTTCGAACATGTCGACCATCACAACATTAATGGTCAAATGCGCGTTAACATGGTCTAGTCAGTTCAATCGGACATGAACCAGTTTCAGCTTAACCCGTTGGTCGTGACAAGGAGATCTCTGGCGGTTCATCGGCGGCGACAAGAACCCTTCCTCCTCTTCTCTTCATCTTCTCCTCTTCTCTTCATCTTCTCCTCTTCTCTTCTTATTCTCCTCTTCTTATTCGTCTTCTCCTTATTCTTCTTCTTACAAGTGTCCCCTTCTGTTCTGTTTTCAACAGAAACGGCCCAGCTGCATTGCTCTAGCATGTCCTTCTGCGATTTAAGGGCTCCAGCTGCTTTGCTTTAACATGTAACAACATGTCGGTTGTGAACGAAAGAACCTACATTAATTCTGACTATAATATGTATAATTCAGCAAATTCTTCTAATTATAGGAGTTATTGAACTATGTAGATCAAAGAAGGTTCAGGCTCACCCATCAAATATCATTCGGCAAACGACATCTAAAGTGCTGGAACGAATACCCTTTACTTCTTTGGCCTATAAGCCTTGCGCACAGAAGAAGCAAGATTTTCAATTCCTCTCACTGTCGTAAGAGGAACTTTCATTCTGAAGCCTAGTGATGACTAAGGGTGAGCAAAAAAACTGAAAAATCCGTTAATCAAACCAATCGGTATACATATATTTTTATATATTTTATATATATTTATGCATATTATATATTTTATATATTATAAATTAATAAATATGTATTATAAATATATATATTTATATTTTTTTATTATATTTATATATTTTATAATATATATTGTAAAAATAAAAAAACTGATAAACCGAATTGGTCAATCGGTTAACCGACTGTCTTCAATTTGGTTTTGGTTACAGGTTTTCAATAAACTGATAGTATCGGCTCGGTTCAAAAAAAGCTTCACGGTGGTTAACCGAAACGTAAGCACCCCTAGTGATTGACGTCTTTTGGTTCAAACAACCACAATTGCTTTTCCACCTTATCCAATTCATCCTGTTTCAGTTGGAGCCCTTAAATCGTAGAAGGACATGTTAGAGTCGTTTTTGTTGAAAACATAACAGAAGCGGACACTTGTAAGAAGAAGAAAAAGGAGAAGACTAATTGAAGAAGAGGAGAAGAAAAAGAATGGAAAGGAGAAGAAAAAGAGGAGGAGGAAGGGTTATCCTTGTTGCTGCCGATGAACCGCCGAAGCTCTCCTTGTAGCTGCCGATGAACCGCCAGAGCTCTCTTTGTTGCCGCCGATGTAGGAAGGATTCAGTATGTGGGTAGGGGTTTGGTGGAAGGAGGAAAGCTCCAAAGGAAAATTAGTGAAGAAAATCGCACAATAGGCTTTACACCCTTTTGTCAGGACCAGTGGGTTAAGTTGGAATTGGTTCATGTCCGATTGAACCGACCAGACGATGTTAACGCGTGTTTGACTGTTAACGTTGGAATGGTCGACCTGTTCAAATCCTATTCGGAGGTTCATCCATCCAATGCACCCACGGGTGTACTGAACACGGACTCTCAATATATATCGTTGCGCATTGTATGATGCATATTAGGGTTGCAAGTTAAGTTGTTCAGGTCCATTGAAAATTTTAACAATTTATCAACCCAATGTGACCCAAGTTGGCAAGTTGCAGCTCTCATGCATATCCATTTTTTAACCTTCCCATACATCTATAACTATATATTAAAAGCATTGGAGTGGTACTACACGTGGCAATCCTTTTGCTTGCCGTACATGTTCTAATTTTTTTATACGTGTCCTTTTGTTTTGATTCAGGTATGGAGTTTCTTAATTATTAATAAACAATGGCAGCTGTTAATGGACGTTCACTAATACGAAACATAGAGGTATAAATCAAGCCATGTCGGGCATGGCACGATGAGTTGGGCCGTGTCAGGCTTGGGTTTCTAGACCCATACGCCGATACGGTACAACACAACTGAGTGGGTTGTGTCATCCATGGCCTGCATGACAATATGGCCCATATATATACATTATATTATATATAATAAGTAGGGGAGATTTGTGCGATGCACAGGAAAATATGAAAGATTGGATAATTTTAATTATTATTAATTAACTGATAAATTAATAATCAAAATTTATTGTTAATTAACTAAAAGTATTGAAAATTATTGCTAATATTTAAAATTTTAATAAATGTATTTTTCATTTAATGTTGATTTACAGAAAATAATTATTGTTAATTTAATATGAACAAATATTCTTTAATAAATTTAATTTTATTAATCATTTATAGTAATTTTAATAACTGTTATTATTTTTATTATTTCTAAATGAATTTTGATTAACTTTAAATAAATAAAAATAATTAATACAAAAGCTAACATTTTATTAATTTCACTAATAATTAACAATTATATAGGAATGGCAACGGGGTGGGTTCGGGGCAGGTCACCCCATCCCTATACCCGCCCCATAGTCAAGACACTCTACCCCATCCCTGCCCCGTCCCTAGTGTCAAGCGAATTCAGGGCAAACCACCCACTCTCCGTTAGGGACAAGGAATCCATGAATTTCCCTGCCTTGTCCTTACTGTTAGGCCAGTTCAGGGCAAGGCACCCACTCTTCATCAAGGATGGGAAACCCTTGAAATTTTCCCACCCTGTCCTTAGTATCAATTGGGTTCAAGGCAAGGCACACACTCCCTATCAACCCAATATTCAATTAGATGACAAGAATGACCAAAAGGATATAGTGAGTAACAACCACTTGGCAAATTTCTATAAGTACACTAAATTGTCTTTAATTTTCAAAAATGTAATTTTATGAAATTTTATTATATTTTTGTAATTTTGAAAATAGATTCAAATTTATTTTTAAATTGTTATTAAATAAATTATTTTCTTTTTAAATGGTTTACTTACAGAATTACACTAATTTATCTTATATTTTCTAATATAAACTAATCAATAATTTTCTTTTTCCAATATTATACTAATTTACCTTAGTAATTGGTGTAACTATTGGTTCAAATTACAGTTTTCCCTTTCCCATAGTAATTTATCTTTAATAATTTACAATGAAAATTACATAATTTTTCAGTAGTTTTCCAAAATCTATCAAATGTAATAAATTTTCCTAAAATTTCCAAAATATTCTAATAATTTTTAATACTCATTTATCAAATGTTATATATTTAATTTCCAAAATGTTATTTTACACAAATGTAGTTTTATGAAAAATTTTGAAAAAATTATTATGTTTGTATAACTATGGAGATTTATTAAAAATTATTTTAAATTGTTATTAAATATTTATTTTTATTAGGTAATTTACTAACAAAATCACTAATTTATCTTTTATTATCTAATATAAATTAATTAATAATTTCATTTTCCAATAATTATAATGTTTTATTCCCCCATCTACATTTGTTTATTAACTACAATAATAGCAATAACTAAAATTTTATACTTTTTGATAACTATTAAATATAATTCTTAATTTTATAGAAATTAGCAAAGAGTTTTCAAATTCTTAAAATGTTGTTAATTAACATGAATATAACAATATTTATCGAAAATACTTTAAAAAGTCGTGGTGAGTTAGTTAATAACAATATTTATTAATTTTTGGTAATTTACTAACCGTACTAATAATAATATTTAATTTTTGGTAATTTACTAACCTTATTTATTAACTTTCAATAATAACACTGTATTTAATCCTCATTAAATATGGGTTGGATTAAATATTAACCATATTTAACTATATATTAATTAATATGAATATTTTAAATGAGAGACAATGGATATAAATTGGGGGGAGAGATTTTAGTAATTGATTGGGGAGTGGAGTAATAACATGATAAGTTCCTAATGGCTTTAGAGGAGATACCTTAGGAGAGAGATTTTATGAATATTTTTATGTAGTTGGAATGGGAATGGTGACATGACTTAATGGGAGTGGTGAGAAGGGGAGAGGAGAGAGTGTTAAGGAGAATGTAGGGTGGGGGTAATGGAACAAGGAGAGACATGTTGATGTGGACTATCTCGCTATATATATAGATAGATTATATATTAATATAAAAAAAATACATAATATACTAATATATATAAGTTTATTTTCAATTTTATTATTCTATTTCATTTTATTATTGCATATATAAACAATTGTATACATCAAAATTCATATAAAATAAAATTTTAAGACTTCTTTTAATTTTTTGTCTATTTTTTTAATTTACTTTATTTTTTTATTATTTTTTTCAATTTTAAAAGATACCTCTTATGGCTTTGGCCTGGTCCACAGCCCGGCCTGGCCCAAGGCTTGGCCCACGGCATGGCACAGGCCCACGTGGGCTCGGATCATAGGCCGTGTTGGGCTGACCCCACCCCCCTCCCCCCTAAAGTATCCCAGGAAGGGAAGCATGGCCTAGTTTGGCTTGGCTCGTAGGCCAGCAGCACAACCCAATTTACACCTCTAACAAAACACTCAAAAATAATCAAACTCACTTCTATGTTGACTCTAAAAATGGGTATTTACCGTATGATACCCTACAATATGTAATATTAAGTGTATTGTACACTTTAAGTGCTTATTGTAATTATTTTTTTAATTATTAAATATATCAATACTTTGATAATACTGTATACATGTTAAAAGATATAAATTAAAAAATGATAAAATAAGAAATAAAAATAAATGGAGAAGTGAGTAGGGAGAAGGATATGATAAGGATTCTTTTGGCGAAACAAGAGGAATGAAGATTTTGGAAAGAAAAGAAAGAATGGGAAATGGGGGAGAATAGGTGTGTTATTGGTTCGGATTCAGAATGGTTATACCTAAATTCAAGTTTGATCCGACTTAACAAACCCTACATCCGAATTTGATCCGAAATCCAATCAGATTTATGAGAAGTAAATTTGAATTTGTATCTGATCGGATTAATTGGATTTTGGATTTCATTCGAATTTGACAAGTAATACCCCAAACAAGTTATAAAATTGCGGAAAAAGAAAATAAAAGCTACAAAATAAAGCATATCCAAACAGAATAAAGTTATAGAACGAAAATAAGTTACAAAACAGAAATTGCAGAATTTGAACGAAAAAATAGAAATTACATAACAAAAATTGTAGAATTTGAGAAAAAAATGGAAGTGATAGAACATAACATCTCCCAAAATGTTACAAATTAGAAGCTATATAATTGAAACCAAAGGAAAAAAAAAATTACTCTAAACCCCAAAAAGCTAACTGGTGGAGTTTGGTAAAATTGAATTGAGCTCTTGAATGCCGAAATTTTTGCTTTTTAGCACTTCAGGGTCGTTTGATAGCTAGCACCTCAGAACCAATCTTCCAAACAACGAAATCTTGTTTGAACTCTTCAAATGTTGAGGTGGCGTTTGATAAATCTGAAATTTGAAGTCTGAAAAGTTAAAAAGATATTAAAAGTGTTTAGAATCTGAAAAGAGGCATATATGTTTTTTTTACTTTTTAGAGGCTTTGAATATATAAGCTTGTTTATGTTGGACCAAACCTTTAATATCTGAAATTCCCTGATTTTACTATGTTACCCCTAGAATAGATTATTTGGTAATTTTGAGTTCAATTTGTACTATGTCATACAAAATCATTTATCAAATTCAAAACAATAATTAATAGTTAACAATTAATAAAAATAATTAATAATTAATCAGTTTTGGGCATTGTTGATCATTGTTCTCGTCGTGAAGGCTGAACTGAAGGGAAGGGAGATCCATCATATGGATGGCTGAACCATGTAGGGTGGATGGGAGAAATTTCAAAAAAAAATTATTTTCTCCCTTCTGGGAATCGTATTCCCAGTTTTAGAAAAATTGCATTTTTCAAGGACCGCTCTTGTACCAAACCGGATCAGATGTAAAACCAAAAGAAAGGGAGAGCAATACCTGATACGGAACCCACACGTATAGCTCCCAACATAGGTGTTCACGCCCAAAAGGGGTACTAAAACCCACTTCCATTGAAAATGGTGCAACTTGAGATGAAACATGTTCAACAATGCAGTCCTTCAGCAAGAACTGCAATCCAACGGTTTGAATCAAGCAAGGGGGGTGAGTATAAGTTTGATTTGATATTTTCTTGCAAAATATCAGAACTAGAACCGATCTCTATCAGTTCAAGAATGGACGTCGAATTAGGGTTAGGGTGGTGTTATGGTCCCGTGCGTAGGATCCCGTCACGGGCCGGTCCACGGTGCGAGTGCCCTGCCTTCCCTTGCGTCTTCCCTTGCGTGCAGACCCTATTGCGGGACTGAATGGGTGATTTGTCCAAGAGACCACCCGAACTCTCCTCACTCTTTTCTTGGCTGAAAAACAGAATGCTTTATTTCAATTCGTAGCTCCTTAAATATGAGATTACAGAAGAGAATTCCTTGTTGGATTCGGCTAGGCTAGGGTAATCCAACTTAAACTAAAACTCTTAATTACCTACTCCTAATGGTAACACAACTCCTACTTAAGAAGATAAAAGAAGACAAGGATAAGGGATAGGATAAGATAAGGATAAGGTAAGCTGGCGGCGAGTTGGCTTGACGTGTCCAGATAAGGGTGGGCCCACCCCTATGAGCTTTCGTGTGGGCCCTGCTCTGCTGATGTTGCCGGGTGCGTGCGCGCGGCTCATGGTGCCGCTGTCGCGCGGTGCGTGTGCGCAATGTTGCTGCCGCGCAGTGCGTGCACGCGGCTCATGGTGCTGCTGCTGTGCGGTGCTGGGCGTGTGCACGGTGCGTGCTGCCATGCAGTGCGTGCGGTGCACGCTGCTGCCTGGCAGTGCGTGCTGCGCGCCATGGTGCCGCTGTCGTGCGGTGCCGGGTGGGTGCGCGGTGCGTGTCGCCGTGCGGTGCGCGTTGCGCGCTATCGGTGCGTGCTGTTGTGCGGCGTTGCCAGGCGGTGCCTGCTGCTGTGCGGCCTGCCGTGCGTGCTGCTGCCTATGACTGCTCCGTAGTGCGCTATTGGATGGTGTGCCCATAACAGGTGGCAAGAGCAGAAGGAGGAAGAGAGAGCTGAGAGCAGAGTGATCTGGAGCAGTTCGCCCTCCCCTATTTATAACCCTTAAAGAGCTAATCTCCTAATCTGATTAGGACCTTCCTAATCTGGGGCCCTAGGCCCATTAAGTGAATGGCTCACGCCCCTTATTGATTGCTGGCTAACTTGGCTCTTTTTGTATGTCTTGGGACCCTAACATTAACCTCACAAAAGTCCACATGGGTTTAGCCCAACTTCTGTAACAAAGCTTGGCCGAATTCACTATTGACACAGAGAACCCCTGAGTCTATCACTATAAGCTCTTAATGGGCTCAACATTTACACTAAATGGTCATTGAGTCCAACCATCCTATGAAGGCCTAAAGGCAATGGACTTAAGTGAGATATAGCCCATCAGGTATAAAAGCCCTAAATGGTCTACACTAAACCTCTCAACCCATAATGATCTGACCCTGCCCGACAAGAGAGGGCCTTTCCCTCGGTTGCAAGGTATAGTGTTGCACTCTTTGATCAGATGGATCCTGTGAATTAAAACCTTTTGCAAACCTTTTTCATAAAAAATAATATATGTATATATTCATATAAATATATTTTGCAAAACATATCTCAAACAAGTTTGAAATCAACTGCCGACAGTTTTGGTTTCCATCAGAGAGAGTGCAGTCCTCGATCATTCACTTTGTTGGACAAAGGGGCTGATTCTGTCACTATGATCACCTACTCAAGTGAATTCTCAGACTGCCCCAACATACCTAGGTTTTGACCCCGAAAGATCTCACTGATTGGCATATCAAAAACATCCCAATCCAACACCCAATGTAGTACCATAATCGAGTCTAGGGGTTAGGTATAACTTTCCATTTTTGCCCATCAATCTCCAAGGTCCAGGGCACAATTGGAAATTGGTCCGGATTCATTGTTTTAAACAAACACACACTACATGTGTTTCGGGTCTAACCCTGGAAGCTGAGACAAGATACCCCAACCGACTTGGTAGCACATTAGTGTCAACTTTGGCAGGATAAACTTCCCAAATTCTATCCAATGGCTGAAAACATACTAAACTAACATAGAAACACACCAGGTATAACATGAACCAATTATGTACTTTTATTCATTTACAATAAATGTTTAATGTACATCAATCTAATTGGAGCTAAGGGCATACACTATCTAACACGAACAGGGGTGGCGGTATTCCCCCCTCCTTTCTCTGGTTGTTCTCCCTCTAAACTCTCTCTCTTTTTTTCTCCTCTCTCCCCTTCTTCTTTTTCCAAACGCTCAGATCTACTATCTGTCTTCTTCCACTTGTCCCTAAACAGAGAGTGGTGGGGAACTGTGGCAGTAGCTCCAGTCAGTTTGCTTCTATCGGCCGATCCCAGATCGGCCGATCCCAAAAACCCTAGATATAGTGGAGAAAAACAAACAAATAATGAGGTTTGGTTTGAAGAACAGAGAGTAGAATGGAGATTTGAGTTTTGAAACCTAAAGAAAATAATAGAAAACAAGAGGTAAAATGGAGATTTGGGTTGAAGAACGTACCTCTGACAGAAGCTTGATGGCGGTGATCTCTTTTTGTCGGGTTAAATGAGGGACAACGTGGGGCATTTATAAAATTGTAGAGGCCTATTCTTGTCTTTTAACGTGGTCTACAATGCATCTGACTGCATTAAGAGGCTGGTCGACCTCGTTCGATTTCAGATCTGAAATGGATTTTCAGACCCATAATCAGACCGGATTCCAAACGTGCATAGCATTTGAAAAGCAACCTTTTCTGAAATGAGTTATCAAACGTTGAACACCATCTAAATAGGCTATTCAGACCGTGGTTCTACCATTGCCAATTTTTCTTGAATGATAAATAATAATGATATAAATTACATGAAAAAGGACACAAACATAATTTTTTGGGTAACCCACATAAAACAATATGGAAGATTGGAAGTTTCAAACCATGGAAACATATCAATCTACAACTCTTCATTATTGGAGTTTTAGACTATACAAGTAGAAAAACCTCATCTTTCCTTGAGGATTCATAGGGGTGAGCATTATTCGATTAAAATTGAAAAACCGAATTGAAAATTTCGGTTTCGATTTGTTCGGGTTTTGGTTAATTCAGTTTTTGAATATTTCGATTTTTAGAATTATAAATTTGGTTAACCAAATAAATTGAACTATATTATATAATATATTATATGTAATATATAATATGTAATATGTAATATATAATGTATAATATGTATAATATATTAATATATTAATATAATGAAATTTGATTTCATAATATATATTTTATAATATATAATATATATTATATGTTATAATATATATATAATATAGAATATATTATTAAATTTTGGTTTTAACCGATAACCAAAAACCGAAAACCAAAATGAAAATTTCAGTTTTTTCTAAAATTCAATTTCGGTTTGTTTTTTATTTTTCAGATCGGTTTTTAAAATTTTGATTTATTTGATTTGGTTTTTAACTCAATAAATGGAATGCTCACCCCTAAGGGTTTAGACTTCATCTTGAATACAAATGAGAATGATTTGGAGGATGCAATGGTGGCACCATAGGTAGGTAGGCCGTAGAAATGGCAACACCATAGTCTGAATAGCCTATTAACAGTGGCGGTAATAGGCCAAATAACGTATTAGTAGTGATGGGACAGCAACACAACACCGTGCTTCATAAATAATGGCAAGGTGTTTTAGTATTGAAACTATGAGGTGTACTTAAGTGCTTATTTCCTTTCTAGTCTATCTTGGCCTACCACATCAATTTGAAAATACCTATACTACCCCTATTTAAAATAATTACTTTTTCACCAAATGCTCATAAGGGCTTATTAGAATAAGCACTCCCAAACTTAGCCTTCTTCAATTCTAAAAGTCTAATGGGAATAGGAAATTAGGGGTTGTAAAATATCATATATTTCCTCCTCGGATATGTATTATGGACCTCTTTAATTATTATCATGCTTATAGTGGGTTTCTCCTTGCATATTTAAACACCTTCTTCCATATGCTTAGAGTGGTTTTCTCCTTGCATGTTTAAACAACTTCTTCCATTTCTTGAGGCTATTTAATAAGTTTATTGATGAGAGAGACTTAAATGGATGGATGAGGATTAAGAAATAATAAGCCTTAGTAGGGGTTGCACATAGTAGTCAACTACTTGACCCTGGGGTGATGGCTATTACAAGCAGTCAATTACTCACTTTAAGTGTGCAATAATCTTTGATAAGCTACTTCGTGCAAAAAAAAATGCATTAAAAATATAATGCTACAAAGAAGAAGAAATGGAAGCTTTGTTGAGCTAGCTGCCTAAGCCTCATATTCTCAACACTATCATCACATGTTTCCAATTGAGGAAGCTCTAAGTAGTTCAAGAATATTAAGGCTATTAAAGAACTTAAACGATTTTGGAGTTTCTTCTCAAAGGCCAACTGCTATAACAACTGTGAAGACTACATTAGATTATGCTCAAAATATGTCTATATTTTAGGGTCTTGATGTAATCACTTGCATATGATGCACTCAATAAAGGTTCAACAAGACTGAACTTAGTATAATCAACCTTAGAGTCCCTAAAGTTGAATGGGTTTGGTTCAAAGGCTTTTCTAAGCTTAAACAAGAAGATTTCAATCAGAAAATACATTTTGAAAATCAACAAAAGAGTTTCTAGACCCTTTGATAAGAATTTTCAAGGTTTCTAAGTGTTGGACTATCTGTTAGGCAATATTGGCCTTATTGTGAGACATAATCAAATACTCGAGACAACATAATTGGCTAAGTGTGATAGTTGATGCATGAAATGCTAGGTTTGTGAAGCATAGTTGACTACCAAAAAAAGTATAGTTGACTAATAGTGATAGTGAAGGCAAGAAATATGCCCGATTTGAGAAAACTAGTTAACTAACTCAGATGAACTGAGTTCAAGTGATACCAATTAACTAATATGGAGGAACTAGTCAACCAGGAGAGAAAAAAGATCCCTTTGTCAAGTAGTCAACTACAAAAAGTGACAGTTAACTACTTTGAAGAATTTTGACCATTTGAAGGCTCTAACGACTATTACCATCTTTGGAAGACCTTATAACATGTTGGGGAAATTTGAATCATTGCTAAAGAAGGAAAAAACCCCATAACATCTAGAAAATGGCCAATTTCTCTCAAATCCTCTATAAATAGAGGAGTTCAACTGGATTCAAAAGACAAGAAAAGAGAAGCAAGAGATTTGAATCAAAGCTTATGAAAAACAACATGAGCAGATTCATCTTCTTCTTCTCCCACTTCTGATTTTTGCGACTTCTTCTCTATCTTCTGTCTAATTTTAGTTCCTATTGTTATTTCTTATTGGACTGAATCACACGTCATTCCTTGTTCATATTGTTTATAATTGTTTTTCAGAGAGAGTAAGCTAGGCTACAGACCAAGTTTTAATATTTGTAAATTTCTCCATTTCTCATAACAACTACAAACGTAGTTAGTGGTGAGAAAAGGGTCGTATCCACATGGAAATGAGGGAAAAATTGTTACAAACATTAATCCAAATAAAAGAACACAAAGGGAAGTTGCAGAATCACAAAACTTTAATTAATTAAATTGGAATTCATTAAAAATAAAATTTGAACACTATTGAAAGTGAAAAAGTGCATAAAAATAAATAAATAAAAGAAATTAAATAAAAAGAGTCTGTAATCCGATTAGAGGTAGCAGTCTCTAGATCTCTCTTTTGACCCTCGAACTTCTCGAGCTAGGCCTTCCGTCTTACCTGGCCGAATTCCAGCTCTGCAGAAAAGAAACAAAGCAAAAATTAAATTGAATAAAAGTAAATTTGCAGGAAGGAAAAATCAGACTGGAAATTAAAAAACAGAAGTTAAATCTAAAATTGAATTAAAATGGTTGGGATCCAATTCCAGAGGTGGCAGTAGTGGCTTTGGCGAACTACTAGCAGGAGCCCCTCCTCTTGCCTGGGTGTTCTCCTCTTCCGCTACCCTTGAACTTTTCAAGATTAGCCTTTCGTCCTACTAGGGGCAGAATCCAACCCTTTCTCAGGACCCCTTGGGTCCTTTTTATAGAGAAGGGTAGACATAACTGGGATTAGAGAGAAAGAAGGGGGCGACAATTGGGTTTTAGCAAAGATTTGGGCACCCTAGGGTTTCTAACGGAGGGTGAGGATGGTTCTAGGGTGATCCTAGGGCTGAGAAGAAAAGGAGAGGGCGCCTAATATTATGTAAGGCTGAGATTTGGGCGCCCAGAAATGGATGGTGAGGATTCAAGCGCCTAGGGTTGAAAGGTGGAGATTAACAGGAGTGGGTGGCGCCCTAGAGTGGATGGCAGAGATTGAGGATGGAATGGAGGGTTGAGATCTAATGACTAGGGTCTAATTGGTGAGGATTAGAAGTTAGGTGGCACCCTAGGGTTTAAAAGCTACAAAGAGAATGCCCTAGAATGAATGGTGGAGATTAAACATCTAGGGGTGGCTAGGGTTTACTAAGGATGAAAAGAATGTGTTAGAAGGCGCCCTAGGGTTTGCTAAGGAGAGGGGAACATGCTAATACAGTAGGAGGGGCGCCAATCTAGGTTTTGCAGATAGGAGGCACCCTCCTGTTCTTAGTTTTTAACAAAAAATACCCCCTCTTTTAGCTAGACTTCACACCAGCCTCCCAAAAACTGCAATTCAATGATGAAACCTTCCTAGTTTTGCACAGAGACCATCAGAGGTCACAACTTTGAATTTAACTAGGAAAATGGCATAGTTTGACTATTCTAAGGTCGAAAATAATCCTAAAATGATGCCTTTAAGGCATCAAAACACAGAGTTATCACACCCCCAACTTAACCATTGCAAGTCCCTTAGCAATGCAGCCTTAAAATTACACTGAGTAAAGAAATCATTACCATTGCAAGATCATCCCTCACAAAATTAGCCAAGTATCTTGATTCCAGAATTCTCAAACTTTGTATAGATCGGTAGTGGGCTTAAGGGATAAAACTGTCATACTTTGAATATCCTAGAAACTTGACTTAAAAATCTTATATACCCTTCCATTTGTAAACTGTCTTGATAAGTTGAGATTAATTTTTAAAATCATATAGGTGTTCTTCTTATCATTTCTGATAGTGGATTTCTACCCCTGAACTTGATATGCATGCTTATTTTTTTGTTACATTCCACTGTTTGACGCGAATCTCAACACTTGACCTAGATGAAGAGACCTAGTTACTAAGTGTTAGGTGATTCTCTTTGGCATTCCCTTTTTCATTTGATGCGAATCTCGACACTTGACTTAGGTGAAGAGACCCGGTTACTAAGTCTAGGGTGTCCACTATCTCTAACAATTTGAAGAATTTTTGTCTAATTTCATAATCCTTCTTTTCTTATCCTGCCAGGGGCAAACTTGGGAGTATTTTCCAAATTCTAAATGGTTTCGACAATATTCTTAGGAGCTACTTTGGCTCTTGCTCAAAAAGACATTAAGAGAAGTTTAGCCTATTCTACAATGTCTCAATTGGGTTATATGATGTTAGCTCAAGGTATGGGGTCTTATCGAGTTGCTTTATTTCATTTGATCACTCGTGCCTATTCAAACCAATTTTCACTCCTATCACTTGCTACAAATTTCTACAAAATTCAATATTCTTTTATCAGTTTCCTCAACTTTTTATGTTTGGGAATCTCCTTTAATGGAAAGAATTTTTAAAATTTTTAGTGAAATTTTAATTCTACATATTTAAAGGCTTAGCTTCTCAATTTCAATTTTTCTTTTTTTCTCTCTTTCCTCACCCCCAACTTAAATGCCATTGTCCCCAATGGCACAACTAGATTGATGCAAAAAGGACTTGGGCCAAAGGGAACAATCAATAGGGTTTTCTTGAGGGGTTCAAGGTCTGCCACTTGGTCTCGAATCAAGAAAAGAAAAACTCTAATCCTAAAAGTAACTGAAAATTACGTTGGATTGCCTCCCAACCAGTGCTAAAGTTAACGTCTTCAGCCGGACACATTCACACACTTTCTTCATCTAAACTCTCCAACTTACTTTTATCTTCTGACAGATAGAGTTCAGATTGGGCTAACCAAGGGGTAGGCAGGGCATCTAAAAGATGGTCCACTATATCCACCTTGCACTCATCTTCCCCTAGGTTTGGATACGTAGAAACACTAAAAATGTTTAACCAGACTTTCTGATCCCCTAATGAAATGTTCATTTCTCCTGATTTACAGTTTGTATAAGTCGTTGCTAGAAACAGACATTTTAAGATTATCGGGATATGGTTCATTTTCTTCGATTGGGGTCATGTCTAGGACGATAAAATCCACTGGGAAGTGACAACCCTCTACCCTGACAATGACATCCTCAATAACACTTCGAGGAGTCTTGACTGACCAATCAGTGAGTTGCAGAACTACCGGGGTAGGTTTTAACTCGCCGATCTTGAACTTGTCAAAAATGGATGAAAGTAGATTTATATTGGCCCCAAGATCCAATAGGGGCCGATCAAAGGTGATTCCAGAGATGACACAACTTATGAGAGGAGCATCAGGGTCTTTCATTTTTCGGGGAAGTTGGTTTAGGAGAGCTACACTAACATCTGTCGTGAGCATCATTTTTTGTGGGGCCGATCGTGGCTCCACCATTTGAATACACAATACTTTCAAGAACTTGGCATAGGTCGGGATATGCTGGATCGCGTCGAGGAGAGGGAAGTTTATATGGACTTCCCGTCTCTCCTTGTTGCGAGTCTCTTTGTTCTTTCGCACCGACCCGACTGTGAGTGTAGTTGGAAAGGAAACTACGGGTTGGTTCACTAAAGGTTCTTCTTCTAAATTCTCCTTTCCTTTTTCTCCCCCCCCCCCCAACTTATAGTCTTCCTACTGCTTTTCTTCTTCACTAACTCTCTTTTTCTCACATGGGTCCTCTAAAATCCTCTCTCCTTAAGGTTATAATAGCCTTGGTATTTTCAAGCTTAGGGTTCTTAGGAGGTGGTTGAATCTGCTGTGGAGGAAAACCCGGTGGCTGATTTCTATGATTTTCAACCGGTTGACTCGGTAGTTGCCCTACTTTTCTCCTCGCCTTGGCTTCGGCTAGCTATCCTATTTGGCTTTCTAATCTGGCAATGGATTGCTGCTATTTTAGGATTAGCTGCATGAATTGGTCATCTACTATACGGGTCTAAGGAGGTTGAGGGTAAGCCTGATATGGTTGGGCCGGTTGGTTCCTAAAGTACATCTGTTGGAATTGGTTTTGTACTTATGGCCTTTGAAATTTCTGGGCCATGGAGTTAGATGGACGGTACTGCTGTTGGGACTGTGTGTAGGTTTGACATGGTTGAGCCGGTTAAGTCTTAGTGTAATCATTGTACTCCCAGTGAGTCTAGGCTTTAGACTATTGAGAATGCACATCTGGTAGGGGGTTTCTTGGACTTGGGCCCTATAAGTGAAGTTGGATTGATTTTCCACCCAAGGTTATATGGGTGAAAGAATGGATTAGCATTGGGTTGGAAAAATCTGTTGGCTACATGTACTTGGTCTGGAATGACTGGTTGACATGGGCCCGCCACAGGGCACTGGCTAACATAATGGACCAGGCTTGTACAGATGGAACATGTTGAATATGATGACAAGGTTGGGTATGGGCCACTTTGTTGATGATATGCAAGGACTTGGTCAATTTTGTAGGCCATCCCATTAATCTTGTTTAGTTGTCGAGACACATGGTTCCAATCTATTTGTGGCTTAGGTTGGAAGTAGTTTCTCATTCCACACACTTCGGCCATTGAATTCATTTTCTTTTATTTTGTTTTAACTCCCTTTTTCTTCTTTTTTTTTGAAATTTGAAATTGAAATTTTGAATTTTAGTTTTAAATTTAGATTTTGAAATTTAAATTCTGTAATTTAAACTCAAATTTAATTTTATTATTTTTGATTTTTTTCCTTTTTTTTCTTGTTTTATTTTTGAAATTTGAAACTTAAATTCAAATTCAGATTTTGAAATTTAAATTCAAATTTGAATTTTTAAATTTAAAAAAAAATGCAAGCAATTCACACACACGACCTATGGGTTGACCTAGGGTTTCCTAAACTAGTGGTTAACCAATGTGAATCCTCTTAGGTTCACTTGGAATTACACCACTTCGATTGGTTAGCCAGGTAAGAGGTGGGGATGTGGGAGGCTCCCCTTGCTCTCAGAAGGACCTAATTAAGTAACCACAAAACCCGCTTAGGCATAGCTGTTTAACCTCTTTCCTTAGACACCAACTACTAGTTATGGAAAGTAATCACAAACTTCCCTAAAATCCAGCACACATTCGAACGAAATGTGAGGCTCCCTAAAGGATCTTGATATCCAAATTTTAAATTAGGGTTTAGGGTGAACCGCACGTGAAAGGTGGTGGTTTGTGGGGCAGGGAAGGATGATGAAATCCCCACCTTATCTTATTTAAGTTGGTTGCCCTTAAAATGAATTAACGGAAAGAAACAAAATAAACAAAGCAAATGCAACTAATTACAATGCATGCACAATTATTTCTAAAATGCAATTCAGCAATATAACATAAATTAATAAAACAAACTAAGCAAAAGAAGCAATTAAAATAAAAAGAAAACCTAACGCATTCACAACTAACAAAATAATTTTCAACAATTAAATAAATCTATATGATGCATGCTCTAGAATATCAAAGTCTAAATGTTGGAATGCAAATGCAAAAATTTTAAAATATTAATTAATTAAATTTTATTATTATTTATTTACTTGTTTATATTTTTTATTTTTCTGAATGAAATTTGAAATTTAAATTTTGAAATTTGAAATTCAAATTTAAATTTAAATTCAGATTTGAAATTTAAATTCAAATTCAAAAATTTAAACAATTTCCTATTTAACAATTAATTATTCAATTAAATAACTAAAAAAGGAAATTAAATAAGGCAACAAATAATTAAAGCAAACAAGAAATAAAGAATTAATTATGCTAAAAAAATTAACAACTACCAAAAATAAATTCTAACAAGAGAGAAAAAAAATAGCTACTCAAAAGGTGAACCAAAAATAAAATAAAAAATGATTATGCGGCAATAAAAAATAAAATAAAATTTTATATCTAAAAATAAAAAAAAACTACTAAAATGGAAATTCGAAAAAGAAATTAAAATAAAGAAGAAAATAGATCTAGAAACAAAACAAAAGAAAAATAACACTAAAAAAAATCGGATCTAGAAAAAAATAATTAAAAATTCAAAAATCACTATTCTACCAAAAAAAAGAGTTTGAAAATAAAAATAAAAAAAATCAAAAATAAAATCAGATGACTACACATAAAACGCAATCCAATTAATCTTCTCTTCTCTTCTCTCCTACAGTCCCGCAATGCTTCGGTACCCCACCTTTCGCTATTTCGTCTTGCAAAATGAAAGAGAAGTAAGAATTAAAATGAGATAACATATTAAGTAATAAAACAGAAATAAAAAAAAAATAATGAAACAGATCCAGACAAAGCAAATAAAAATTTTTCTCCATTTCTTCCCCGTCAACGGCGCCAAAAACTTGGTGTGTCTGAAAGCATGTCGTTAACCACTTTGGAACACCAATTTTAATATTTATAAGTTTCTCCATTTCTCATAACAACTATCAACGTTGTTAATGGTGAGAAAAGGGTCGTATCCACATTGGAAGCGAGGGAAAAATCGTTACAAACTTTAATCTGGATAAAAGAGCACAAAGGGAAGTTGCAGAATCACAAAACTTTAATTAATTAAATTGGAATTCATTAAAAATAAAATTTGAACACTACTAAAAGTGAACGGTGCTTAAAAATAAATAAGTAACAGAAATAAATAAATAAAAGAAATTAAATAAAAATGTCTGTAATCTGATTAGAGGTAGCAACCTCCGGATCTCTATTTTGACCCTCGAACTTCTCGAGCTACGCCTTCCGTCTTACCTGGCCGAATTCTAGATATGCAGAAAAGAAATAAAGCAAAAATGAAATTGAATAAAAGTAAATTTGCATGAAGGAAAAATCAGGCTAGAAATTAAAGAATATAAGTTAAATCTAAAACTGAATTAAAATGGTTGGGATCCGATTCCAGAGGTGGCAGTAGTGGCTTTGGCGAACTGCAAGCAGGAACCCCTCCTCTTGCCTAGGTCTTCTCCTCTTCCACTACCCTTGAATTTTCTCAAGATCAACCTAGTCTTATTTGGGGTAGAATCCAACCCTTTCTCAAGAGCCCTTAGGTCCTTTTTATAGAGAAGGGTGGACATAACTCGGATTAGAGAGAAAGAAGGGGGCGGCAGTTAGGTTTTAGCAAAGATATGGGCACCCTAGGGTTTCTAATGGAGGGTGAGGATGGTTCTGGGGTGATCCTAGGGCTAAGAAGAAAAGGAGAGGGCGCCGAATATTATGTAGGGCTGAGGATTCAAGCGCCTAGGGTTGAAAGGTGGAGATTAAAAGGAGTGGGTGGTGCCCTAAAGTGGATGCTGAGGTAGAGGATAGAATGGTGGGCTGAGATCTAATGACTAGGGGCTGAATGGTGAGGATTAGAAGTTAGGTAGCGCCCTAGGGTTTAAAAGCTACGAAGAGAGTGCCACAGAATGAATGGTGGAGATTATAAGAGGGGAGGGTGGAGATTAAACATCTAGGGGCGGCTAGGGTTTACTAAGGATGTAAAGAATGGGTTAGATGGCGCTCTAGGGTTTGATAAGGACAGGGGGGCATGCTAATATAGTAGGAGGGGCGCCCTCTTATTCTTAGTTTTTCACAAAAACACCCCTCTCTCAACTGAACTTCACACCAGCTTCCCAAAAACTGCAATTCAGCCATGAAACCTTCCTAGTTTTGCATATAATGTGCGTAGAGGGTCTCAGAGGTCACAACATTGAATTTAACTGGGAAAATGACATGTTTTAACTATTCTAAGGCCGAAAATACCCCAAAAATGATGCCCTTAAGGCATCAAAACACAGAGTTATCAGCTAGTCATTTTAAAGAGGAAATCCTTGTGCTTCAATAGTGTTATAGGTGGGCAAACCTAAGAAGTTTTTGAGCTTGTACAATCTTACTCATCTATTGAGAACTCTAATAACTGAGGTATAGTTTGAGGTTACATTGTAATATGAGAGGCTTCTCTTGCTTGTAAACCTACTCTAGTGCTAAAGATAGTAATATCTTTGAGCATGTAAGTGTTGAACTTGATGAACACCATCAAAGTCTTGTTGGCAACTCTATTATGCCTAAATGCAAGGTTTTGTAGGCACCTAAAAGCCTTGTTAGTTTAGGTTGGGTTGGCGTCTTTAAAGTCCAACTACTTTAGGTATTGTGGGTACTTGTGATGTCCTGCTGGTTGTAAAGGCTTGATTGGCACTTAGGAAGTTCAGTCGATTAGTGGTGGTTTGAGGTTGAGGACGCAGGTAGGGTTGGTCGAACAGCTATAAAAATCTAGTGTGCCTTGTGTGTTTGTTTGTTTTCTTTCAAGATTTACAGTATATTTTCTACTTTGTTAATACCCTTAAACAGTTGCAATAATTTGAATCCTTGAGATCCTATAGACATTGTTTTTATTTTGTCCTTTTCTTTTCATATGCAAGATATAAGGTCACTTAGTGTAGTTATTGAGTTACTAACCTCACAATCTTTACTAATTGGACTAACTCTTTGGTCCAACATTTAGGCTTTACCCTCTAACCTTTTCGAACTGTTAACCATTTATCCTACAACTTTGCATTTACATTGACAGTTGCTTTATTTATTGTTCATTTATTATTCAATTGTATTTACATTTCTATAGTTAGATCTTTCCTTAAGATTCGGGTAGCAGCTAATAACTATTTTAATCTCAAGCTGATTATACTTAGAAAGTTGGGTCTCGTCTCAAATATCATATTAGAAGGTCCTTACACACCACTAGGTGCAGCTGCCATTTACTTTATTGTTTATTTACTTTTAGCTGCTCTTTTAATTTCTATAGTTATTTACTATCTATGTTCATATTTATTTGTTTAACTATAGAACCACTAATAGATAATATGTTGTAGATTTAAATTGCTCTATTTATTTTCAGTTGCTATCATTTTGTTAGCACTTATCAATCATTGTTATTATTGATTGTATTTGGTTGACTTCTAACCCCTACAACTTCCGCTATCATTCGTTTGTTCTTATAGCTGTAGATTGCTTGCTCAATAGTTGTGTTTATAAGAGAGTAACATCTTAATTAACTATTGAGCTAAACTGACTAAGTCTCAATTCTGCTACATCTTGACTCTTATTGTTAAGAAGGCTTGGGTTTAGTTTTAGGGAAAGATTTTTGAACTTGATTGATTCACAATCAAAGAATTCATATTTGAATTCAAGAATTTTTAAAGTTCAACCCAATTCTCCCCTCCTAGGTAAGGCCATCGATCCCAATATCTATAACAATACGTACATGATAGCTTTATTTGTTTTAAATTTGAGGCTTTTACAAATTTTGATTTATGAGATTTGCTATTATGAGAATATGCATACCCTATTACTCTCTTGTCCACTGTGTCCCTGATCTTTCCAAACTAATACATGATGCCAAATTAACAGACAATAGATGAAGGTCATCCCTCTCCAACACCTCATATTATCAGCATTCTCACTGTCTACTTTGGCTTTTGTCCCTGCCTTCAAATCAATCTAATGATCCGGTATCACCATTGGAGTCATGCTCATTACTCAAGTCTAGTTCCTACCTCAAGTGAAGGTTAGGACTTAAGATCATTCCTACGTTTATGCCTCTCTGTTAATAGAAAATCTTGGATGAATGCCCTCTCTATTGTAATGGAACTGTGACAAAAGAATTGGGTGTTTTGATTTTGCAAAGGAAAAGAAAATATGAAGACCAATGAACATTTTTTTAAGGAGAGAATTTAATGTTCTAATGGAATCGTAAAAGACCAATGAGTGTTTTAATGGAAATGTAATGGATATAATTAAAGTGAATGCAACGAATAAGGTGTAAAAGGTGGTGGGAAAAGAGAAAAGTTTTTTCTTTTTTTTTTTTGGAGGGGGGGGGGGAGATTGAAGTCTATGGAATTAAGTGTAAGTTGTAATAGGAGTGGAAATAATTATGACTTAGTATTTCTTGTTTTTTAAAGGCCACATGTGCATTGTATGAGAATGGAGAGGAGTACATGTGAGGCGAGGCCTATGGTTAGAGGACCCTTGGCCTCAACACATTCCTCTTTCTGTTTTATATATGGCAATAGAAGAATTTGATTTTGTGAAATGTTGTTGGATTTCCTGAGATGTTTAGTTTTTTGTTTTCTTCTTTTATATATTCATGTCAAGCTTTATATCTTTTTTGAGCTCTAAATACATTATGAATCATGATATTATTTGAAGATTGTTAATGAGGTTTTTTTTTTAATATTTTGATTTATTATTATTTTTTCATTACCATAAACCAAAAATAAGTTATATAGCTTGGCCCCCAAGAGAAAATTTATGACTCCACCACTGCACATATAGGAGACCATGCTTGTAAGAAGAAGCGATCTATTGCAAACTGAAGGGGCTAAAAGGGCTCTTGGTAGAGCAAAAGGGACATGAATTAAAGTAGTATAAGAAATGAATTAAGAACACATAATTTTACAATAAATATATGGAACTATACAAAATGGAATGGCCAAACAAGATTCATGTAGTCAACCACATATAGTTGGGACAAGGCTTAAATGATAATGTTTTTCATTGAATTTGAGTTAAAGTAGTAAGAAATGATTTAATCTTTAGGCTCAGTTTGGAAAGGGTGCAAATACATACAAAGCCTTGTATTTAATTTATATTGTTAAACCTGTATTTGCATTGTATATATTTGTATTTGCATTCCTTCCAAACTGGGCCTTAGGTGTTATTTATGCTATATTGAGTTAAGGTAACACTAGATCTGCACCCTCATTGTGTTGCATTTTTGAACAATGTCTTTTTCTACCCATTTCTATGTTTTATTTGGTACTAGCAAGGATTATGCATGTGATTTGTTAAAATCAAACATAAACAATAGAAACATGTAAGAGCAAATAATTGTTTTATATAATAATTAATAATCATTTATATTTTATATACTACTTTTAATAATTTTTTTACAATACAAAAATAACAATAATTAATTTTAGATAGGGTTGTTTATCAAACATAGGGATGGCAATTTCCCCATAGGATCCCTGCTAATATATATGTATATATACACATACGTTTATGTATGTATATATGTACACATATGTTTATATGTTAATATTTTAAAAAATATGGTTGAATCTTTTCTAATAGGATTGTAAATTTTAATTTAATTTTATTTTTAAATAAAAATAAAAACATAATGGTTGACATTATAAAGAATCACGGGGAGTAGGGATCCCCGTGGAGATGGGGATAGGGATAACTTTGTCCCCATTGGCAGGGATGGGGATGATGACATGGATGGGGATTTTCACAGGGACGTGGATGGGGAGAGGATCCTCATTCCTGCCCCACCCTGTTGCCATTCCTAATAAAAACTAATGAAATTGACCAAACTGATTTCTAGTATTTCCAATCGGCTTTGGTTCAACAATTTCCCAACACGATTGGGTTGGATCAATTTTGCTTTGGCCATTTGTAAATTAACTAAAATCGAATGACCCGACCATAGATATATATTAATATTTTATATTTTAAATATATCTTTAATACGGGAAAGTGAAAAAATTCCAATATTTCTTAGGCTAAAATATTTTATATCATAAATTTAATTTTTAAGGTTAAATCTTTTGAACTGATCGACTAACCCAAAAATTGACCCAAACCGATATTACTTGAGTGACCAACTCGATTTGGTTAGCCAAACAATAGTTTAATCTCCAATAATTATTAAAAATTTATAGCGAAAATACAATAAATTAAATTTAAAAATCTAAATAACAATAGTTTAAACTCCAATAGTTTTTGAAAATTTTCTATTAAATAACAAAACAAAAATAGATCAATACATAATTATTGAAAATATATTTATCACAAAAAATAATAAATTATTACTGAAATACAATAAATATTATTTTAGTATATATAGATTAAGTTTTTAAAATTATTATTAATAAACAATAATTTTTTTGAAAGTTATTTTTTAGAATTATTAATTGGTATAAATGAAATAAATTATTTACAATATTATTTATTTATTGAAATAATAATCCATAAAATTATAGTACTATTAATACATAATTTTGTTATTTTAAATATTTAAAATCTAGTTATGTTAAATATTTCATTATTTAAAATATTTGGTTATTTAACTAAATATTTAAAATCTTAATCTATTTGTTGTAATTGAAATTTGTTCAGTAGCTATTTAAGATATATTATTAATTGATTTAAAATATTAATTTTAATATTTTGTTATTTAAGATATTTAGTTATTGAAATATTTAAATAATATTTCATTTTTAATGTTAGATTTTATTATTTGAATAACATTTAGATTGAATAATCCAAAGAATCATAATTTATATTGTTTGTACATAATTTTGTGATGAATTTTGTAAAAATATATAATTATTAATAATATGAATATTATTAAATAAATTATAATTATTTTTTTATCTTTTCAATAAATATTTTAAAATTATTATATAGTTTTTTAGAATATGTAAATAATTCTTAATTTTTTAATTGAAACTTTCTTTAGATAGATGTAGATAAAAAGTGGGAGAGAAGATAAATAAGAATTAGAGATAATTTAGGAGAGAAACTCTCTACTAAATTAGAGATAACTTAGGAGAAAGTTGGAGATAGTGGGGGAGGTTGTTTAGGAAAAATTTTAGGATATTAGATTATTTAGGTTATTGGAATGTATGTGTGGGGTGGGGTGGGGTGGGGAGAGAGAGAAATTAGAAAGATTTTTTTAGGGAAAGTAGAATTTATAACTAATTGGTAGTTTAAAAAATGGCAGATTAAAAAATAAAAAAGATCAAAAATAGGAATTAAAAATTAAAACATTCATTGAGTTAAGCTTGTGAAGTCTGAACAACCGGATTGGAAAATGATATAATTGATTTTCTTTTTCTTACCGGTTTTCATATCAATATCCATAGTATCTGATTGATCCAATTAGTGGGTTTTAGAGTCCACTTATTCTTGATTCCTAATTGGATCCATTAGTCTTATCTTTTGGGCTGTGTTTGGTTTGAAAGAAAAGATGGGAACAAATTGTTTAGGTTATAGGTTTCCCTATCTTTTCCTTTCTCTTGGTTCCTTTTCTTTTCAACCAAACACAGCCTTGAGGAAGAACTATAACTGAGCAATACGAACCTTTAGATACAGAGATAGTGGCGTCCTATCTAATCTTTCATGGAGGGACTACGGTATAAAGTTACAACCAGAAACATGAGAACATCGACGGAGAGAAAGGCAAGATCAGTCTCAGACAATCTTCGTAACTGTTCTTAATGTTCCACATCTGTCTTCTCCATTCCCTAACACTCTCAATCTCTCTCCGTTACGCCGTGGGATAACAGTCTTATCATGCGCACTTGATCCTTGTATTGCTATTATTTTCAAATGGCGAACTTGAAATCTGATTCTCCCGTCTGTCGTCGAATCGTCCTTGCCTTTTTGGATTTCCTCAAATCAGGTTCGTTCTCTTGCATCATCAACTAATCCATACTTTTTTCTATGTTTCGATTTCTCTGTTGCTTTGATGAATTAATCACTGTATTTGTCCTTCTTTGCTTCTGTTTGTTAAATTTTCAGTTTTTAATATAAGTGGTGCTATGCTGGCTTGTGAATTTGGAGATTTTTTTTTGTGCGACTGATATTGGTTGAGTTTTATTATCTTTTTAGGTTCTAGGCGTCAGCTTGTACAATGCGTTTAGAAAAAAAAAGGTTTTCTTTTCTGCATAGAATTGATTATAGGGGGTAGTTGACTGTCCTTAGCTGTATACTTGGCTTCTGATAGTGATATAGTTTCTATTGGGAAAGCTTATATATATATATATATATATTGTTTTCTTAACTTAATTGGGTTGGCTTAGAAGGATCAAGTGCATAATATCATAATATTTAATTTTTCAAATAACATTTATAATGATATGATTGAGCAAGAGTGTGAGGCAGTCAAGAAAAACATGTCCAAAAAACGAATGTGGCAGAAAAGAAATGCCTATGCTGTTATGGATGAGTAGAAAAACTAGAAAGGATAGGATCAGAAATGAAGTCATTTGATGGAACCTAGGAGTAGCTCTAGTGGGTGATACAGTGAGAGAAAATAGACTAAGATGGCTTGTTCACGTGCATAGAAGACCACCTACAACACCTGTAAGAAGAAGTGACTTATTACAAGTTGGGTCTTTGAAGGAGCTGTAGCAGTGGAAGGGTACTACTGTTTTGGGTCTTTGGTTGCACTTGTTATGTCCACATTCGCAGTTCTAAGAGACATAAGTTTAAACCCAAGACCCAGAAGTGTATCTTTCTTGATTATGCCTTCACACAGAAAGGGTACTATTGTTTTGATCCTATTAATGGCACTCGGTTTGTTTCCATGGATGCCACTTTGCAGAGTTAGTTCCTTTTTATAATCGTCCTTTTGAGGGGGAGAGATCTCTTGAGTTGTTTTCTTCATCTCTTTGGTTGCCAACTCTAGTTGAGTCTTGTGTTGAGCCTTCAACAGTTACACCCTCATTCCTGTGGAGGGATCCTCTCCTTTGAGGTCTTCCATTCCTGCTCCTCCCCTTCCTCCTACTAGTCCTCTAGTTTTTCCCACTCATCCTATTCTCCAAAGGTGGTACAATGGCAAAGGTGAAGGCAAACACAGCTTGATCCCACACCTCCAGTTGAGTCTTAGGCGCTTTCCATTATTACTAAAGAGAGGACATGCCCATCATCTCTTCCACTAGCACCTTCGCTTCTAGGCCTTGACCTACCCATTGCTTTGAGAAAAGGTAGAGAAAATGTACAACTCATTGTATTTCCAAACAGTTTTCCTACTGTTTGTTGTCCCCATCCTACTATGCCTTTCTAGCCTCCATTTCCTCTCAACCCATTCCAAAGTCCGTTTCAGAAGCCTTCCACACCAGAATGGAGGGATGCTATGAGGATTGAAATGGAAGCCCTTCATAAAAAAATACCTAGGATATTGTTGACTTGCCAAATGGGAAGGAACCTGTTGGGTGCAAGTGAATTTTCACTATCAAGTACCATGCATATGGATCAATTGAGAGGTATAAGGCTTGTCTTGTTGCTAAGCGATATATCCAGGTATATGTGATAGATTACATTGAGACCTTTTCTTCAGTTGCTAAAATGACTTCGGTGAGAGTTCTTTTATCCTTAGTAGCAAGTTATGATTGGCCTTTGTATCAGTTTGATGTTAAGAATGCATTTCTGAATGGTGATTCCATTGAAGAGGTATATATGTCCCTTCCTCCTGTTATATATGGCAAGGAAATGCAATAAGGTGTGCAGATTGAAGAAATCACTTTATGGCCTGAAACTGGTGTTTTAAAAGCGCAAGGGCCAATTTGCGCCTGAGGCACAAGGCACAAGGTGAGGCGTGCGCCTTTTTAAGAAAGTCGCAAAATTACAAAAAAAACTAAAAGATAAAAAAAAGTCAGAAAATTCCAAAAAATGCAAAATATTAAAAAATATTAAACATAAGGTTAATAAAAATATAAACTTAAATTTTAAAATAAATTATTTAAAAAACCTATTATCTAAAATTAAAATACATAAACATAACATGTAAAGTGTATTCAAATGAAAATTTAAAACTAATAAGCTTTGACACCATTTATGTTTGTTTCCATTTGTCTAAGATCTATTGATTGAATATGTATATTTGCTGTTAGAACTAATAAAAAATATTGACTTGTGAGACTTGAACCTGCATTACTTGTATGGAAACAAGAAGAATTCCCACCAGATCACAACTAATACACTTATTAAAATATGTATGATATGCTGTATATTTAAATAGATGACGTCATTGGTCAGTGGATCTACCCGGTGGTCGGACCATTGGACCTGACTCGGTGTGAGTGACCATTTTGGTTTTTATATGTTCCAAGCCTGAAAACATTGGCATCCACAGGTCATTTTTTGATTAATGAACTGAATTATCTTACCATTTCAAACAAAAAAAAATATGCCCACCTTTTTTGTTATCTTGAAATATCTAATATTATATTTGATCGTTGTTGGCATTTCAAAGCCATACTGGTTATGTAATCAATGGGTTACTTCAGTCAACCAAATATAGCTAGTTACGTTTCTGTATGTGTGTATAGACCAAAAGAAATCAATGAAGTTCTTTTGAGTACTTAATTGTTTGGTTAATTTTTTATATGTTAATCAGAAAGAGAAGGAAAAATAATTTCTTGCTAAATAATAATAATTATTATTATTATATTCATCCAATGGTTATCCTATGTAAAAATTATTGCTGACTTTGCTGTTCAAGGTGTTTTGTCAATGTATATTAGGAGGCGATTAAGTCTTCGTAGTGTTTCATGATTTCACCCAGCCCATTTCTATACTGCTTAATGCGAAAGTTTTATTGTTTTGGTACTGATAGGAAAAGCTTCCAAGGTTTTGTCATTCAATTCTTGTTTTGATGCTTGTTATTTCCTCTAGGACAGTTGAACCTGCTCCTGGTGTTGATCTTGAAGGTCTTGAGGTTGTTAGAGAGTGCTTGGAAGAGGCTTTTAAGCTCAATCCATCTTCCACTGATGACCAGATACAACCTGGTTTGTTGGTTAACTTATTCAATTCAATGGATGAAAATAAGCACCTTGAGTTTAAATTGGATCAGGATCATTCTGCAATTCCACTTGACACACCTAGTACATCCTCAGCTCCCAATGCAGCAGATGTACATATTCCGGAAGCATCAAAACCACTGGTCCTTTTTTCCACACCTCTTTTTTCAGTCTGCTATGACCCATATTTGTCACATTGTCTGCTATAATCTATGTTCCAAGTTTGTTGTATCTTTGATTGCTTTTGTTATTTTGGCATCAAGCATACTGTCTATAAATATTTCTAATGGGATTACTTATTCTAATGATATTTACCTATAAACATTTCTTTTATTTGTAGAATTTATACTGATATTTACGTACTACTGTTCAATGGGGAATTGAACCATAACTGCTTTTACTGGATAAATATTGTTTCGAGTTGTCTTCTGATTCTACATGTGTTTGTTTTTTTGATAATTAACAAAAATTTTGTTGAATGTGAACAGATTATGTACAACCATTTTGTTAGGCTGGGAAGCTCCACCTAACCCTTTGCAAATACAAAGTTTGTCTTCCCCACAAATAATACAGATTGTCCTAACCCATATTTATGAATGTTTACAAGTTGGCCTGAAACATGTTCTCTCCCTGCTCACCCCTTGTTTAGCAAAACCATCACCCACTGCATTAGCTGGTTTTTGCACCCATGTAGAAGAGACAAGTAATTGTCTCACCAGCCAGCTTATTTCCTTGACTTCTTGCTATACTCTCACATTTCCTTGCTGTTGTCAATCAACCAACTAACTACCACCTTAGAATCCCTTTCAACTATAATATCATTCAAGCCCATCTATCTTGCCAGTCTCAAACCATGTAAACTGCTAACAACCCAGCTCATATAGAGTTCCTACAACCAATAGCACATGAAAAAAAACCAATATCGAGCCAATTACATCTCTAAAATCCCTCCCATCCCTGGTGAGCCAGGATTTCCAAGGCTACTCCTGTTAAAATTTAATTTTATACGTTCCCAAGTTTCCTTTGTGATGGTTCCCACTGCATTTGGTACACTCTCCTTTTAGATGAAGGACTAGCTATCACACTCCAACATCTAAGGATGTCATCCACAAAAAAAGGGCTGAATATCTCTAAGGTTTTTAATCAATGCACCACTTTAACTTTGATGATTTCAAACACTACTTCCATGGGGCAGCTCTTCCCATTGAAGGTCCCATCATTTTTTTTTGATCAATAACAGAAATCAATTTATTAATGGACAATAAAATTACCAGAGAAGAAAGCCTTATGCTTGCCTTTCTCCTAAAAAAATGGACAATAAAATTACAACAATTCGGGAAGAGGTAAAGAGGCTTAACTCTCCCGAAGAAGAAAAAAGAAAAGGAGATTACAATACAGCCCAAAACATCTGTTCCCTTTCCACCCCTTGTTTCGCCAATGTATCTGCAAAAGCATTTTCAGTCCTCTTCACCCATTGAAACTTAACCTCCAACCCCCTATTTATCCATTTAGCCTCTCTTTTCTCATTTGCATGTTTCTACAGTCCATTGTCCTTCTGTAACCAGCTTTGAGTTTCCTTCAACAATTAGTCTATGAATACTCATCTCCTTTGTCTTTCTTAAACCTTCCATTAAGGCACATATCTCAACTCTAAGAGAGTTACCATTCCCAATGGGGCCTGAAAACAAAGCAATCACCATTTCTTGTGGTGGCGATCATTCCACCCTGATGTAATCTTTTCTTTTTGATGCTTAATAAAATTTTTCTTCATTGATAAAAAAAAGAAACAAAGCAATCACCTTTCCATTCTCATCTCTGAACACCCCACCAACACCCGAGGGCCTAGGATTACCTTTACTACTGCCATCAAAATTTAATTTTACACACCTTGGGCCTGGTGGAGACCATAAGGGAGAGGCAACTGATGAAAAAGGAGTAGAATTTGCCACTTCTAGCCAGTTATTCAACAGCATATCTCTAGAGATATCAACAAGCATATCTAAAGACTTCAGCCAATGCACCACCCTAACCATTATTACCTCAATGATACCTTCTTTGTTCCTTTCCTTATCAGAGAAGGTCCTAGAGTTCCTTTCTTCCCATATAGTCCAACAAATGGCAGCCCTCACACACCTCCACATAACCCTACCCCTTTTCTTAGGTCATCTAAGGAAAGAAGTGGCAAACAAGTTTCGTATATCTGGTGGAGGGGTCCACTTGGAACCAAATAAAGAAACAAACCATTCCCATATATCAGAAACAAAAGGATAGGAAATTAGTAAGTGGTAGGAGCTTTCACCATTAGCCTTGCAGAGGATGCACCAATTTGGGGACAAGCACCAATTTGGCCTTTTCTTCTGGAGTAAATCACATGTATTACATCTTTCCAGGAATGCCTCCCAACAAAAAGCTCCAATTCTTGGAGGGATTGGCTCACCCCATATTTCCTTGACTGGGAAAGATTGAATAGAATTGTTGGTCTATTGTACCAAGGACTTAAAGAAAGAAGCACAAGAGAAAGTCCCAGAGGGGGATAAAGTCCAAATTGTACAGCCCCTTTTTGAAGGGTCCAAAACCACCCCATTCAAAATCTGAATTAAGTCCACAACAGTTGCCAATTCTAACTCCCTAAGGCCTCTCCTAAGACCCAAATCCCAATCATACCCAAAATTTGACTCAGAAGGGATAAAAAAATCAGACACACACTTCCCTTTGAAACGGGAGAGGGAGAATAAAGAGGGAAATTGGATCATATGTTCTCATTGCTAGGAAAAAGGTCTGTCAAGATAACCGATACCATTTCCCTACCTTCTGTCCTTCATGTTCCTAGACTGAGCACTAATCTTTTATTCGTTAGTAGCTTGACAAAGAATTTGAATTGTTTAGTGATATTTTCTCCTGGTCATTGTGTTCTGCAGGATCTGGAATCAAAGAGGACGATTGGGAGTGGTTGTGAGGTGAGTGGAATCTATCTTCTTGATGCGCTTCCTAGTCATCAGAGTCATCATGTCAGTGGGAACATTGAGTCCAAGTTAGTGGGTCAGATTATGCTTTGGCATAATTGGTTAAGGCATTTGTCTTTTGCTTCTTTGTGTTTTTTGTTTCCAAAATTGTTCGAGTCTATCAGTTTGTCCAGCTTGGGTGGTTATCAGTATTTTCTTCTGTTTATGGATGATTATTCTCGATACTCTTGGATATATTTGATGAGATCCCGTGATGAGGTACTGTCTTTGGTTTAACAGTTCCATCGGATGGTGTTGATGCAGTTTGGGGTATGAGTGGAAGTGTTTAGATTAGATAATGCTAGAGAATACTTTGAAAAAAACTGGCATCATACCTATTGGAGCATGGAGTAGTCCATCAGAGTAGTATACATACACTCCACAACAGAATGGTGTAGCAAAAAGGAAGAACAAATATATCGTGGAAGTAGCAAGAAGCATGATGTTGAGCTCTACAGTTCCAATTCGTTTTTGGGGTGATGTAGTTCTTACAACAGTTTTTTTGATTAATTGGGTGCCTTCTCGTGCTTTTGGATATAGCATTCCGTTCAACCTTCTTTTTCCTGAGGGGAAGATATTCCATATTCCTCTAAGGGTTTTTGGATGTGTATGCTTTATCCATGTTTTTGGTCCTCTCCGTTTAAAGTTGGACCCTAAGGTGACGAAGTGTGTCTTCCTTGGGTATGCAGGAAATTCGAAGCGGTATTGTTGTTATGATCCAGTCTCCGGGAGTCGGTATGTTACTATGTATGCCACCTTTTTTGAGTCCACACCTTTTTTCTCGAGTGGTTTTTCTCAGGGAGAGTGTTTTGGGGAAGGAAGTGAGCAATCTATACCACTTCTTGCTCCAGCTCTTTTGTCTACTTTAGTGTCTGACCCACCTACTCCACCCACTTTGCCACCTCCATTGCGTCCTGCCTCTCAGTGTTTTACACAACAACATCTATAGTAGCACATGGAGGTTGATTCCACAGTAGAGGAACCCATGTCACTCCCTATCAGCTCATTAGAGATTCTAGGTTCGATTAGTACAGATCCAGGTATGCCCCTTGTTTCCTCTGTTGGTTTAGTTCCTATTGGTACCACTATCCATGCTCTTAACACCATTGCAGATGACCTAGATCTCCCTATTGCACTTCGAAAAGGGAAGAGGAAGTGTACTGTTTATTGCATCTCACACTATCTTTTCTACAATGGATTATTTCCTTCCTACCGAGCCTTCCTTTCTTCCCTTGACTCTGTGTCTATACCTAGGAGTGTGAGACTCTCTCTAAATCAGAGTGGAAGACAACTATGGAAGAGGAAATGAAAGCATTGATTAAAAATCAGGCATGGGAGATTATGGATTTACCTGATGGCAAGGAGACAGTTGGATGTAGATAGGTTTATACAATGAAGTACAAGGCTAACAGAATTATAGAAAGATACAAGGCGAGGCTGGTTGGAAAAGGGTATACTTTGACTTATGACATAGATTACTTGGAGACTTTTGCACCAGTGGCAAGGATGAGCTTAGTCCGGATTCTTCTATCACTTGCAGCTACATACTCCTGGCCACTCTTCCAACTTGATGTGAAGAATGCTTTTTTTAATGGGGACTTGCAAGAGGAGGTGTGCATGGATCTTCTAGCTGTTTTTTATAGTGATGTGGATAAAGGAAAAGTATGTAGATTGAAGAAGTCTTTATATGGTTTGAAGCAATCACCTAGAGTTTGGTTTGACAGGTTTAGAAGTGCATTTGTTGTATTTGGCTATACTCAAACTCAATTTGAACATACTCTTTTTGTGAAAAGGAGTGGAGGAAGGAAATATGATATGGAGGAAGGATGGAGAGGAGAGACAAGGGGGAGGGATCAGTGGAGAGGAGGGAAGGAAAGGAGGGCAGAGTTGGAGGGGAATATGTAGAGAGGACAGTGATAGAGGAATCTAAGAAAGAGGACATGATGGCGGAATTTGTGGGGAAGCTGGGATGTAGGTTGGAAGACTTGAATGTGTTGAAAGAGGGCCTATAGAAGAGGAAGAAGGATATCAGAACAAAAAAGAGAAAATTGAGTGAAGTTGAGAGATTGAAAAGAGATGTGGAAGGTGACAAGAAGTTCAGGGTAAAAGGATATAGAAGGAAAGGGGGAAGTAGTGGTTAGGTGAAGAAGGGAACTAAGAAAGAAGTGAGAATGAAGATACTTGGTTGGAATTGAGGGGAATAGGAAGTGCGAGGAAAAGAGCGACAATAAAAGAGGTAATAAAGAGGTATAACCCAGACATTGTACTATTACAGGAGTCCAAGAGAATGGAGTTTAATAATAGATGGGCAAGGAGTGTCTAGAAAGCCAGTGGGATTAGTTGGGTGGCCACTCCCTTGTGGGGTGCTTCAGGGGGGATAGTGACAATGTGGATGAGGGATGTGGTTGAAGGCTTGGAGGAACTGATTGGAAAATACTCAGTTTCCATGAAGTTTAAACAACAAGAGGATGGCTATGTGTGGGTGCTCACAAATGTCTATCGACCAAATGATTACATACTCGGAGGAACTGGCTGATGTCAGAGGGCTGTGAGATGGACCCTGGTGTGTGGGTGGGAACTTCAATGTGATCAGATACTCGGAGGAAACCAATAATACTAATTAGAGGGTGACAACCAGCATGAAGAAGTTTAACAGGTTTGTGGATGCCTTTGAGCTCAAAGAGATACCTCTAGCCCATGAGACGTTTACATGGTCTAATCTTGAATCTAGCCGCATATGCTCCAAGTTGGATAGGTTTCTGTTCTTTCTGGACTAGGAAGAACATTGGGGGAACTTAGCTTCTAGAGCTCTTCCTAGGGTGATTTTTGATCATTGGCCCATAGTGATATGCAAGGAGGAAAGGAGTGGAGGACCTGCCCCTTGTAGATTTGAAAATATGTGGTTACTCCATTTTGGGTTTACCAAAAGATAAGGGAGTGGTGGAATGAGTGTAATCCAATGGTGGAATCGGAGGGGATGAGATTTCATAAGAAACTACAATTTTTGAAAGCAAAGGTCAAGGAGTGGAATCTTTTGGAGTTATGGAGGTTAGAAGAAAGAAAGAGAGCTTTGATGGACCAACTTGAGAGCCTTGACTCTAAAGAAGAAAGGGGAGAATTTGGAGAGGAAGACAAGGAATATAGAAGAGGTTTGAGAAGACAGACAGAGGACTGCCTACATAAGGAGGAAATAAGCTGGAGGCAAAAATCTTGTTGTAAATGGTTGCAAGAGGGAGATAGAAATACCCGGTTTTTTCATTCTATGGCAGATTGGAAAGAGAAGGAGAAACTTTATTTCCAAATTAGAAGTGGATGGAATTGAGTTAACACAACAAGAGGAGATAACTGGGACTGGGGCATGTGTAGAACACTTTAAATCCATTCTAAGAAGGCCTGTAAGTAGAGGGGTGTGGGTAGAAGGAATGGACTGGCCAGATGTAGGGGTGGATAATAGGAGAAGGTTGGAAAGAAGGTTTGATTTGGAAGAGATCAAAGAGGCTGTGTTTTCTATGGATAGAACAAAAGCTCTAGGGTCGGATGGGTTCACACTGTCTTTTCATCAATATTGTTAGGATATTCTGAAAGATGACTTTCTGTTGGTTTTTGAGGAGTTTCATAGGAGAGGAGTTGTTAACCCGAGTGTGAATTCCACTTTTATAGCTTTGATCCCAAAAATGAAAGATGCATCCCACCCAAAGGATTTCCGGCCAATCAGTTTGGTAAATAGCCTGTACAAGATTATTGCAAAGGTTTTGTCTTTGAGATTGAAGGAAGTACTGTCAGACATCATTGCGCAAAATCAAGGAGCGTTTGTGAGTGGAAGACAGATTACTGATTAAATCTTCATTGCTAATGAGAGTGTGGAGAATTTCAAGAAGGATAAAAAGAAGGGAGTGGTTTGTAAGTTGGATCTGGAAAAGGCTTATGACTTGGTGGACTGGGAATTTTTAAAGAAAGTTATGACCAAATTTGGGTTTGGGGTAGATGGTGCAAATGGATTATGGGGTGTGTTCGGAATTATCATTATTCTGTGCTAGTGAATGGGACTGTGGTAGATTCCTTTCTAGCCATTAGGTGTATAAGACAAGGAGACCCCCCATCTCCTTTCTTGTTCATACTAATTGCTGATGTTCTGGGGAAATTGATTCACAGAGCAGACTCTAGGGGCCTCATTAGAGGTTGGAGAGTTGGAAGGGAGGAAACCCCTCTCACCCACTTACAGTTTGCTGATGACACGAATCTATTCTGTGAAGGAGGTAATGTGAGGTTCATCAGGAACATGAAATTGGTGATACAACTCTTTGAACAAATGTCAAACTTGAAGGTGAACTTTGGGAAAAGTTGTGTAGTGGGTGTGAATATGGAGGAGGGAGAGATTAGGGAGAGTGTAGAAGTGCTAGGGTGTGAAGTCTCAGGATGGCCATTGAATTATCTAGGGTTGCCATTAGGTGATAACCCTAAGAGAGAGAGCTTCTGGAACCTGGTGCTGGAAAGATTTGAAAAGAGACTTGTCTCTTGGAAAAAGAATTACCTCTCTTGGTGGGAGGACTACACCGATTAAGGCCACTCTAACAAATTTACCCATTTATTTCCTGTCAGTGTTCAAAATTCCAGTGAAGGTTTCTAGCAGATTGGAGAGGATGATGAGAGATTTCCTTTGGGAACCGGGAGAGGAGAATAGGGATCATAGAGTAAGCTGGGAGGTGGTGACCAGGAGTAAAAACTGTGGTGGTTTGGGGCTTGGGAACATTAGAAAGAGGAATATGGCCATTTTGTGGAAGTGGTTGTGGAAGTTACCATTAGAGCGGGAGAAACTATGGGCTAGAATAGTGGCAAGCATACATGGGCTGGAGCAAGATGGATGGGATGTCGGAATCAGAGCCAGGACCACAAGCACTTCACCTTGGAAAGCCATTTATGATTTGCTGCCAGTATTCTCCCCTCGCATCAGGTACGATTTGAATCAGGTAACTCCATAAAATTTTAGGAACAAACTTGGGTGGGGAATGCCCCTTTGAAGGACCAGTTTCCTTCTTCGTATCCCTATCTGATTTTAAAAATGAGCCAGTTTCTTCTTTCATTACCCCTTCCTCTTCTAGTTTTGGGCTTGGGTGCAACTTGGGTCTAATAAGGGTTGTGAGGGACTTAGACCTCGACAGTATTTCGAGCCTCCTTGAACTTCTTGATAATGTTTTCTTAGACCCTATTAAGGTGGATTCTAGAATTTGGACCCTTACCCCCACTGGCTCATTTTCTTGTGCTTCTTTCTTCAAAATCTTAAGCCAGTCCACCAGTCCTGTAGCCCTCCCTTTCTCTGTTAATGAGGTTTAGTGCAGACCAATTCCTCCTAGGGTTGGTAGTTTTTGTTGGGAAGCCTATCTGGAAAGATTCAACACTGGTGATCTGCTCCAAAAGAAGAGACCCAATACTTGCTTGTCAACACATTGGTGTGTTCTTTGCAAAGATGATGGGGAGACTGGTTTTCACTTATTGGTGTCTTGCCAATTTGCTAAGTCAATTTGGGAGTGGGCTTTATCCCTTTTTGGGTGTAGTTGGAACCCTACATCAGACTTGCAAAGTCTTTTCTCCCTTTCTTTTTTCAGGTGGCGTATGAAAAGGGTAAGGACTATGTGGAGAGGACTAAGGGCTGCAGTATGCTGGTCTTTATGGGAAGAAAGAAATCCCAGGATCTTCTCAGAAGTTGAGAGAGGTGCTGAAGAACTGAGGGCCCTAATCCATATAAGGGCTATACAGTGGCTGAAATCCCTAGATTCACAAATTACACAGTGGATGACATGTTGAGGAAGTGGGGTGAGATTGCAAACTGTACCCAAATCAAAACAGTAATGAGTGTGTCTTGGACCCCCCATCTGCTGGATTCTTAAAACTAAACTTTGATGGGAGTAGTGGGGAGAATCCTAGACACTCAGGGATTGGGGGTGTTTTTAGGGATGAGAATGAGGTTATTTCTGTCTTGTTCTCAGGCTCAATTGGAGTGGGTGACCCTTAGAGCTGAGATCTTTGTAGTTATGGAAGGAGTTCAGAAAGCTAAGAGAAAACTCATAATTGAAGGGGACTCGGAGGTGGTGATAGGGTGGCTGAATAAAGACAAAAATGGCTTATGGAATTACATTAATGTGAGGAGGAAGTTTAAGTGGCTGGTGCGAGAGATGGAAGTTAAGATTAGTTGGGTTAAAAGATAAGTTAATTCTTTTGCTGATGGATTAGCTAAACAAGGGGTGGAAAGGGAATCGATGTTTTGGGCTCAGGTGTAATTTTCTTGTCTCTCCTTTTTCCTTTTTCTTTTCTTTTCTTGGGGGCTCAAGTTGTAATTAGAATGTAGAGGAGATGGGCCGAATGGCCCATAAGCTGTCATTCTATGTTATGTTTATGTTTTTTTCTCTGTAATGGGCCTTATTCTGGGCCCATACTCTTACATACTCTGTTTTGTAATTTCTTGCCCATCCAAGGGCCCCTCTGTAATATTTCAAAGATTAAGTTAATAAAATGATTTAGAGTGTTAGAGGGAGGTTTAGTTCGAACCTTTCTTCTCTAACTCTCTCATTGCCGCCAGCTCTCTTCCTCTCTCAACTTCTTAAGCTTCTCTTGTTCTTTTTTCTAGTTTTGTATCTAATCTCAAGCTGTTCTATACTACAAGAGGGCTGTTTTCAACTTTCTAGGGCTGAAAGTTTAAAGTCATTCGCCTGGTTCTTGGAGGTCAATGGAGGGTGCCCAAGTCTCTACACACTTGGAGAATGGTTCGGTGACTAGGAAGAATCAGAGAGCAAGGTGTTCGGCCTGGTTTGAAGTTCAAATAAGAGATTCTCTTACTGTAAGTTTTCTTAGTTATTGCTGGGTTATTTCCGTTGTTTGGGAGGGCTGTTAAAGCATTCAAAATCTTCCTCCATTCTGCCCTACTGTTGCTGGACTGATTCAACTCAGAAATTTCTGGGTTATTTTGGAGGGCAGTTCGACTGTTATTGGACTGCCAAGTTGCTGAAACTGTTTTGGACCAAGTGGTACTACTCTTAATTTCAGCCCAACCCTTTTCTTGGACCTATACGGAACTCTATTGAAGTGGTTTCTGTTAGTTAACAGTAGGCTGTTAACTACTGCACACAGAGTGTTTGACAAAAGGTCTCTTAAGGACTGTGGACCTTTTTCTCTTCTCTTTGGGACAACTGTTGTTGGGGACCTGGAATACTTTGTGTTTGGAGGTCTGCTGGTTGTCCCTTGAAGGCTGAAATAGTATTTCTTACTCTAGAAAGAGCTACCACTGAGCTGGACTGTCATAGTTATCAAGATTGAACTAATTCTGTGAGCTGGTTGTTGTTGCTGATTCAGCTCAAACTAAGTTCATCAAGAACCCCAGTACCTTGGAAAACTTATTAAAATCCTAATTGGAGCCTTTGCATGATGGATTTCTCGAACCTTGAAAGCAAGAATGCTGCTGAATATGGACAGACTTTGGGAACCCCAGCCGATTCTATGTTGGCTGTAACTACAGTTAAACTTGATGGGACCAACTACTTGGCATGGTCACAATCAGTGAAAATCCATATTTGTAGTAGAGGAAAATGGGGGTTTATTTCTGGGAGCAAGAAAGCTCCTCCAGAGGATGATCCATCTTATGAGAGATGGATGCAAGAAAACTACATAGTGATTGGGTGGCTTGTGAATTCAATGCAGCCACAGATTAGTCAGCACTATCTTTGGATGAACTCGGCTAAGGAAATCTGGGATAGCGTTGCAGAAACTTACTCCCAGAAGTTGAATGTTGCCAGGGCCTACAAACTGAGGAGTGATGTGAAGAATCTAAGGCAGGAGGAGAAGTCACTTGTAGCATACTTCTCAACCCTGAAATCTCTATGGCAAGAGATTGATTTGATAGAGGTTGTGACATGGGATACCCCTAATGATGCTGAAACATACAGGAAATTAGTTGAAAGGAACAGGGTCTTTGAGTTCCTGACAGGGCTGAATTCTGAATATGATATCACAAAGCAGAACATTTTGTCCAAGGAAGATGTTTCATTGTCTCAAGCATATGCTTTGGTCAGCAGTGAAGAGAGTAGGAGGCAAGTGCAGGTTCAAGGAGTCAACATCAATGATCATTTTGCAAATATGGGAATTAAACCCAAAGGGGTTATAGGAGCTCCCAGTGGCACAGGAAAGAAGGAGGTGGTGTGTGAATATTGCAAGAAGCCGAAATACACCAAGGAAAAGTGCTAGAAATTGCATATCAGTCTTGTCCTTATCCGATTCCAGAAGAAGAATGATAGTAGAAAGACAGGAAGTGCACATGCAACCACAAGTACAAATATAGAGGTTGAGTCTGCCAGTGCACAGTTGGTAGCCATGAAAGCTGAATATGAGAAGTTTGGAAAGATGATCAGTCAACTTGAAGGTGTAACTTCATCATCCAACCCTTCTGGAAGTTCAACCACCACCGCATTTGCTCCCTCAGGTATAAGAGCTTCTGCTAACCATGCATCCACCTCAGGTAATCCCAAGACCCCTTGGATCATAGACTCAAGTGCTTCTGATCACATGACCAACCTTTCCACTTTGTTTGTTTCATATGATTTGCTTCCTGGTCGTGACAAAATCACCTTAGCTGATGGTTCTCTTGCCCCTATTTCTGGCAAGGGAATTGTCAAGCCTACAGACTCCTTACTCTTATCTTCCACTCTTCATGTACCTAAATTGAATACAAATTTATTATCTGTAAGTAGCTTGACCAAGTCATTGAATTGTTGTGTAACCTTTTTTCCTTCTCACTGTGTGTTTCAGGATCTGGAATCTCGGAAGGTGATTGGGAGTGGCCATGAAGCGAACGGAATATACTTGCTCGACACTCCTAGCCAATGCCTTGATTATCCCAATAACGCTGCCTTTGATTCTACTTCTTCGGAGTCTGTCAGTCGAATTATGTTGAGTCATTGTCGTTTTGGTCATTTACCTTTTTCTGCTTTAAGTCATTTACTTCCCGAATTGTTTAAGGGAGTCAGTGTGTCCAGTCTCAATTGTGAGTCATGTCAGTTGTCAAAGCATTGTAGAAACAATTATCCTGTGAGAAATAAAAGATCTTTTTTTCCTTTTCACATTGTGCACTCTGATGTGTGGGGGCCTTACCACTTATCTTCTATGGGGGGGCTACAGATATTTCGTCCTGTTTATTGATGACTTTTCTAGATTCACTTGGATATACCTGATGAAATCCTGTGATGAAGTTCCAAGACTTGTGAGGCAATTTCATGAGCTTATTTTAACCCAATTTGATACCAGAATTAAAGTTTTCAGATCTGACAATGCAAAAGAGTAATTTGAAAAGAGCTTATCCTTGTATCTCTCTGACATGGGGGTTATTCACCAAAGCTCTTGTGTTAGAACCCCTGAACAAAATGGAGTTGTTGAAAGGAAAAATAGACATATTGTTGAAGTTGCAAGAAGCCTTTTACTTGTTTCACATGTTCCTACGAGATTTTGGGGTGATGTTGTTCTTACTACTACCTATCTTATAAACCGTATGCCATCCAGGGTTTTAGGGTTTAAATCCCCCTTCAGTCTTCTTCATCTAGACAAGGATCTTTTTCCCATTCCTCTTCGTGTGTTTGGTTGTACTTGTTATGTTCACATTCCAAGTGCCTAAAGACATAAGTTTGAACAAAAAGCCCATAAGTGCATTTTTCTTGGTTATTCCCCCACACAAAAGGGTTATTGTTGTTTTGATCCTAAGACTGTCACTCGGCATGTCTCTATGGATGTTACTTTTGATGAGCTTTCACCTTTTTATGGTTCCCCTCAGGAAGGACATTGTCAACAGGGGGAGAGTTTGTCACAAGTATTTGCTCTTCCTTTTCCTGTCCCAGTTGAGTCTCTTGGCAAGCCTGTATCCTCACCAAATGAACCAAAGGAGGATCAGCCACTTCATTCATCTTGCCCTAGTGCTCCTATTTCTTTACCTCCTCGTCCTATCCATAATCCAAAAGTGTATCAAAGGCAAAGATCCATAAATGAGCAAGTTGTTTCCCTTACAACAAATGAGGCTCATACACTCCCAATCACAGATGAGATAACAGGTACTGCTTTAGCCCCCTTGGAACCATCATTCCCAGATCTTGATGTCCCCATTGCTGTTAGGAAAGGAAAGCGGAAGTGCACTGCACACTGCATTTCCAAACATCTTTCTTATGATCTACTTTCTCCTTCATACTTTGCCTACCTCTCTTCAGTTGCTTCTAACCCTATTCCTAGGTCTGTATCAGAAGCTCTTGGGATTCCAGAATGGAGAGATGCGATGAAGTCTAAAATGGATGCTCTACACAAAAATGATACATGGGAAGTGGTGGAATTGCTTAAAGGGAAGGATCCTGTTGGATGCAAGTGGGTCTTTACCATTAAATACTGGGCTGATGGGACTATTGAGAGGTATAAGGCCAGACTGGTTGCAAAAGGTTACACACAGACATATGGGATTGACTACCTGGAGACCTTTGCCCCTGTTGCCAAGATGACATCTGTGAGGGTTCTCCTATCTCTGGCAGCTCACTTTGATTGGCCTCTTTATCAGTTAGATGTAAAGAAAGCATTTCTGAATGGTGATTTACATGAGGAAGTCTATATGTCTCTCCCTCCAGGAATGTATGGGAAAGATATGCAAGTTGAAGAAATCACTTTATGGACTCAAATAGTCTCCTAGAGCCTGGTTTGAGAAGTTTAGAGCTGCACTTGTTAGATTCGGCTATGTCCAGACACAGTCAGACCATACTCTCTTTGTGAAGAAAAGTGGATCTCTAGTAGTGTATCTCATTGTGTATGTTGATGACATTATAGTGACTGGTGATGATGCCTCAGGCATTCGGGCCCTTAAGTCTTTCCTTCGCACAGAATTTGAGATTAAGGATCTGGGAGAGTTGAGATACTTTCTTGGCATAGAAATTGCTAGATCTAAGGATGGGATTCTTATCTCCCAGAGGAAATATGTCCTTGATTTGCTGTCTGAAACTGGAAAGATGAGTGCTAGACCGGTTGCAATTCCCATTGATATGAGTCACAAACTTTCAGCTTTGGATGGAACATTGTTGGAAGACAAAGGGGTCTTTCAGAGACTTCTTGGGAAACTCCTGTACTTGTGCATGACTTGGCCAGATATTGCAAATGCTGTCAGTTGTATTAGTGAGTTCATGCATGCTCCCAGAGATACTCATATGGCAGCTGCAGGACGAATTTTGTGTTATCTGAAAGGCTCTCCAGGAAAAGGAATTCTATTTACCAAGCATGGTCATCTGAAGCTTGAAGCCTATACTGATGCTGACTGGGCTGGAAATATTGATGATAGAAGATCTATTTCAGGGTATTGCAGTCTGGTGGCTGGTAATGTTGTCTCTTGGAGGAGTAAAAAACAATCAGTTGTGGCCAGATCATCTACAGAAGCAGAATATAGGGCCATGGCACATGGAGTCTCTGAATTGTTATGGCTAAGGTCCTTAATGGAGGAGCTTGGGATTGATCATGACAATCCAATGATGTTGTATTGTGATAATCAGGCTGCCATCAACATTGCTCACAACCCAGTACAACATGATCGAACCAAACATATTGAGGTTGATAGACACTTTATTCGAGAAAGAGTCTTTTCCAATGAAGTGTGTCTTCCATTCATTGCCTCTGAAGGACAATTGGTAGATTTCCTCACCAAGGGTATTTCCAGAGCAAGGCTTCAACATGGCACTGGCAAGCTGGGCATGATTGACATCTATGCTTAGCTTGAGGGGGAGTGTAGAGGAGATGGGTCGAATGGCCCATAAGTTGTCATTCTATGTTATGTTTATGTTTTTTCTCTGTAATGGGCCTTATTCTGGGCCCATACTCTTACATACTTTGTTTTGTAATTTCTTGCCCATCCAAGGGCCCCTCTATAATATTTCAAAGATTAAGTTAATAAAATGATTTAGAGTGTTAGAGGGAGGTTTAGTTCGAACCTTTCTTCTCTAACTCTCTCATTGCCGCCAGCTCTCTTCCTCTCTCAACTTCTTAAGCTTCTCTCGTTCTTTTTTTTGGTTTTGTATCTAATCTCAAGCTGTTTTATACTACAAGAGGGCTGTTTTCAACTTAGAAGATAAGAAAGTTTGTCTTCCTTTTTGTAATTATTCTTATGTTGAATTAATGAAATTGTTATTGATCAAAAAAAAAAAAGGAGGGGATCACCGGTGTCAATTTTGATAGTGTATGTGGATGACATTGTTGTCATATGAAATGATCTAAGTGAGATTGATACCTTGAAGAAGAACCTGTACAAAGAGTTTGAGATTAAGGATCGTGGGGAGCTAAAGTACTTTCTAGGCATTGAAGTGGCAAGGTCTAAGCATGGGATCTTCATCTCACAAAGGGAGTATGTTTAATCTCATAGAGGAAGTATGTTTTGGACTTATTATAGGAGATAGGAAAACTTGGGGCAAGGGCAGCTGATACTCCTATTGATCAGAACCATAGTGCTTCAGAAGGTGAGCTAGTGAAAGATGTTGGAAGGTATCAGAGATTAGTGGGCTGGTTGCTATACTTATGTACGACACGACCAAACATCTCTTATGGAGTGAGTGTGGTGAGTCAATACATGCATGGCCCACGAGTTCAGCATTGGGAGTTCATTGACAAGATACTTTCCTATTTGAAGGGATACCCAGGTAGAGGCATATTGTTTGTTAACCATGGACATTTGAAGTTAGAGGTTTAAACAGATGCTGATTGGGCAGGGTGTCTAGATGACAGGAGATATACATCAAGAATTTGCACTCTTGTTGGAGGTATTCTAGTTTCATGGAAGAGTAAGAAACAATTAGTTGCAACAAGGTCAAGTGCAAAAGTTGAATATAGAGCCATGGCACATGGTGTTTCAGAGCTCCTCTGGGTTTGATCCTTATTAGGGGAGATTGGAGTTGAGGCCAAAGAACCTATGATGCTATACTATGACAATCAAGCGGCAATTAACATTGCCCACAACCTAGTTCAGCATGATAGGACAAAGCATATAGAAGTGGATAGACACTTTATAAGGGAAAAGGGTGGCATTTGGAGTAGTGTGCTTACTATATGTTGCTTCTAACTTGTAGCTTGCTGATGTTTTTACAAAAGGTGTTGCAAGAAACAAGATGGAGCATGATCTACGCAAGTTGGGAATGTGTGACATCTATTCCCAACTTGAGGGGGAGTGTTGAGTTTTGAGTTGATGTCATTTGTTTTTTATTTACATAGCATAGTTAGGGAGTTATTGGCCCAAGGCCCATTAGTTTATGTTTAAGTTAAGAGTGTTTATTTAGATTTTACAAGTAACCGACTTACTAAGGGCATACTTGTCTTTGTATTCAGCTTTTATTTGTGAGTATATAAGCTAATGAAAGGGGTAACCAGACATAATTTTTGGCTTCTCCCATTCTCTTCAAGTTCTCTCCTCTTTTCTTCTCTACATAAACCTTCTCTTCTCTTCTCTTTCTTACACAGATTTTATATCAAAACAGATCTTCTACACTTTTCTACTGAAGCTTGCCACAGGTGTTGATTTTGATTTTTCTCATGGAGCACCTCTCAACAGAATGTCTTGATTTTGAGGGGAACCTTTTTGTACCACAAATCTTTAAATGGAAAGGGATGCTGAGGAGAGGAAGGTGCAATGAGAGCATAGAAAAAGGAAGCACAAGAAAAGGCTCTACAGGGGTTGGCAGTCCAAGTATGAGCATCTAGTCTAGAGGCATCAAGGAAAACACCATCAAGGACTTTCAGCAAATCAAGAACTTGAGAGGTTTCTAAGTCTCTAACACCCCGATGAAAACCTAAATCCCAATTCAAATTTCAACCCATGAATAGAAGGGGTCACAAATTTAGACACAAGCTCTTTTTTTATAACCAAATAGTGCAGTCTTTGAGTGGAGACTTTTCCACCCACAGATTTTCCCAATTTGGGATTTTGTGACTAGATCACACATCATTCTAGATAAGTTTAAGAAAACAGGAAGAATACCTTGAATTGCTTTCTAGGGCAAAGCTAAGGTAGTCCTTGCCGCTACACCAACGTCCTAGCCATTATCCATAATGTCATGAATGCTCACAATCACCTTGTGCCACAACTTATCTTCTTTTAAGGGCAACCTCCACAACTATTTCCCTAACAATTGCCTTGATCCTATGGGCAACATCTTCCTCAATTCCTCCCTTGTTATGAATTATCAAACCAAGTTACAGGAAAGGCCACATTGAGTTATCTCTTGGTTTCCAATCCTAAGTGTACCTTGATTTGCACTCCTATTATTAAATTTATATTTCATATATTCTATTTTATCCATACTTACTTTTAAATCTCTTGTTTCCTAGGTAATCATCCATAATTTTGCATTTAATCTTTCATTCGTTTCATCAATTAAAACAATGTTACCAACAAACAACAAGCATCATGGGACCTCCTCTTGAATATGTTTAGTCAATTCATCTATGATCAGTACAAATAAATAAGGGCTAAGTGCTGAACCTTAGTGAAAATTCATTGTAACTATAAAATCTGATGTCTCTTCTATAGGTGTTCTAACATTGGTTGTTGCACCCTCGTTCATATCCTTAATTAGGTCTACATACCTATTTGGCACTCCCTTCTTTTCCAAGACTGATCATATTTTTTGTTTTGATTCAAGAAAAAGGAGAATGGACATACTGATTTTTGAAGAATTTTTTTCCCTATCAACTGCACTTACTAAATGGTAGATCCTAAAATTTGATCTGCCTTGAGGATGGACTATCCTATCATTGCAAACCTAGGAAATATGGTTGTAGATTGTGAATGATTGTATGACAGCGTGATGGTGACAGTGGTGGTAACAGTGTTGTGGTGGTCGGAGTCAGGATGGCGAGAGGGAGACCCCCTATCTTGGTAGTAGAGATGTGAGATGTTGAATGGTTTTTTTTTTTCAAAGAGGTTACCGAAACCAAAGTCTAGCTGATAGAGGGTGTTTGCCAGTTTTATCGCAATGGTGACCTATTCTTCATTGAAACAACGGAAAAAAGGGGTGTGCGTTCAAAGGAAATTCTTGGAAAATTGTTTAGTTGGGAGGTTTGAGGGGGAAGTGCCTAATATAGTTAAAGTCAAAGGTAGGGCTTGAGAGGTGTGGAGCATTGTGGAGGATGTGAGGGTTAAAAATCTAATAAATGGGATTTTCTTATTCATTGTCTCTATTTTCTCTTCGGAGGTGGAAATTAAGGAGATATTGAGTAGACCTCAATGGAAGTTGGGGGATAATAGCTTGCTTATCGATCTGTGGAGCTCTTGTGTGGGATCTGCTTTAAAAGGCATGGGAGGCGTATGCCTGGAGGTGCCTCCAAAACACCCTAAGGCGTATGCCAGAGGCGTTGACACCTTTGAGGCGTATGGCTCATATGCTTTTTTCATGAGGCATGCTAGAGGCGTATGCCTCATGTGCCTTGTTCACACCTCATGTTAAAGGATAGCAAAAACAAAGAAAAAAGAATGACAAAGTTCAGATCTGTAAACCTGTTGTCTTCGGATTAATCAGGGAATAAAGGGAAAAAGAAGAAAGAAGAGAAAAGAGAGGAAAGAAAGAAGAAGAGTGAGGAGAGAAAATCTGGTTTGAACTAAAGAGAAAAAATCAGTCCTCTCCAGTCGACCAGGGTGTATTAACCTTTCTATTTTTCTTTACAAATGACTCTTGTGCCCCTACTTAAGTATGGGACACATCATCTAACTCAAAGACATATCACCATACTGATAAAACTTAAATGACCATTCTACCCTTATTTAGTCGACACTAACAAAGAAAAAAACGAAAGGAAAGAAAGGGATGGGAAAGAACAAGAAAGAAAAGAAAAGGAAAGGGAAGGAAAGAAAAGATAAGGGGAAAGAAAGTGGGCTGGGGCTTAGTCCTCGGACCTCTTTTAACTAGTGATGTGCATCTTCATTCTTCTTAATATGAAATATTTTTATTAAAAATAAGGAAAAATGAGATCCTCCTTCCTCCTCATCCCCCCTCCTCTTAAGTAGGCTTACGCCTCCTTGTGTTTGGGAGGCTCACACCTCTTATGTTCTGAACTATGCCTCACGCCTCTAGGTAGTGGAACACCTCGCGTCACGCCTCCGCGTTTTAAAACATTGTGTGGGATGTATAAAAAATGAGCCTACTATTAATGATAGGTTGAATCAGAAGATCTAGGTTTGAGTCTATGGCATTTCATTGATGCTCTAGAGTCTAGAAATTATCTCGGTGGTTGGTGACTACTATGGGTTTTCCTAGCAACCCATGACTCATTCAATGAGTTAGCTACATGCAGATGGGTTAGATTGTAGGCAATGTGGAGGGGGGAAGTTTCGGCGGTGGTCATATGTGGTACATATTTTTTTAGGCATATGTGATACATATTTGGTCAGAGCTTGAACCCTTAGTATGGTTGGCAGCTACCATGCACAAGGCGGCGAGGAAAATCTCTAGTGATGAGCTGATTGATACCTATAAGGAAGGGGAGTTTTACATTGGGGGAAATGATGTTGCTCAAGGTCACCAAAGGACCTAGCCCCACCATTTAACTAGTGATATGCATTCTTCATTCTTCTTAATATAAAAGATTTTTATTAAAAATAAAGAAAAATGAGATCATCCTACCTCTTTTTCCTCCTCCCCTTCCTCCTCACCTCCTCCTCTTAAGGAGACTTACACCTCCTTTTTTGGGAGGCTTATGTCTCTTAGGTTCTGAGCTACACTTCATGCCTCTAGGTGGTGGAACGCCTCACATCATGCCTCTGTGTTTTAAAACATTGGTTGGGATGTATATGCTCTTGAATCTGAAGTGCTATGCCAGTCTTACATATTTTCATATAATAGGAAAATAACCACATCCATTACTTATATGCAGGCAGGCATCATGGTATAATCATTTAGCTGGACTTTTATTGGGATTTGGGAAATAGGGAATAATAGGTCGTTATTCCCTTTGTTTTAACATTTGATATAATGAACTGGTGTCTGGCTGACATACATTTGGAATTTTATGGGGATCATCGTGTAATTGCCATTATAATGTTTGTACAATATTAATTTTCTAAATTTGACCTTTTTTCATAGAAGCTGAAAGGGTTTTGTAACTATTTTTATGAAGTATTAACATGACATTTTTATTGATTTATTTTTAACAGTGTTTATTTTTTTTAGTTGCACATATTTTCTAATCAGTAATACTGTAATAGTAACTCCATTATTTATTTATTTATTTTTTTTTGTGAATATAAGATGTAAGAAAAGGACTGACTTATGAAAAAAAAAGAAAAAAGAAAACAAAGAAAACTGACCAAACAAAAGACCAAGAATTAAATCAATGCCTCAATAATTCCTTCCACATAGCTTCAAAATCTGTCCTCTGCATATCATTGAAATATTTTTGCACTAGAGCCCAGTCTATAATCAAAGAGCTGATGTCATTGTATAACATGTGGATAGTACCTATATATGTAGATTAGATTAGTGTAAAATGAACATGGATCCGTATAGCTAATTTAGGCTAAGGAATTTTCATTATTTTATTTTTTTAGAAAGTTGTATTTTTGTTAGGATACTGAAAATCTCTTTTCCTTGGTAATGTCTAAGGATCTTTTTTTCTTTACCATTTACTCATATTACCAATCTATAGTTCTTTTTTCGTTAGAATGGAGGTATCCTGCACTATTCTATTTGATGGAAATTTTATTATCACTTTAAATTGAGTGTCTTTTACTTTGTTTAAATTGTCTAGATAATGGATTTGGATTTAATGCTTTCTCTTGTTGTCCTTTTTAACCAGAAAAAGGCTTTGACTGGAGAACCTGACTCATTTGGTACGGCTCTGATCTTTGATATATTGGTGTTGTGATGTTTTAGGTCAAAGTTTTATTGATATGATTTCTTGTTTGTTAAGTCATGCTTAAACATGTAAAATGTTTTCTTCTTTTAGCAAATGTGGAATATGGAAAGGAAGGCTCAATTCACTCCTGGTAGTTTCTTTTTGTTACATAGAACAATGAACATCTTTTCATACGATCATGTGGTTTGTTTTTTCTAGCTTTTATTTTAGTTGTGGAACAATTTGGATAGGTTGTCTAGCACAGGTCATCTGTTTCCAAGGGCTCTATGTTTTTTTAATGGATAACTGTAAACTTTTATTTATTTATTTATGGTAAGTAACTGAAGCACTTTATTAATGAATATCAGAAAATGTGGACAAATTACATACAGGATACAGCCCTTAGGTAGGGTATCAATTATTACCCTACCTCAATAACATTATAACTGTTACAAGCAAGCCCAATACAATTGATCCCTGCTAACCCCTTGCGTAGGTAAAGCATCTATCCATTTGAGATCTCTGCACCCATGTGTTTTTACAATCATGCACATTGTCAACCATTCAATCTGTTTGAGTTCATTCCTGTAACCCCCATATTGCTTTCTCACTGTTTTTCAGCCACCCAGTTACAACTTTAGAATAACCTTCAATGACTAAATTTGTTATATTTTGTTCTCTTGTACATTGTATTCCATGAAGCACTGCTAGAAGGTCAGCCCTTGTTGCATCTCCATGGCCAATTGGTCTTGAGAAGTGAGAACATAGCAATGATATGTCATTGCACATCTCTAAGGACTCCTCCCACTCCCGATGGACCTGGATTTCAAACACTGGTCTCATCAAAATTTAACTTAAATGAAGCCCTCCTCAGGTGCTGTCCGTTGAGTATGGACTTTTGATTTCTTTGAAGAGGATGCTACCACCTCACTCCACTTTCTCCACAAATTGTCATGTGTAAAGGATGACAATAACTCTATGGACTTAACCCAGTGAACCACCCTGGCCCCAAACTATACTTTTTTGATTGATAACTGAAAGTTTTTATTAATTTAAAAAAGAAATAGATACTATGTACAAACAGTACAATATGCACTTTTCACTCTTAGTAGAGGCTAATATCATTGCCTCACTCTTTTCTTTTAATAGAGAACTTGTGGCCAATTGGTCCTGAGTAGAGTGCAGCAATTGGATCTGTGGTTCAAGGAAGGAAGAAGTGCAATAGTTTGTCAGCCTCTCAAGAGATCTTCCACTGACAAAAGGTAGAAGAGAGGTGGGATTTTGGCCCAATGAATCATCTTAAACATGATACTCTGAATCAAAAGATTTACAGGATGGGCTTCTTCCTTGCATAAATGGGTATTCCTTTCTTCTGAAATGGACCATAAGATGTAAACACTTGTGGTTCTCTATCAGATGCTTTCTCTTTTTGTAAGTGAAGGTTGAAGAGAAACTTCAAACAAATTGTACATTATCCCCTTGTGGGATCCACCTACAACCAAGGATGCTGAGAAATGCTCCCGAGTTCTTGAGACACAATTACTAGGAATGGCAACGAGGCGGGTTCGGGGCAGGCCCGTCCCCGTCCCGTAACCAAAATCCCCTACCCTGTCCCTGGTGGCGGCGTGGGCACTCTTCCCCCATTGGGGATGGGGAATCCTGGAATTTTCCTTGCCCTAAAGAAATTACTTAAATATGCATTAAATTTTAGGGGTATTTTAGATATAGGATTATGGGAATTTAGGGGTAGTTTAGAACTGTGATTATGGGATCCTAGATTTTTTTTTTGGAATTTGGGAGAAATTCAAGGGATTTTAAAAAATTAATGTTAAGCCTAAGAACATTTTAATAATTTACCACCGGGTTTGGGGCAGGTTCGGGGAATTATATGCAAACCCCGTCCCTGCCCCATTCCTAATTTGGGGCAAAAATATTTTCCCCGTCCCCGCTCCGTCCCCATTTAAGATTGGGGAGGGTCAGGTGGGGTAGGGCACCTGTTTTTCGAGAAAAATTTCCATCCCTAACAATTACAGAAGATTAGTTGATCTGTAGATGATGCATAGTTTCACTACTTTCCAAACACAATAAGAAAATATGAGGTGATAAGCACCAGTTGGGCCTCCTCCTTTGAAGAACCTCACAAGTGTTGATCCTAGAATAATAGACCTCCCAATGAAAAGCCCTAATCTTGGGTAGGATCTATCTACTACAAATAAATTTCATTGGGAAGGGTCTAGGAGGGGAAGCAGAGAAAGGTGATTCAAAAAGTGAAGCACAAGAATAAAAAACAGAACTGGAATTCGACCAAACTCTCGTATCAACAACTGAGGAATCAAAGAAACAACCTTTAAGATGTGTAAGAAGATTAAGAGCTTTGGAGTATTCAGAATACCTTAATGCTCTTCTCAACCCCAAAATTCTCGGTAGATCTGGACTCAGATAAAGAGCACAAGAAGCTACTGGCTGATGCTTAAGTGTGGAGATGGGGTAAACAGAAGGGAATTTGTCCTTTAAGGGATATCTCCCCACCACAAGTCTCCCCCAAATTATATTTTTATTGTTCTACTTTTAATGAACCCCAAACGATTATTCCCTTTGTATTCCTTGCTTGGAAGTATGCCAGCCAAGCTCTTAGCAGATCTGTTAACCCATATAAAAGTTGCATTTGTCTCTGTTATTAGATTTTTAATCTCCCTCATGATTTTCCTATAGAGACAATACCTTTGTCCATGGTCTTTTAACCAGTGACCACCACCCTCAAGTCTCCTTCCATGGTTCCACCTGCAATTTGTTGTAGTTCAAAGAGACTTCTAGTCTAAGACCCTTCAATGTTTCTTTGAGTTCTGCCCTTACCAAATTTCCGATGCCTACTGGTCCAAAATACTACAAATATGTGGGAATGGTTTTTCTCTTTGTTAGGATGTAGGTGGACCCTGCCAACGGAGGTAGACAAGCTTTTTGACCTTTCTACCTTTGTTTGGACTAAATGGAGGGGAAGGATTATGTGGAGAAGTGCTAGAGCAGCAATTATATGGACTCTGTGGGAAGAAGAAACAATAGAACTCTTTTAGGAAAGGAGAGAAGTAAAGAAGTGGTAAGAGATTGCATAATGGTGAGGGTGATATATTGGCTTAGGACCTTGGATTCTTTCTCACATTGGTCCTTCGATGATATCTGGAGAAATTGGGAAGTAGTGGCCAGAAACTCTTCCAAAAAAGAAAAAGAAAAGACTTTATGGAAACCCCAGCTGAAGATTTCGTGAAACTAAATTTTGATGAGAGCTTAAGGGAACCTAGGCCCCTCGGGCATAGGAGGGGTGTTGAGAGACAAAGAAGGAAATATCATTGTGTTTTTCTCCACACCTATGGGAATGGGGGATTCCATTAGGGCGGAATTGCTTGCTGCTATGAAAGGGGTGCAGATTGCAAGTGCGTTGGGCTTGATAAATGTGGTGATTGAAGGGGATTCAAAACTGGTGATGGGTTGGCTGAAGAATCCAGAGTCTATAGCCTGGTGCTTTAGGGATGAGATGAAAAACTTTAAATGGCAAACTAGAAACATGAATTTGAGAATACGTTAGGATAGGAGAATGGCTAATGCTATGGCAGATGGGTTAGCTAAACAAGGGGTAATTAGGGACATTTTGTATTGGGCTCAGTTGTAATTGACAACTGTATTTTGATTGTTGAGTGAGAGGTAACATCTTGTACCTCTCTGTGGGATGCTTCTACTGCCTTTCTTTGATCTTTCATACATACTCACTTTTACTTATTGAAAAAAGGTATGGCTACTTATTGGAGGTTTGAGTTTTCTTAGTGAATACCCACTAAAATTGAGCTAAAAAACTCCATGAAGAGTGCCCTTGGGGGTTTGGGGGGGCTCCTACACTATATGTTGTGTACGAGTCAAGAGACATGCACTGACATGCCATCCTCTAATAAGTAACACATTAAGATGCCTCTAAGTCCATTTCTGATCAATATTTAAGGGTTTCTGTGTAAGTTCAATAATACCTTAATAGGACTGAGTGCTATTAGAGAAGGTTCTAAAGTGCATTTTTTTTTTTCAGATCCTTCAAAGATCAGTAGCTTAAGCTCTTCTTGATGTATCCTTATCTTGGTATTAGGAGAAAAGAGTCTATCCTCAAGCAAGTTCTAGATGTTAGTAGGAGGCTCCCATTGGAAGCTAGGGGAATTGAGTGACAAAATAAAAATTTGAGGAGATAGCTCCTATTTTTGGTCTATTGTGAGCAGTATTGAAGGAGGTATTTGTGAACACAACATTTGATGCTTATGTTAATCTCAGGGTCTTGGGGAGGAGTCTAGTTGGTTGTTTTGTTAATTCTGATCCAGATGCGGAAGATGTTAGGGATTGGGCTGCAACTATTTAGAGCCCAAAAAAGCCTTTGCAAGTTAGGAAACTGAACACTGGTTTCTTCCTATTTACGTTTGATAGTGTGGTGGCGAACCTCATGCTGGAGCGAGAGCTAAGTTAGTTGCGATCTCTAGATCTTAGAATCAGGAGGTGGTCTCCCCTGGTTGGTGCTATCAGAGACATGGGTCTGTCGAGTTTGGTTTGGATTGTTGTTTTTGGCATTCCCTTTCATGGCGGAACTTGAGTGCTGCATGAATTCTGGTCAAAGTTGCAGAGGTCCAGACGGTGCCAACATTGTTATCTCTTTGTTTTGTCGGTGAGAGATACAAGCTAAGACTTGTCGTTGAGGGTTCTTACTCTTTAAGATGGGTAAATAGCTTCGAAGGGTGGAAGGAGCACAGTTGGAAGAAAGTTCAATTTTCTGGTGAAATGAATGAGAATTTGAATGGATAGGTGGTGGCAGGAAGGACAGAGGCAGACAATGAAGGGAATTTATGGTACTTTAGGAATTTTAAGGAGGTTGGCTCAAGGGGTCATGGTGAAGGTGGAGGTTGTCAGATATTGAAGAGACTAGAAGTGGGTGGGGCCCAGCTGAAGTCTGTCGAACTAAACCGGGGGGGGGGCTTGATTATCTTAGTGGGTGGTTGAGTTGGTCAGGAGAAAGGGGGAGCGGGACATGTGGATGGCCTTAAGGAGAAAATTTTGATGGAATTCAAAGAGCTGCTTAAGAATGCTAGGCCCGATGGAGAATCACGTTGGGCCCAAGCTTTGATTGCTTATTTTAGTGGTAGCAGAAGTTTATTCGATTTAGGAAGGTAAGTGGACAAGATAATAAAGCTTTTAAGCTTTAACTGACAAAAATTTAAAAGGTGTGGGACGTTTGGAAGGAGAGCCATGACCGAGGTTAGAAAGAAATAGGGAGAAAGTTGGGTTTAGCGGAAAGAAGAGGATTGTTGGAGGAACAATGATGAAACTTTTTGATTGTCAGTCTTCTTTTGTGAACGGTGATACTGGATCCTGCTCTCAGGTGGTTAGAGATCCTGTGGTGGTTTGCATCTCTTTTGAGCCTGAGGTGGCTGCTGTGGCTTCTGAATAAATCATTTACGATTTTGGATTAGCAGTTCTGTTGGTTTCTGAGGAGGTCCTCTCTGCTATGTTTGAGAGGTTGAAAGAGAGGGACAAGGAAGCTGAGGATGGGTGTGCTGATGCAGATGCTGAGTTTAAGGACGAAGATGAGATTGGAGGGAAAGGTGCTTTAGTTGCTGGAGACAGTGTTGATGGTCAAGACGAGAGCTTTGAAGGTGATTATTTTTGTTTTGAAGAGGTGAAGGTTGGAAGGTTGGGTGTTGACCTGGGTCGAAGGAGCAAGACTGAAGAGGAGGAGTCGTTTATTGGAGTTAATTAGTAAGAAATCGCGTAGCTCAACAAATCCTAATGTTGTGCATATGGTGAAAAATTTTTCTAGATTGAATCTTGGTCTGGCTGGGGCAGGACCTACAAAAAAATACAAATGGGTTTGTAGGAGAAAAGGTACAAGAGGCAATTTGGCATCTGGAATGAATCATAGGGCGCAACGATGCAGGCCCAACCATTGGAATCCCATTTGGGGAAGGAGCAACAAGACAACAAGGTGAGTGTTGATGGTCCTGATACTGGTCTTAGTTTGATGAAGCAAAGTAACAGTGATAAGGTTGGCGTTTCAATGTGTGTCTATTCAGAAATTAGTGGAAAGAGAAGTCATGATTGGTAAAAGTTTGGGCTTGTGTTTTTGGGGAGGTGAGGAGTTTGCTAGAAGGGTCTTTGAGGAGTTTGAAAGGAGAAGGAAAGAGAAGTTGAATAAAATAGTTCTTGGGGAAGGAGGCGAGGCATGGAAGGAGGCAAGGTTCAAAATATCGATACAGGGCGATACGCTGGTAGGGCATATTGGTACTGTTTTTTATTCTACCCCCTGAACCATTGCCGACCCGAAACACCCCCTGTAGGGGTGTATCGGGAAGGCTTCGATACGATATGTATCGGTCGATACGGGCCGATACGTGACGAAATTTTGATCCTTGGAATGAGGATGTTTCAGACTAGCATGATGCGATTGTGGATGAAGAGTGAGGCCTTGGTTATTTGCAAGTAGTGGTTACACTTCTGATTGGCTTTTTCAATTTCTTTTGTCATCGTTTAAGTCTGGTTTGTTGTGCCTTTTTGTCTGTAAGTTGTGAGGAGTTTGTTTCTGTTAAGGGGTTGTTGACATCTGATTGTTGGGTCTATTGGCTATGTTTTTCTTTCGGGTGATATCTTGTCACCTTTCTGCTGTATTTTTTTTTCCGTTTTAATGAAAATTTCTCTTTATCCTTCAAAAAAGGTATTGAGAATTTTATCCTTCTTGTTGACCACTTCTCAAATTCAATTTTTGTTGCAATTAGACCCAACCGTATAGCTCTGAATTGGAAAGCTTAGTAGTTAAAGGCATTATGATTGAGAGCTTTAAGGAAGGATGAACATTAGAAAGAACTGTTTTGGTTAGAAAACCACATTTGGCAGTTAAGATCTTTTGGGTCCAAGAAGATATTGTAACTTCTTAAATTCATACTCTGCAATCCTGTGTTAATGGATCTGAACTTTTTGTTCATGCGTTTTGATCTTTTTTCTTATCTTTTTTTTTCTGTCTTTGTTGAACCCAAAATTCTTATCCATTAGTTGAAGTTAAATATTATAGCTTCTTGAATTCATTCTCTGAAATAAAAAATTCTGTGTTAATGGATCTGAGCTTATTTTTCATGGGCTTCGATGTTTTTTCTTCTCTTTCTTTCTGTCTGTATCTTTTTACTCTCTCTTTATCTCTATCTTTAATTATATTTGTAGATAATTTTATTTGTTAGCCTTGGGAGTTAATACAACTTTTCTAGCTCTAATTCCAAAAATCCTGATGCTAGCCAACCCAAGGATTTCCGACCCATTAGTTTGGTGACAAGAATCTATAAAATAATTGCTAAAGACTTGTCTTTGAGGATTAAAGTGGTACTACCCTCTCTCATAAGTCAGTTTCAAGGAGCTTTTGTTCAAGGGAGGCAAATAATTGACCAAATCCTAATAGCCAATGAATGTGTAGAGGAAATGAAGAAATCTGGGAAGGAAGGTTTTATTTGCAAATTGGACCTAAAAAAAGCATATGATTTATTAGAGGTGATGTAACAACATGGGTTTGGGGAGAGGTGGTGTCATTGGGTGTTTGGTTGTATTCGGTGTTGTCACTTCTCTATCCATTGTTAATGGAGTGGTGAAAGACTTCTTCCCAGCTTGTAGAGGACGAAGGCAAGGGGATCATCTCTTACCCTTTCTCTTTACTTTAGTGGCTGATGTGTTCATTAGACTCCTCTCTAAAGATGATAGGGGAGATGAGATTAGGGGTTGGAGAGTGGTCCGAAACAGTGTTCCAAGTACTCACCTCCAATTTGCAAACGACATCATAATATTTTGTGAAAGGGGTGGATATTTGGAGGGTGAGGAGATTAAAAGGACTGATCAAGAAGTTTGAAGGGACCTCAAATCTGAAAATCAACTTGGGTAAGAGTTGCGTAGCAGGAGTTAACATGGAGGACAATGATTTAAGCTTGGTAGCAGGCTGCTTAGAGTGTCCTATCACCCCTTGGCTGTTGACATATTCAGGTCTTCCTTTAGGTGCCAATCCTAAGGAAAGTAGATTCTGGAACCCTATTGTAGAAAGATGTGGAAAGAGATTGGTGGCTTAGAATAGGAACTATATTTTGTTGGGAGGTAGGATCACTCTAATAATATCGACTTTGGCTAACTTACCAATCTACTTTCTTTTTGTATTTAGGATTCCACCAAGGGAAGTGAAGAAATTAGAAAAAATCTTGAGGGATTTTCTTTGGGAGCCAGGAGAGTCTAAAAAAGAACACCTAGTTAAATGGGGGATTATGTGTAAAAGTAAGAAAGAGGGTGGTTTAGGAATTGGGAATGTGAGAAAGAAGAATATGGCTCCATTAGGGAAGTGGTTATGGAGATGGCCTTTATTGAGGGATAGCTTGTGGCATGAGATGGCGGGCAGTATTCATGGGAGATTGGAGAGTGGTTGGGATGTTGGTGTTTCGCATCAGGTTACTTTGGCACTTGGTAGCACCTTGGAAAGAAATCCATAGCATCCTTCCTTCTTTCCTCAGGTTTATCAGGTATGATGTTTGTTCAGGTAACTTAATTCACTTTTGAGAAGACATTTGGTTGGGGGATCAGCCTCTAAAGGATTTGTTCCTTCTTTGTATTCCATCTCCTAGTATAAAAATGAGAGTATCTCAAAATTTTTATCACCTCCTATTTTGCCTCTAGGTCATAATTGGGATTTTGGGCTTCGAAGGGGATTGAGGGATGAAGAAGTCACCTGTTTGTCAGAGTTGTTGCTTTTTGAAAGAGTTTGCTTAGAGCCTCCTAAACCGGACAGAAGGGTTTGGTGTCCAAGTTGTAAAGTTCTCTTTTCCTGTGTGCCTTTTTTTTAATGCTCTTTGCCAATATCTTATCCCTCTTTCCTTTCCTACAAAGGAAGTTTGGTGTCAACTGATTCCTCAAAAAATTAAGGTTTTTTGTTGGGAAGTGACTTATGGAAAAGTTAGCACTCTGGATTACCTACAAAAGAAGAGGTTTTTTTATGTATTTCCCCAAACTGGTGCACTCTATGTAAATCGGATGGTGAATCTTGTTACCACTTACTAATCTCTTGTTCCTTTTCTGCAGATATTTGGGAGTGGTTTTTCTCTTTGTTTGGGTGCAAGTGGAACATGCCAATGGAGATTAAGATGCTGTTTGATCCATCTACCTTTGCGTGGACAAAGAGAAGGGGAAGAATAATGTGGAGAGGCACCAAAGCAGTAGTTGTTTGGACCTTATGGGAGGAAAGAAACACTAGGATCTTCCAAGAGAAGCAGAGAAGCAAACAAGAAATTATGGACTGTGTATTGACTAGAGTTATACATTGGCTACTAACTTTTGATCTGCTTAGGCAGTTCTCCTTTGATGATATTTGGATGTACTGGTTATCAGTGGCTTCTAGTTCAGTACAGAAGGCTAAAACAAGGTTGATATGGGTACCTCCCAGTGAAGGTTTTTTGAAATTAAATTGTGATGGGAGTAGCCAAGGCAATCCAGGTCCTTCTGGAATTGGAGGAATCATAAGAAATAGGGAAGGGAACCTGGTAGCACTTTTTTCAGGACTGGTGGGTAATGAAGACTCTATACGGGTTGAACTGTTTGCAGTCCTACAGGGTGTTCAGATTGCTAAAGAGATGAATTTGGAAAACCTGGTGATTGAAGGGGACTCCAAGGTGGTCGTGGGCTGGCTAAAAGACCCAGATTCAATGATATGGTGCTATAGAGACGAAATGAAGAAATTCAGATGGTTAGTACAGCAGCTGAGCTTGATTATACAATGGGTGGGGAGGGAGGCTAATGCTATGGCTGATTCATTAGCTAAGCAAGGGGTAACTAGGGATCAATTGTTTTGGGCTCAATTTTAGTTCTTGTGCTGTCTTTTCTTAGGCTGCATCTCGTGCCTCCATTGAGGAAGCTTGTAACAATTGCTTATCTTTACTGATTTAATGAAATATTAAAGAATTTTTACTTATAAAAAAATGATGCATTATATTTTTGAAGTAGCTTTTTACCCCAAAAGAGATGACTTGGAAATTGGTTGGCCTCTAGAATTATAATTTAGCTGACATCCTTTATGTTCCAAGTACCATGCATGTTTATTGTTTCATGTTCGCTATTTAAATTCCAGGGATTTCAAAGGATGAACTGTTTGGGCAATTCTTTAGTGCACTTGAGAAAATTAGGTTCTTTAAGACAACACCTGATGGAGGTGATGATCAGGTCCAACTAGATAGGGCAACACGTATGTTTCATGATGCTCTAGAGGTATGGTGTACATTCCATTCACGTTTCTATGCATGTGAACACTAGCTTTTCATCCTTTCACTATACCTTTATTCCTGTACCTGCTGGCATTTACATTGTATTTTTTTGAGACCGTAAAGAAAAGGATTTCATTTGAAATACATCCAAAACAGAAGTATAAAGCCAACCCCTGTACTGTATATCTGAACCTATTAGAGGTGTCAATTGGATGGATTTGGTCCAACCCGATCCAGTCCAATGTGAGTCCACTTATAAATGGACTGGACCCAATCCAGTCCAAATCCAATACAAACCAAATCCAATCCAATCCATTAAAATGTAAATGGATTGGATTGGATCCAATCCAAACCGAATGAAATATAAAAAATTATATAAAAGCACTTTTAGAATTGAAAAAGCACTTTTGTAAAAGTACTTTGATAAAAATATTTTGATAAAAGTGCTTTTACAAAAAGCACTTTATTGAAAGTACTTCGGAGTAGAAGTGCTTTTGTAAAACTACTTTCGTAGAAGTGTTTTTATAAAAGTGCTTTCATAGAAGTACTTTTGTAAAAGTGCTTTTGTAAAAATGCTTTTATAAAAGTACTTCTATAAAAGTGCTTTCATAAAAGTACTTCCGTAAGTTTTTTTGTATAAGTTATTTCATAAAAGTGGTTGTGTAAAAGTACTTTTATAAAAGTGCTTTCATAAAAAGTACTTTTGTAAAGTGCTTTCGTAAAAGTACTTTTGTAAAAGTTCTTTTATTAAAGTGATTTTGTAAAAGTGATTTTATAAAACTACTTCTGTATAAGTGCTTTCATAAAAGTACTTTTGTAAAATTTCTTTCGGAAAAGTATTTTTATCATAAAATTACTTTTATAAGAGTGCATTTATAAAAATGTTTTTGTAAAAGTGCTTTCGTAAAAGTACTTTCATAAAAGTGATTTTATGCTGTTTTCAGTTTTGATTGATTTCAATTTGGACAAGGGTTTGACCTCATGATCGGATTATTGGTGTTTCTACTGTAGCTACAGTAGTCCGAACCAGTAAGGAGAAGAAGAAAGAGAAGGAGAAGAAGAAAGAGAAGGAGAAGAAGAAGAAGAAGAGAAGAAGAAGATGAAAGAACTCTCGAACCTGATAGCTAAACCCTATCAGTCGACCTCTTCATAGTGATTAGGCTTCTAATTAAATGTACAAGGACTAAACTGCCCCTACTTAAGTATGGGACAGAGAACCTCTAATAAGACTGCCACATAAGCTCATAACTTAACCAAGGTGAGTTGACTAATCTACCCTTATTCAGATAACTCTAACACTCCCCCTCAAGCTGGAGAATATATGTCATATAATCCCAGCTTGTTACATATATAGTTCACTCTCCCTGAGCTTAAGGCTTTTGTAAACAAATCTGCCCACTGATCACTTGAGCTTACATGTTCTGTGCTTATCTCTCCAGTAAGAACCTTCTCCCTCACAAAGTGGCAATCAATCTCTATGTGCTTTGTTCTCTCATGAAAAACAGGGTTGGATGAGATACGGAGCGTAGCTTGATTGTCACAGTACAACTTCATAGGTTTATCCATGTGGAACCTGATTTCTTGTAGGAGATTCCTCAACCACACTAATTCGCATGTAGTGTGTGCCATGGCTCTGTACTCGGCTTCAGCACTGCTTCTAGCCACAACCGTCTGCTTTTTACTCTTCCACGTCACAAGATTTCCTCCAAGAAATGTGCAGTAATCTGTAGTAGATCTTCTATCAGACACAGAGCTTGCCCAATCTGCATCCGTGTACCCAACTACTTCAAGTTTTCCTCCTGGTTTATACAATAGCCCACGGCCCGGAGCTCCCTTCAAATATCTTACAATTCTAAGAACTGCATCCCAGTGAGATATACGAGGGTTCTGCATAAATTGGCTCATCACACTGACTGCAAAGGAGATGTCTGGTCTCGTGATAGTCAAATAGTTCAGCTTCCCCACAAGTCGTCTATACCTTCCAGGATCATCAAATATTTCCCCTGTATCATTGCTCAACTTAACATTTGGTTCCATAGGAGTCTCAGCTGGTTTTGCACCTAACAGTCCTGTTTTGTCCAATAGATCGAGAACATATTTTCTTTGGCACAGGTTTACACCTTGTCTTGATCTAGCAACTTCTATACCCAAGAAATACTTCAATGTCCCAAGGTCTTTTGTTTGAAAATGATTTTGCAGAAAGACCTTGAGTTTGTCGATCCCCAATTTGTCACTGCCATTTATGACAATATCATCCACATAGACCACTAATAAAATCTTTCTAGTTTCTGAGTCATAGTTGAACACTGAGTGATCAACCTGGCATTGTTTCATTTCAAAATTCTTCACCACTTCACTAAACTTCCCGAACCAAGCACGTGACGATTGTTTCAACCCATAAATTGCCTTTTTCAGTCTGCACACGTTACCAGCCTCCCCCTGAGCAACAAACCCAGGTGGTTGCTCCATATATACCTCCTCTATAAGGTCACCATGAAGGAAGGCATTTTTTATGTCAAGTTGAAATAAGGGCCAATCATACATAACTGCCAGGGAAATTAACACACGGACATAGCTAATCTTAGCAACAAGTCTGGCTTTCAGACGCTGCACACTACCATCTGGCAAGTATTTAACAGTATACACCCATTTACAACCCACAACATGCTTACCGGGAGGAAGAGTAGTGAGCTCCCACGTGTGAGTATGCTGAAGAGCAGAGAGTTCCTCCTCCATTGCCTGCCTCCACCCAGGTGAACTAAGAGCCTCTTGGACATTGTTAGGTATGGAAATAGATGACAATAGTGAAACAAACTGGCGATGTGAGGTGGAAAGGCGAGATATTGAAACAAAATTGGAAATGGGATGGAGAGTAGAACTACATTTACCTTTCCGTAAGGCAATGGGTAGGTCAAGTCCTGAAGGTTCAGCAATAGGAGCAACGATAGGATCCGCGAAAAAGGTAGAAGCCGGAGGAGGGGCCGGTGTCGTTCGACATGTATACACTTGCCGAATTGGTGGTCGTTCATTAGGGATCTGCACTGGATGAGGTGACGAGTCAACTCCAACAGGAACACCCGGAATGGGATCACTGACTGGAAGAGGAAGAGGAAGTAAAGGTGGAGACGAAGATGCTTCAGTTCCTGAGAAGAATGGAACAGACTCAAAAAATGTGACATCAGGACAGACATAGCACTTCCGAGTAATGGGATTGTAACACTTGTACCCTTTTTGAGTCCGAGAGTAGCCAAGAAAGACACACTTAATGGAGCGTGCAACCAACTTGTCTATTCTAGGACTCAGATTGTGAACAAAGCACACACAGCCAAAGATACGAGGTGTTAATGGAAAGGGAGACAAGGTGGGGAACAAGATAGAGAAGGGAGACCGACCATGAAGAATAAAGGAGGGCATTCGATTAATGAGGAAACACACAGTAAGTACAACATCACTCCAAAACCGTTTAGGAACACTCATATGATGAAGAATAGACCGAGCTGTTTCAAGGAGATGACGGTTCTTCCGTTCAACCACCCCATTTTGTTGAGGAGTGGATGCACAAGAAGTTTGATGAATGTTGCCATGCTGTTCTAAATACTGTTGAAAGGAAGTTAGAAAATATTCACGACCATTATCTGAACGAAGAACTTTGATTGGAACACCAAATTTTGTACGTATTTCAGCATGGAATTTTTGAAAAATGGAAAATAATTCACTCATTTCTTTCATTAAATAAATCCATGTCATTCTTGAACAATCATCAATAAATGTGACAAAATACTTGTAACCATTATAAGACTCTATTTTGATCGGGCCCCAAACATCTGAATGAACCAAAGCAAAAGGACTCAACATACGACTTTCAACTCTAGGACTGAAGGAAACACGACGATGTTTCCCAAACTGACACGACTCACACTGTAACACTGACAAATGACTCAAAGACGGAACTAGTATCTTGAGTGCCTTGAGAGAAGGATGTCCCAGTCGACAATGCCACTATAGAGGAGTGAGTGAAGTCTGAAGTGCAACTGACGATCCACCACCGTCAAGGTAATACAATCCACCAGCTTCATGCCCCCCACCAATCTTCTTCCCCGTCCTGAGATCCTGAAAAACACAAGAGGAAGGGAAAAAAGTAACAGAGCAGTTAAGAGTCTTGGTTAATTTACTAATAGACATAAGATTGAATGGAAACTTAGGGACATATAGAACAGATCATAAAGAAAGAGAAGCCATGTCAACATTGCCAATACCACAGATGGGAGAGGAGGAACCATTGGCAAGGGTAACAGTTTGAGATGTGGAAGTTTCAGAGAGAGAAGAGAACACACCTGGAGTCCCGGTCATGTGATCAGAGGCTCCAGAGTCAATAATCCAAGGAGAGGTTTTAGATGACAGGCAAGCTATACCTGAGTGGGCAAGAGTAGCAGTAGTGTGCTGTGAAGTGGACTGAAGGAACCGCTCATACTCATCACGCGGTACACTCACCATCTCCCTTCCGGAAACAGATGTAGATGTGGAAGGAGTTAGGTCTGCCTGTTGATTATCACTGACATCAACCCCACCAGCAACAGCATGATTGGCCCATTTAGAGGGAGGGCGGCCATGAAGATCATAACAGAAATTTACGGAATGTCCTTCCCTGCCACAGTGGGTACACTTCCTTGTAGAGCTACCTTTTTCTTTGCCACAGCTTCCCCCTGAGTCACGACCACCACCATGGCCGAAATATGGAACCACCACGACCTCCTCGGGAGGCATGTCCTCCCTCCTTCGTACCACGTCCACCTCCTCTGGCTGTCACAAAAGATGATCTATCAGACTGTGTGGGATTCTCTGTCTGTCCCAAAGAAATCCTGCGAAGCCGAGCAAACACTTCCTCAAGTGTAGCAAGGGTAGAGCCCCCCAATATTTGGGCCCTAACTGGTTCATACTCTGATTTCAACCCCACTAAGAACCTTGTGACATTTAGTTGTTCCCTCTGTTGTTGCTGAACCTTAACATCTGGAGTGAGAGGATGATAGACATTGAGTTCATTTCTGAGGTTCTTCATACTGGCATAGTATTCTTCTAGGGTTTTATTTCCTTGTTGCAGACCAAAGTACTCCTGATAGAGCTGATATACCCTTGTAGTATTATCTTGCCCAGAATACAGCTTCTTGGCATGTTCCCATATGTCCTTAGCTGTATCTAAGAACATGATGTTGGCACTTATTTTGGGTTCCATACTGTTACATAGCCATGTCATGATTTGAGCATCCTTCTGTTCCCAATCCTCAAACCCTAGAGAGTCAGCCGGTGATTTATCTTCTTTCACATGTTTCACTTTTCTCTTTGCCTTGAGAAAAACTTCCACCGAGTTGGCCCATGGAACATAGTTCTCACCATTCAGTTTAATTGATGTCATCTGTACACCTAGATAGTCAGAGGAAACCAGCACACTAGGTTTCTGATCACTACAGCCATCTCCCATTGCTGCCATGATACTCTTTCAATGCTGCCTCTTATCTGAATTCCCAATCACCAACTAAGTGCTGCTGTCAAGAGTTTAATGTTCCAGAACCTACAGCAGTCCCTAAACACAATGATAGATACACAAGCCTTTGTTCTTATCTACACCACTACTGATTTCACAAAAAAAAACACAGACTACACCGACATTAATTCAACACTTACTAACCACATGCAAGCTCTCTTACAACTACTCAACAGAGTTTGTGCATCACAAGCCCCACCACACCGCCATAGCTGTCACACACAATACATTGCATTACACCTTGCATTACACATTGCATTACACCTTGCACCATTCGGCCACCTACAGTAGCAGCCCTTACACCATTTGGTCACTGTAAACACAGCCTGTTCTTGGAAGTTTTTCAAGAACCAGGGCAACAACCATCCTAGTTCTCTAGGTTCTGATCAGCCCTGTCAAGTTCTTGAAGATTTTCAACCCAGAAATACCAACAGCACACAGAGGAGAGATAACCAACCTTCGTTTGAGAGCTTCAGCCAACCATTTACTGCTGAAGTTGTTTTCTTAGGAAAGGAGGTTCTGTGCACCAGAAAAAAGAAGAGCTGTGATGTTTCAAGCCTGGGACGAACCACTTTTCTCCATTGACAGCCCAGAGAAGAAAATGAGAGAACTGAAGCACGAACTGAAGTTGTCACGAATTGAAACAGGTCACGAACTGAAGTTGTCACGCTCTGATACCATGTTTCTACTGTAGCTACAGTAGTCCGAACCAGTAAGGAGAAGAAGAAACAGAAGAAGAGAAGAAGAAGAAGAAGAGAAGAAGAAGAAGATGAAAGAACTGTCGAACCTGATAGCTAAACCCTATCAGTCGACCTCTTAATAGTGATTAGGCTTCTAATTAAATGTACAAGGACTAAACTGCCCCTACTTAAGTATGGGACAGAGAACCTCTAATAAGACTGCCACATAAGCTCATAACTTAACCAAGGTGAGTTGACTAATCTACCCTTATTCGGATAACTCTTAACAATTGGAAATTTGGTTTAGGTCTAATTCAAACCAATAAGAATATGGACCAATTTATTTTGGATTGGCGCAACCCAATAATTATAATGGACTGTCCAAATCCGATTTGATAAGGTTTGGATCGGATTGGATCTAAACCAAAACCGATCAATTGACACCCCTAACCTATACCAATGTCCAATTACATCTGATATATGCTTCTATGGCTTTACTAAATGAAAATCTCAATAAAAAAAGTATGAGAAATGCCTATTTCTGGATAAAGAGTGATTTGTGTTGTTTTATTAGCTTTTGATCTAATCAATTGTGATATGCTTCCCGTGTTTGCAACATCTGTTCCAAGAAATGGTTCTTTTTCTTTTCATTCACTAGCTAGCGTTTAGTTAATCCCATACATTCAAACCATTCTTCCTAAGCAAGATACTGCAACTTTCTTTAGGACCTAATGTTCCAAGGTATCAATTTGTTCTTTCGGAAAGAAGCTATGTTGATATTTCTTGAAGTGGGTATAAAAGTAAAAAATGGTTTGAGTGGCATGTAGACATATGGGTTTTGTGCAACTATAATGATGGACAATGAAAACATATTTCAGGCCCATGTAATTTGGTTTGAATATGATGAAACATCTTACTCCTTCGGTTCATTTATTACTTTTTAGATTTAAATATGTATGTAGGTTCTTAAGCAGTAAATCATTATTTTTCATTGGTATCTCAATCATATATATCAGCTGCTTGTCTATTTATGATTGTTCATTTATATGTTCTCAGTTAGGTGGTCATATTAGTAGTATTAGTGCTTAAGTTATCTTATTTCTTAATTAAGTGTTACATGAAATTTTATCTTGAATATTCTACTGTGTCCAATGTTTCCTTGCATGTCCTTTTGTATTTTGGACATTGTATTCTGCACTTCTGCTACTCTTACACATAATGATATATAAGATAGTGGTTATAGAAGGACAATTCTTTCATCGCAACTCATGATTGAAGTCTATTTATGATATTTTTCCTCATTTTCATCTGATATAATTCCTTGTCTGGTTGTAGAGTAAGGTTATTGGAAGGACGTTTAGTCAGGTGGTTACTTTTTTGTCATTAGTTTACTAGATTTTATGCTATTTTATCTATTCAGCGTAGGCCTATGTCTCAGTTTGTTTCTTGGTCCCAATCCAGTAAAAAAGGCTATGACACAATGGTCCTAATCTGGATTTTTTGTGGAATTTTTAGTTTAGAAGGCATTTTAGAGACCATGAGAGTGTTGAGGCATCTGATTTGCTCATATCCCTAGATTTCTTTCTTTACAGTAAGTGGTGGAGAAGGGGGTGGATTTTTGTCAGTTGAACCTCATGGTTTATTTTCTTGCTCATCTTCTTTTAGAGATGTTTATTCCTTAGTCCTTCCAAATTCCTTTCCAACAGAATCCATTTGGTTTAGAGCTCATTCAGACAAAACTCAATACCTGTGAGAAGATACAGCAGAAGTGACTTCGGTGGTGCATCTTGTTGCATATGTGCTTTTTTTGATCAGCAACAGAAAACAGTCAGTTCATTAATTAATTATAGAAGTATAACAAGAGGTTGTCATGTTACAAATAAGAGTGCTTTGTGAGAATAACCCGTCATCTCACCCCGATACAACTTTTACAAATGAGCCCAAAACAAGTGTTGCCTGCTGCCCTCCTTGTTTAGATAACCCATCTGCAAAGCTGTTGGTTGATCTTTGTGCCCATTGAATTTTTAAGTCCATCTCTCTAGAAAACTCTCTAAAATGTCAAATTTCATTCCTGTACCTCCACTTGTCTTTGTTGTTGTTGTTATTGTTGTTATTGTTGTCCAAAAGCTAGCTGATAATCACTTTAGAGTCTCCTTAACCATCAATTTATCAACACCCAATTCCTTTTCTTTTTGCATCTCAAAAACTGCTGCCAAAAGCTCTGCTCTAATGGAGTTTCCTTCCCCAGTTTGACCTGAATAAGTTGCGAGCAAAATTCCATCCTCATCCCTTGTTGCATATGTGCTTTTCTGTAGTGCTATTGGTGAAGCCATCTATCATCTGCTAATTTCCTAGTACTTTTGTCAGATCTGGGAGCATTTTTTTTTTCACCTTTTTTTTGCAGGCAAATTGGAACCTGCAGATGATACTCAGTCTATTTGGGACAGCCATTTCTGTTGCCTTGTAACTCTAGAGAGAAATATCATGTGAAGATGCTTGAGAGCAACTGTCCTATGATTGATCTGAGAGGAACAGAATGCTTGAATCTTTAACATAGTTTTCAATGCGCCAAGGCAAACCTAGGCGACAGGGGAGTGCTTAGTCGCTTGATCGCCTAGGCGGGTGCCTAGGCGTTGCTTAATGTCAAAAAAAAAAAAAATATAGAACAAAAGGGAGACGAACCCATACTTTCGCCATTGCAATAGAAGTAACAGAAGGACAGAGCCCCTATTCTTGTTTTAGAGGAAAGAAAACGAAGGTGCGGACCCCTGTTTTTTGTTCCAGAAGGAGTTTTTTGTTTTAAGAAAATGAAAAAGTGTTCTAGTCCGCTGATATTTTTTGTTCCACAAAGTGGAAGAGGAAGGAGGGGCGGAGCCCCTGTTTTTGTTCATAAAAAGAAAAAGAAAAGGGGTGGAGCCCCTGTTTTTGTTCTAAAACAGAAAATGAAGAGGGGCGGAGCCCCTGTTTTCTGCTCCAGAACGAAAAGCATACTTTCTTCTGTGGTCGATTTCCATTTCTTGTTCAAAGGCATACAACTTGGTACCCTCAAACTCATCCTCAAACATTATTTATCAGAAACCTTGAGGTCCTTGACGAGATAAGAAATTAATAAAAAACTTATTATCTTATGAAATAAATAAAAATAATGATTCAGTGCATCATGTCTTTGTTTAAATTATACACTTAGAACATAACAATTTATTAAATATATATATATATATATATATATATATATATATAGTGTTTGGGTGAGGCAAGACCCAAAAAGCGCCTACACACCTAGGTGACGCCTAGGCAGGTGCCTAGGTGTCGCCTTGACAACTATGACCTTTAAAGGTGTGATGTAATCATCCGATTTTGATTGATACTGTTATTATAAGGGTGGCTAATAGGGAGTGTACCAGGAACAAGTTTTGTGACTTCTCCACAAGTTATGTGTTAAGAGGCTGGTTTGTTGTGTCCTTCCATGCCTCTCCTAGACGGGTGATTCTTCTGCATGCTTTAGTTCTTTCCTTTCAATGAGTGTTGAAGGTGGACTCTGATGGTTGCTCATTACAAAATCCCAGCTTATCTGGTGTTTTTGTTTTTGCTATATTCTTTCTTTTTTTTTTTTGGGGGGGGGGGTGGGGGGCTATAATGCAGTTGATGGGTGATGAGTTACCGCTCACCTCGGAAGCCCCTTCGAGGGTGGCTTAACCTCCTGAAACAGAAGATGGGAGGGAAAGAGGAAAGGTAGGAAGAAAATGACTCAGAGAGAGAGATGAAAGGGATATTCATTCATGCCACTTATTACATGATCAAGGGCTTATATAGCTGGCCTACATGTATGCAATCATGGAGAGAATATCTTCTGGTGGCAGTGTAACTAACTCTGGGAGACTCTGCCGCGTGTCACGCTAACCTCTCTGTCTTCTAGTGAAATGCTACTTAGTGGTGGCCTTCACTACTATAGTTGGGTTCGGAGGGAGTGTTTGGGTCCGAACAATTCCTCCCCCCTTATCATTGACCTTGCCCTCAAGGTCTAGGTTTGGAAACCTCTCATTCAGCCTAAGATAAGGTTCCCAAGTGTTATCATCTGGATGAAGCCCAGCCCATTCTACCTTGGCTTCTGGCATAACCTGACCACCTCGTCGAACCCAACGGAAATCCACAATTCTGATAGGCTCCGTGTCAATGTCCCCTTCTTCAGTGAATTGGGGTAAGTTGGGTGAGACAGGTGTATGATTTCCCACCGCCTTCTTAAGAAGTGAGATGTGATAAACTGGATGAAGTTTTGAGGTTGCAGGGAGGTCCAACCGATAAGCAACAAGGCCCACTCTGTCCAGAACCTTTTAAGGCCCATAATACCTGGGTGGTAGCTTGTGCCAAGCCCGTCTTACTACTGAGATCTGGCGGTAAGGTTGGAGCTTAAGGTAAACAAAGTCACCCACCTGAAATTCTAACGGGCGGTGGTGAGTGTCATAGCGGGCCTTCATTCAATGTTGGGCTTTTGCCAAGTTGGACTTAAGCAATCTAAGAATCTTGTCTCTCGCAAGTAGACGGGTCTCTACTTCTGCCACCTTGGATGACCCATATTCATAAGGTAATATGGGAGGAGGTTCTCTGCCATAAAGAGCTTTGAAGGGTGTCATTCCAACAGCCGACTGATAAGTCGAATTGTACCACTGTCGAGGCTTTTCCCCTATGGAACACCTAAGGTAGGCTTTCAAGCAACAATTAAGAACTTCAGTCTGCGAATCAGTCTGCGGGTGGTAACTCGTGGAGGGGTGCAGTTGGGTTCCTTGCAACCGAAAATATTCCTTCCAGAATGAACTCAGGAAAGCAAGGTCCCGATCTGAGACAATGGATCTTGGGGTTCTATGCAGCTTGGTGACGTCCCGGATGAAGATGCTAGCCACCATTGCTGCGGTGTAAGGGTGAGGTAATGCAGAGAAATGGCTGTACTTGGTGAGACGGTCAACTACTACCATTATAACCTCCTTTCCTGCAGAACGAGGAAGACCCGTGATGAAGTCCATGGAAAGGTCTTCCCACACTTGATCTGGAATCTTGAGAGGTTGTAGAAGGCCAGTGGGAGACTGTGACGAGTATTTCTGCTGTTGGCAGATTTGGCATTCGGATACATATTGTAATACATCCTTACGCATTCCCACCCAATGATAGTGGCTGCTGAGCCTCTTTAGGGTTCGTAGCACCCCTGAGTGCCCTCCCAAGGCGGAGTCATGAAACAGCCTTAGCAGTTCAGCTTTGTGGGCCGAATTTTGGGCAACAACAAACCGACTCCTAAAGAAAAGATCAGGCCCCACAACTTGGTAACCGACAACTTGTGAAGGGTCTTGCCTCCACTTATCTCTAATGACTTGCAACTGTGGGTCAGACCTGGCTTCTTGCCGTATAGCTTCGAACAAGGGAAGCTGGGCTGAGAGTAGGTCAGATGAGCTAACTCCTCTACTCGTGACAAGGCATCAGCTACTCTGTTTGCGGGCCCCGGCTTATATTCTATGAGGTAGTCAAAGCCCATCAGTTTACTAAGCCATTTTTGCTGCTCCGGGGTGTGCACCCTTTGCTCTGCTATGTACTTCAAACTTCGTTGGTTTGTCCTAATAACAAATTGGTGTCCCAATAGGTATGCATGCCACTTTTGCACTGCCATTACCACAACCATCATTTCTTTGACATAAGTGGACTGACTTTGGTGAGCTGCTGAGAGAGCCTTGCTGAAATAAGCAATGGGCTGCCCTTTCTGCATCAAGACGGCCCCTACTCCTACTCCCAACGCATCACATTCTATTTCAAAGGGCTGAGAGAAGTCTGGAAGAGTGAGGACTGGAGGGCTGGAAACTGCTGTCTTCAAGTCTTCAAAAGCCCATTGGGCTTTATCAGTCCAATTGAAGGAATCCTTCTTTAATAGACGCATTAGAGGGGCGGCCATAAGCCCATACCCCTTAATGAAGCGCCTATAATATCCGGTAAGCCCAAGAAAGCCCCGCAGAGCCTTTACAGTAGTGGGCTTGGGCCACTTCTGGATGGCATCTACCTTTTCTGGGTTTGCTATGACCCGACCTGCTGCAACCACATGGCCTAAGTACTGAATTTGTCCTTGTCCAAAGGAACACTTTGTCATTTTGGCATGTAACTGGTGCCCCTTTAGAGTTGTGAGGGTGAATTTCAGATGTTCCATATGTGTGTCCCAATCTCTGCTGTACATTAGAATATCATCGAAAAACACCAGAATAACTCGCCTTAGAAATGGCCTGAAGATGTCATTCATGAGGGCCTGAAAGGTGGAGGGCCTGAAAGATGTCATTCATGAGGGCCCAAAGGCATAACCAAAAACTCATAATGGCCATCGTGGGTCCTAAAGGCCGTCTTGTGGATGTCAGCCTGGTGGACCTGAATTTGATGATACTCGGACCGTAGGTCTAGTTTGGAGAATACTCGTGCCTCTCCTAACTCATCCAGTAGTTCGTCAATGAGGGGTATAGGAAACTTGTCCTTCACAGTAATATGATTCAAGGCCCGGTAATCTACGCAAAAGCGCCAACTACCATCCTTCTTCTTTACTAAGAGGACAGGAGATGAAAAAGGGCTGGTGCTGGTCTGTATATGCCCTTTTTCCAATAGTTCTCTCACTGCTTTCTCAATTTCCAGCTTCTCAAAGTAAGGGTATCTATATGGCCTCACATTGGCCGGATTAGAACCGGGTAAGAGAGTTATTTGATGATCACGAGCCCGGGGTGGAGGTAGTTGTTTCGGCTCCTTGAATACATCGCCAAACTGATCGAGTATCGATCGTAATGCCTTGTGTTGGGCTTTTGTGGGGTGAACACAGCCCTTGTTGTCCAGAATTGGGACTATGGGCCGAATGCCTAAGTGCATAAATATGGGTTGGCCAGCATCCTTGGAGGCCCGTATCATGGAGGCTAAAGTGTCACCTTGTGGACTAGGGGGCCGCACCCCTTGTAAATGACAAGATTGGCCAACCTGGTGAAAGTCCATTGTCATTTTGGCTCAATCACATAGAGCAGGGCCTAGGCCACGCAACCAATGAACCCCCAAAATGATATCAGCCCTCGAGAAATCCAATGGGTGGAGATCCATCACAAATCTATGGCCTTGTATGAGGATTTTTTCCTTCTTACATACACCATTACACGACATCTAACTCCCATTAGCCACATGGATTGAAAAAAGAGGAGTGAGTTGTATGATCATACCTAGCTGCTTAGCCAAACGACAAGTGATGAAATTCAGGGTAGAGCCACTGTCAATCAAAATCATCACGGTCTGGCCCACCAATCTTCCTTCTACTCGCATGGACTGAAGAGAGTTGAGGCCCATGAGGGCGTGTAAGGAGATCTCGGCCCCGTCAGATTCTGGTCCGTCTGGAATCAGTTCACAGTCATTTAAGTGCTCTGGGTCTATCTCTTCTGCCTCTTCCTCTGTTTGTAGGAGAAACACCCGTTGGACCCAGCATTTATGGTCCGGTCCAAACTTATCATCGCAGTTATAACAAAGGCCTTTCTCGCGTCGGGCTTGCATCTCAGCCCATGAGAGACGTTTGAAGGGCATAGTGGGCCAGGGCAATATGGGCTTCTGATGATCCTCAACCGGTTTCATGGGCTGCTGATCGACCCGTTGAGGAGTCCTCAAATTCGGGTAGCTTGGTTTGCTAGCTCTACGAAGGTTGTCGATTCTTTCTTCTTGCAGGCGAGCCAATCCCACCACAGCCATGACAGTTGCTGGATGGAGAGCCCTCACCTCTAGATGGTACTTTGCTACTGTTCCAGTCTGCTTCAACCGGGTGATCAGCTCGTCGTAGTCCACGAACGCTTTTGGCCCAAACGGATGCACAAAGCTTCGGTGAATTCCTCCCAAGTTACCTGGGGATGATTCCAGCGATACCACTGGAGCCAAAGAATCGCGTCTCCTTCTAGATGAATGGAGGCGATGGAGACACGGTGGTGTGCGGGAGTTTCGTGGTATTCGAAATATCTTTCTGCTCGGAAGATCCAAGGAATGGGATCTCCACTGGAATAGTTGGGAAAGTTGATCTTAGTGACTTTTCCAGTGGGGTAATCCCCTGTTCTTCGGCTATTAGAAGCAGAGGCTTCCACTCCTGTTAGGTGACTGGTCTCGTCGGACTGTTGCTGAGAGACGAAGCTGGAGATGACCACTTTGAGTTCCTTGAGTTCGTCCAACACATGGTGAAATCCAACTTCAAGCTGGGATTTGGATAGCCTGGCTCTGATACCAATTTGATGAGTTACCGCTCACCTCGGAAGCCCCTTCAAGGGTGGCTTAACGGGAGGGAAAGGGGAAAGGTAGGAAGAAAATGACTCAGAGAGAGAGATGAAAGGGATATTCATTCACGCCACTTATTGCATGATCAGGGCCTTATATAGCTGGCCTACATGTATGCAATCATGGAGAGAATATCTTCTGGTGGCAGTGTAACTAACTCTGGGAGACTCTGCCACGTGTCACGCTAGCCTCTGTCTTCTAGTGAAATGCTGCTCGGTGGTGGCCTTCTCCACTCCTATAGTTGGGTTCGGAGGGAGTGTTTGGGTCCCAACAATGGGCCCATCATAAAGTTGCAATTCACTGTCCTAAAACTACTGCCGCTATAAGGGCTCATCATAACATTTTATTCAAGTATTGTGCATTTTTGTGCTTTGAAAGTTTGGTATACGAGGGGTTCACCTCACCACTGACCTTAAAATAGTTATATGTGTATTTAGGAAAGAGTGGGTGGCAGGGCATAATTGGCCATTGACTGTATTTTTGCTTGAGGAGGGTAGATTGGTAATTATCTTAACAAGTCTTTTATTACAAATACAAGTCTGCCACAGGTGGTGAATTGATTTTTCTCCCTATCGAAGTGCACTTTCATTCTTCTTTACTCTGTTTCTTCTTGTATTTAGTGCTATTCCGTTCTTTTTCTCTTCAATAAATAGGTGATTGCAGAGCATTTTTACTCTGTATCAGAACATCCTTTGTGATCTGTGATCTTCTCTTTTCTCTGTTGTTTCCAAGCTTTGCAACTGTTGGGATCTGAATCTATCTCTCCATAGAGTTAAAATCGCTAACTGGAAGCTTTCATGATTGGCTGTGGTTTCTGGGCTGTGTATGATCTTGGTGTGATTCCCTCTATAATTCAAAGATGGTTACTGTTATGGTGGTTGATGGCTATATACTAGAAGAGTGACAGACTGACAGCAGTACTTAATTACACACTTATATGTTGAGGTATGTATAGCAAAATTGGTGATGTATATGTGCTCTCTACTCATGCAGTGGCTAGAAGAAAATGATCCGTACTCTGGGGTTTGATTTAAGGGATTATAACTGATAAGGGCAACTTTTGGGCCCTAATATCAATAAAAGTAATATTTTTAATAAAATTTTAATAATAGGTTAAATTTTTAAAAAAATATCAAATAAGGGCAAAAACACTGTTCATATTCTTCCTCCTGCAAACCATTCATCAGCGCTGCCGCCCGCCGCTGCCTCTGGAAACCTCCGGCAACGCCTCCGCTCACCTCTGGCAACGCCTTCCCATATTTAAATAAGCACTATATATATTTAAGTTCTCTTCTTTTGCAGGTTCTATACACTTGAATTGAAAGCTAGCGGAAGAACGAGTACGGCGATGGCGAAACATTTGAATATTTGGTCGTATGAATTTGAACAAGCTAGTGGCTAGTGGAAGGAACTAGTTGAGTATCTGGTCATCGGGGATTTACAGAACAAAGACTCCCAGATCTCATAGAAGGCACCGATGATGACATTGTGGTGTTGTCACGAGTTCAGAGATAAGAAACACTGCAAACAGATGCACCAAATCCTTCACTTTGAACATATGTTTCTCTACTATCATTTCCAGCATTGAATTCTTGAAATCCTGGTAGCGGTCCTCCGACTTCTTCACCACCGCGAAACTCTCCCTTACTTTCCCATCCATAACAGATGGTATCATTCTCCGGAACTCCGACAATCTTGCCACTTCTGTTTCCGGTGAACCACACTCTGTCATCATCTTTCCAGATGCAAATCCTCCGTTACTCCTGGAAACCTGATGTTTCAACTTTTTCATGTTCTTCTGCTTGTTCTTCTTATGACCCCTTAAACCTTTCATAGTGCTGGGTGATTCGCATATTGTTTCCAGACGTGGGTTGAAGTCTGAAAAAGAATCCATGGATAAACTTCTAGAATAACTAACTAGGTTCAGTTTCTTCATCGTCAACCTGTTCGCCTCCATCGCTGCTGAACCAACCGCTATCGGTGGAGAACGTACTGATACGAGCCCTGGGCTTCAATTTCTTACTCGTTTGTGTCTTCTTCTTTATCGTCATATTCACTTCCATCATTGGTGGTTGATGCCCTTTGGAGCCTCCGGGTAGCGATGGATTGTAAATTTTACAGCGAGGACTCTCTTCGTTCACTCTCGCAACAACACGCCACTTATCTTCCTCCTTCCATTTGTACTTTGGCATGTCACCGGAGGATTTTCCATGCTGTCTGCCACTACCGCTGGGTATCAGATGGCAGCCACAGGTGACGGATACTATTGTGCATGACATGTGGCGTTTCAGAAAAGAACAATGATTCCTGATGGTCGGCGGTAGTGGAAAGTGTGGGCAAGCTGCATTCGCTGGGAAATCAATGTCGATGGCCTTGGGGTTCACCGGAGAGAGTCCGGAAGCCACAGGATGTGGATTCTCCGTCAGGGTGGAAGGGTCTTTGGAACGGCAGGAGTGGAAGGTCGGAAAGAATCGGGAAATTCGAAGCTTCAAATATTTCGCCATCGCTGTACTCTTTCTTTCGCTAGCTTTCAATTCAAGTGTATAGAACCTGCGGAAGAAGAGTACTTAAATATATATAGTGCTTAATTAAATATGGGAAGGCGTTGCTGGAGGTGAGCGGAGGCGGCGGAGATAGGCGGAGAAGTTGCTGGAGGCGGCGGCGCTGATGAATGGCTTGCAAGAGAAAGAAGATGAACAGTATTTTTTCCCTTATTTGATATTATTTTTAAAAGGTTAACCTATTTTTGAAATTTTATTAAAAATATTACTTTTATTGATATTAGGGCCCAAAAATTGCCCTTATCTGTTAAAATCCCTTGATTTAATATTACTTAGGTTTTAAGTGTTGTCTCAGTTCAGGTTTTTGGTACATTAGTAAATTACTTCTGTTTTTGTTGGTCCAAGTACAGCAGTGTCATATAGGAGTGTGATCAAGCCTAAGATCATATTGTAGTTGATAGAATGGCATCAAACAGTGGTGAAATTAAACTTGGAATGGTTATGGCTTCTAATTTCTTTACAGTACAGATGACTTCCTTCAAACTAAATGGTGATGATTATGTGCCATGTTAAAATCTGTTGAAGTAGTTTTTGTTGGAACGTGAAAACTGAAATATATTACTGAACCTAAACCAGAAATTGGTTCTGAGGGTTATAATGAATAATGTGTTAGATGGTTATAGTTTGGGTAAAATAACGTAAGTTGTGTTTATAAGCTTTACCTGGACTACCTCCTTCAGTAGGGTGATTGTAGTATTGAAGAATATTAGTCAACTCAGAAAATGGATGATGAAGGTTTTTTACAGGCAAGGAAATGGAGAAGTGTCATTAATCTGGAGAAGAAAGTACTACTATTGGAAGAGATGGTTTACCAGGAGTTCATGATAAAAACATGAGAAGGACTGAAGGAGAGGTCATACAGTCTTGCCAGTGGGCGATGTAGCCTTCTGGTTTCAATGTTTCCTTTATGGCGCAGTGTATGTGAGCTGGTGTGAGACATGGAAAATCACTTTTAGTCACTTGAGGAAGGAATATGTTGCAGAAAGGAAAAGAAATTCCAAAGGCTGGTTTGTAACTTTGGAAGAAAAGTTTGATAGGGGGAAGAAACAGTTCATTGTCATACCTGAATGAAGAAAGTTGGAAGGATGGATTAAAGTATAAAATGAGCTACACCAAAGAGTGGTTAATAGATGGGATGACATTGGAGAAGCAAATAGAGAGAATCTATGGTAGATGGACAATTGGGAAAGAAAGAGGAAATGATTGAGAGGGATTCTTATGATCAAAGTTCAAAGTATCGATACACTATGATAATCTGGAAGGTGTATATCAGTACTTTCTACCTAAAGCAAAGCTTATTTTTTCTAGTATTTTTATTTTGAAAAATAGGTCAAGGGGTAGGTCTTAGGCCATCTTACCCCTTGAAATGGGGCTAAAAAGCCTGTATTTCGTGTATCATTCACTCAACGATATGATAAAATCACTTGATACGGGGCGTATTGTTTTGAAATTTTGAAAATTGGTTATAATATATGTTTAGTTTAAGAAAGAGTGGGCGACAAGGCGTTTTCATAATCCTTCCACTCTATTTTTACAAGGAGGGTAGATTGGTAGTTTTCGCATTGTGTTTAATTATAAATACAAGTTTGTTGTAGGTGGGGGTTGATTTTTCTCCCCATTGTTCTGCTGTCTCATTCTCTTATTTTCTTCTATTCTATTCTTATTCTTTTCATTAAATAATTTGCCTGGAGACCGAGGCTGGTGTCCCACTCAACCACCCCTGAATGTCCAAACCTGAGGTATGACAGAAGCAGAGAGGAAGATGTTGAATTTGATTCAGATTGGGTAAGATGCGAAGAGGAAAAAATGGATGAGGATTCCTATGGTCAGTCCAGTATCGTCAGTGTAAAGAGTAGCCTTGGCAAATCTTTCATGGAGGATGCGGACCTAGGAACAAGAGTACTATTTGAAAACTCTCCATTGGCCCCAACCAATTTTTCTTTGGATCCTTAGAAGAGCTGTGGTTTGGAAGGCTCTCCCCTGGGTGAGGAGAACACCTCGAATAAAGGCAGAGAAACCCTCTCTTGATCCAGAGTCAAAGCCAGTGTGCCCATAGAGTGTATACAAGTACTCCACACTCAACAAGCAAACCTACAGATGTTTTCCCTTCCCCTTTTAGCGCAACAAAGGTTAGTTTGGAGGAGATCACCCCCTTTAAAGCCTCGTGTATCAGAAAGTCTCCTTTGCTTGACTCTCCAGCATTGCTTCTTGGGTCTGGTGTTGTGGATGCTTTTACAGCCGCTAACAGCAGCAGTGATGGACAGCAGCAGTAATGGGCGATTAACTCAGTGTTCTCATCTTAGTGTTCTCATCTTATCTAATTCAGTGTGCTTATCTTATCTAGCTAGATACAGTTCTATCTTATCTAGTAGAGAGTCTTATCTTATCTAGTAGGGAGTCTTACCTGTTCAGTGTTCTTATCTAAATTCAGTAGTATAGATCAGTAGGGAGTCCTCCTAAAAGTGGGATTCTTATCTTCTTGTAATCTCCTATTTAAAGGAGCTAATGATATTCAATAGAGGCATCGAAATTCTCAGTCAAGACAGAGTAGAGGAGAGTTGGTGATCTCTTGAACAAATCACCATTAAGGCGCCAAGATAGGTTCCTCAAGAAAAGGGAGGAACAAGGGAAAACAGGAGGTTTTCCCCGTGGACCGACCCGTGACGAGATCCTATTCGCGGGCCTGTAACATCTGGTATGTTGTGTTTCCGCTTCTTGGGTCTGGTAAGTTGTGCCTGATTGTCCAGCCTGTAGGTGACACCAAATCTTGTCCAACAGCTTCTAGTCCTAGTGTGTCAATGGAAGCAACAGAAGTGTTAGGGGATGTCGAGGCTGTAGAGGATTCTAAGGAGGAAGGGGAGAGAATTTGGGAGCTAATAATGTAGATTTTTGAGCAGTTGGTACAGGTAGAACTACAATCCAAGGTCGAACTGGAGGAGCAAGGTATTACTCCAAACCTGATATCCTTGGAAAAGGAAAAGGAAGGTAGCAAGAGTGGGGCGGGAGCTAAAAAGGCAAAAAGAAAGAATAGAAAAAAGCATAAGAAGAAAGAGGTGGAAGTGGAGCAAGAAAAGCTCCAAGCAAAGAGGAGTTAGAGACACCAAAGAGAAGAACAAAGAAGATGAGTGAGGTGGAGAGGCTTAGGTGTAGAGTTGACTATGAAAAGGAGGTACAGGGAGAAAGGAAAGAAGAATGGGTTAATATAAGGTAATCTCAGGGTTTTGACATATATTATTTCCTATGAAGATAATTAGTTGGAGTTAAGGGGTCTGGGAAATCAAAGGAAAAGAAGGGTGATTAGGGAAGTTTTTAGGAAAGAGAAACCAGATATTGTGTCGAGTCAAGAGACAAAGCTGGTGGAGGTGGATAGAAGATGGGTGAGGAGTACGTGGTCAGCTAGAGGTTAAAGTTGGGCTTTTGCACAATCGTGGGGAGCTTTGGGGGGCATTATGACAATTTGGAAGAATGAAGAGATGGAATGTACTGAAGAACTGATTGATAACTTTACAGTTATGGTTAAGGAGGAAGGTGGACGGGTTAGAATGGGCTTTAACTAATGTCTATGGCCTAATTCATATGGGGAAAGGGAAAAGTTTTGGCAGGAACTAGCAGCCATAAGGGGTCTATGGAGTGCTCCTTGGTGTTTGGGGGGTGATTTTAACGTCATTAGGTTTGTGAATGAAACAACCAATCATAGCCATAGGGCCACTTCCAGCATGAGGAAATTCAACCTACTTGTGGATTCCTTTGAATTGAGAGAGCTGGCCATGCTGCAAGCAAATTTTACTTGGTCAACTTCTAAGAAGAAACCCTATGTTGTAAACTAGATAAATTCTTATTCTCTTAAGATTGGGAGAATGCTTGGAGGGAATTGGTGGTAAGGGCTCTTCCTAGACCAACTTCAAACCATTATCCAATTAGGCTCTCACAAGAAGAAATAGGAGGACCTTGTCCTTTTTGGTTTGAGAAATGTGGTTGTATCATCCTGATTTTATAAAGAAAGTACAACTTTGGTGGGAAGAATTAGGTGGAGTTTAGGTGGAAAGGGTATAGGTTCTATAAACTGCTACAAGCTCTGAAAGCTAGGAGCAAAGAGGAGTTTGGAAGAGTGGAAGAAAGAAAGGAATGAATTGCTAAAAGGATTCGAGAATTTGATATAAGGGAAGCAGAGAGATGATTGAGGGTAGGATAAAGGAAATAAAGGTGGAAATTGAAACAAGAGTTAGAGGAAATCATTAGAATAGAGGAGATAAGTTGGAGACAAAAGTCTAGATGTAAATGGCTAAAGAAGGGAGATGGGAATACCAAATTCTTTCATACCTTGGTAAATGGAAGAAAGAGGAAGAATATTGTGGAGAGGCTGGAATGGAATGGAGAAGTGCTTACAAGGGAGGAAGAGATAGCAAGAGCCTTTGTGGATCACTTTAAAACCATTTATGATGATCCAAGCAGATTGAGAGAGGACATTTCTGATTTGAGTGGAAAACTGGGAGTAGAGAACTAATGGATGAATTAGAAAGAAATTTTGAGGTTCAAGAAACAAAAGATGCTGTTTTCAATGGAAAGATCTAAAACCCCAAGTCCAAATGGCTCCACGATAGCCTTTTACCGAGATTTGCTGGGAAATCATAGGTGGTAACTTGTTGGAGGTGTTCTTAGAATTCTTTGAGAGGTAAGATGAATTCAGGTGCTAATGCTACATATATAGCTTTGATTCCCAAAAAGGTGGATGCAAGTCACCCAAAGGACTTTAGACCCATTAGTCTGATTGGTAGCATGTATAAGATAATCTCTAAGGTGTTAGCCTCGAGAATAAAAAAGGTACTTCTTTATCTTCTTACTTGGCTTCCTACTTTTCAGTAAAAGAATTATGGTGTTGTCTTGTACCTCCAAAAGTGAGGGCCTTTTGTTGGGAAGTGGTTCTCCGAAAAATTAACACTTTGGATGTGCTTCAAAGCAAAAGACCAAACCGGTGCTTATCACCGCATGTTTGTAGCCTTTGCTTGAAGAGTGGTGAGATAGTTAATCATCTACTAATCTCCTGTCCTTTTGTTACTCTTATTTGGGATTGGTTCTCCTCTCTCTCTAGGTGTAGGTAGAATCCTCCCACAAGCATGGCAGATATTTTTTACTCTTGTTTCTTCTGACAACCAAAGAAAAGAAGGGTGATGTGTAGAACAATGAGGGCAGCAATTATTTGGGCAGTGTGGGAAGAGAGAAGTAAAAGAATTTTCCAAGGGCAAGAAAAACAACACATGAACTCATAGAAGGAATCACCATCAAGGCTATACATTGGCTGAAATCATTGGATCTGTTCAAGGACTTCTCTGTAGATGATATGTTTAGAGGTTGGAGCACAGTAGCGAGCTCGTCCTTCTCTTCTATTACTCTTCAAGAGGATTGGTCCCCTCTACTTTTTGGTGTGAAGTTGAATTTTGACTGCAGCTTTGTAGGTAATCCTGGCCCCTCTGGAATTGGGGGTGTTTCTAGAGATGGGGAAGGAAGAGTCCTAGCCATGTTCTCTGGCCTGAGAGGTTTGGGGGACGCAGTTGGAGCAGAAGTTTTGGCACTCCTGTAGGGGGTGCGATTGGCTAAACAATGGGTTTTCAATGATTAGAAGTGGGGGGAGATTTGAAACTGGTAGTAGGTTGGATGCAAACAAACAGTTTGAACACTTGGTCTCTTAGACAGCCTGTAAGGGAAATATTGTACCTAACAAGGGAGCTTGAAGCACATTTTAAATGGACTAGGAGGTCAGCCAATGCAATGGCCGATACCTTAGCTAAACAAGGAGTTAGTGGGGAAAATCTTTTCTGGGCATGTTTGTAATTGTTTTATATCGAGGGGTCACCTTGCCTTTGAAGGTGACAGCTGTACTAGGTTATCCTTTAATTTAATGAAAGTTACCGTTTCCAATAAAAAAACATGATGTTTCTCTAACTCCTAACCCTCTGATTAAAGATATGTAACACTTACGAGAGCTTCTTTTTGAAGGTGGGAGCTTTTCCTTTCTGATTTTGACTGATAACAAAATTTATTGAAGATCAATAATCAATAACAGTTGGAGAGATAGATTGAGGAGAAGAGGAATCTAGGCCTAAGTTTGACCCCCACAATTACAAAGGCCTAGCCTAACCACAATCCCAAACCTATAGTTGACTAGCCATCTAGATATGAACTTGTCCTTGACTGAACTCTAATCTCAATAACCATAAGAGCCAATGCATCTAACTAGTAACCAAAAATAAATAAATAAATAATCTGGGAATAAAATTGTGTTTACAAAATTAGTTCACTAGAGCCTTTCCTGGCATTTCTTTACTTCTATGCCTGCTTCCATTTCCAATGTTGGACTTTTGAAAGTAGTCTCCAGTACTTTTATCCTGGTATTTATTTCAAAAAGCCAAGTAGAAGATGTAACTAAGTACTAAAGTGTCCAGTTTCTGGCATGCCTTCTTTGGAAGATGTGTTATGTTATGAAAGATCTCATATAACTGACTATTTGCTACCAATCTGGCTAGTTGATCAACTTTATTGGCTTCATGATATACTTGAAAGTCAAGTAATCCTCCTGTTTTAAGTCTCAAATATTTGCCATTTCTTTCTTTTATGATAAATAACAAAGAGAATTCTATTAAGATTTGAAGCGGAACCAAATTCCGCAACCAGCACTTTGGGGGAGTTATTAATGGTGCATAGCACCGAATACCAAAAAAAAAAAAAAAATTAGCAGCTTATTTTGGATATGGCCTTCATTTTGGTTTCGTTATTATTTTTTTGTTGTCGATCTTGCACAATTTTGGTTATTTGAACTCTATTGCAGCATAAGTATCACCAATTAAATTGGTGCATTATCCTATATTCCTATGTTATGGATTTAGAACTTTCCTCCCTTTTGTCTTATTCGGGTTCTTTCTCTTCTAAGACTTGATAGTAGTTGAAAAATTTTGCTGGTCAATCTATCATACTTATTATACTTTTCTTGTTGACCAAGTTTTTGTTACTTATTTCATCTCCTTGCACTGTGCTTGACAAGAACACATTATTTGTCATATCAGGAAATGGAAAGAGCTGGATGCCAGATTGTTAATCAGAAGACCCTGGCTGAGACTTTAAAATCCCAAGGTAAATCTTACACTTATTTGATCAATAGATGAACTGACAATAAGCTTGACAAGAACACATTATTTGTCATAACATGGTCGTGTTAAAGAGTCCGCTTAGTGGGATCTGAAAGGATGCCATTACTCTCAAATTTTGTGTATGTTCCTGTATATGTTGAGAAATTAGTTTAGATTCTTTTATGGTTCATATCTTTATTTATTATTGCTATTATTGTTCTCTTATAGTTTTTGTAAAATTGCTGTTTTTAATTCTTGACATGGGCAGCCAGTGGTACTATGGTCATTGCGCTTGTTTTAACTTTTAGTATAAATATAAGAGGAATGTCAACACAACGTTTTGTACATTCTTCCCATTCTCTCTTCCATTATACTTTCAGTTTCTATTGTTAGGTTTTTTGCACTAATTGCATATCAATTCTTGTATTCATCTGTGAATTTAGATGGCTGTTTACAGTGAAATATAATGCTAATGGAACAAAAGGAAGGTACTAGGCTCAATTGGAAGTAAAAAGGTTATACACAAACTTATGGTGTTGGTTAACTTTTGCTCTAACAGCTAAGATGTACTCTATAAGAGTTTTATTGTCACTTGCTTCCATCTATTTTCATGGCCTTTATATTAGATGGATGTTAAAATGATAGGTAGCCTACTTCTAGCTATTGTGCATTAGTTAGTAGTACTCTATAAGTGTTTTTGCTTGTTCCAATGCAGAGGTAAAATATTACACTGACCCATGGTGTATTTGAAGCCCGGTGGTTAAAGTCACACTTAATTGTCGATGCTATATTGCTATAACTAGGCTTTCATTAACATTGCACATAATCCTATACTACATGATTGAACTAAACATATTGAGGTTGATTAACACTCTATTAGAGAGCGAGAGAGAGTAGTAGTATATAGAGAAGTTTGCCTACCACTTTTTATTTATGCATCTGTCTGATATTTTCACTAATACTGTATTGGGTTTTGTTAGAGTCGACAGTACAAGGGTATTTTGGTCATTTGTCTAACTAGTTGAGAGTGAATAGTCTGTTTTGTTTAAGTTGTGTCCCATACTTAATGAGGGACAATACAGTCTTTTGTAATTCAGCATATATACAATATAAATACAAGTGGGTCGACTAGGGGAGAGTGACTTTTTTTCTCTAGAACGAACCCTTTCTTCTTCTCTTTCTCTCTTTCTCCTTCTTCTTCTTCTTCTTCTTCTTCTTACCTAGAACTAATCTAGGGCTAATCGATTTATTCACAGATTTGAAAGAATGGTAGGAAAATCTATACAAACCTTGTATAGGTTCCCTATCTTTCCTGCCTTTTCTTTAAAACCAAACACAGCCTAAAGGAATGGTAAAATCTAAGCCTAAACCAATTTAAGTATTTTGGGATGTTTGGTGGGGGAATTTTTATTCACTTATTTTGGGGCTTCCAATAGGTGCAAAAGCTTCATTTTCGTCTACTTGGCTGCCCGTTTTGGACAGAATTGATCAAAGGTTGGCAGGGTGGAAAGGGAAATATCTCTCTTGGTGGAAGAATCACATGAATAAAGTATCTTGCCTAACCTACCAGTGTATTATTTGTCTGCTGAAAGTTCCAGCATCGGTTGCAAACCCAATTGAGAAGATGCACAGGGATTTTCTTTTGGGCATTAAAGGGTTTGAAAAGAAGTATCGCTTAGTAAAATGTGATTGGGTGTGTATATATAAAAAAGATAGCGGTTTAGGGATAAGAAAAGTGAGATTATTCAACAAGGCACTCTTGGGTAAATGGCTATGGAGATTTGGGGTAGAAAGGAATGCTCTTTCGAGAAAGGTAGTGGCATGTAAATAAGGGGTGAAGTCATCATACGGAGATATATGTTTGGAAAGGAATTGAGTTTTCAGTCAGCCTTCTTAAACTTTGTATCCTTTAAGGTTGGAGATGGTTGAACTATAGTTTTGGGGAGAGGATTGGGTGGGAGGTTAGTAGGTTCTGTGATTTGTACCCTTGACCTTATGAAGATGCAATAGGTGGAAGGAATCCATGAATGATGCCTACTCGACAAACATTTTTATAGTGGTCTTTCACGGAATTAGGTCGAGGTTGGAGGTGAAAGGAGTTTGGGGAAAGCCCATCCTTCCTAGAGTGGAGGCATTTGCATGGTTAGTGGCACTGGATAGCATTCTTACGCAAGATCACATAAAAAATAGAGGAATTCAGCTGGCTGGGAGATGCTGCTTATGTGGGGCTGCTGAAAAGAATGTGTGTGCTTGTGCTTTGGATGTTGCTATTCAAAGTACATATGGGGCTTCTTTTTGGTCTCTTTAACATTGACATTTGGGAGCCAAGATCCCGAGTAATCTTTGCTTGTTGGCTTACATTAAGAGGGAATATGAAGGTGAGGATAGCTTGGAACTGTGTTCCTTTTTCTATTTGTTGGGAGATTTGAAAGGAGAGAAGTAGAAGTATCTTTGAAGAAAAATCTCAAAGAGGGGGCCAAATTGCTGTTATTTGTGGAAAAAAATATTTTAATTTTACCAGAACTTGAGGGAGTCTTAAAGGAAGCACTTGGAAATGGTTTTTGGTCTCAAAGAGGGGACCAATCTTTGTACTTTTGAGCTATTTTGTTATTTTTCTCTTTTGTATGCTTGTATGGTTGGTAATCCCTCATCACCCTAAGATGTACTTTTATTTCAATAAATTTTTCTTTTTATTTATTAAAAAATGATGGAAACTTAGATATAACACCTCATACACAATCTTCAATGGAAAAAAGGCCATTGCCAAATGCTGGTCCTAGCTCTGTCTTGGGAGGGGTGCATGGATCCATGCCTAATCTTTAGCCTTTTTTTTGCATAAAGTTACCATTCTTAGACTTAGAACCCATGTTCAGAAGCTACTCATTTTTGGTTGTGTAGCTATTTTTTCTTGGTGTTCTCCTTTGGGAAACCTTTGGGCTGTGTTTGGTTTGAAGGAAAAAGTAGGAAAATGAAGGGAAAGGTGGGGAAACCTATACAAGGTCACCTTTCCCTTCCTTTCCCTACCTTTTCCTTCAAGCAAAACATAGCCTTGGTGTCTGTTTTTGTTTTGGATTAGATAATCGTACTTTTCTTTGTTTTCTTTTAATAATATTATCTCTTTGATATAGCTATCTATAAAATATAATAATTTATTTGCTAATTCGACACTCCAGCCTCTTGTTGATGCTAAATTGCTAATGCATGGGCTATACTTATTACTACTGATCTAAGTATTCAACCTAGTGGCACTATTCATATGTGTTTTTCATATGGCTAGAAAGGTCGTCTATATGCTTTTCTATTTCTAATTAAGCTTTTACTTATTATATATGTTTATGTATAGCCATGTTCCAGTGTTGGGAATTTTAGAAGTCCATGTGCCAGACACCTCTTGACACCTGGACACTTGGAATTTGTGCCTCTTACCTAGGTAACACTACCTATATGTGTTTTGTCTCTTGTCCTCTTGGTCCTGTGATTGTTGATTATAGGATGTTGAAAAATGTATAATTATTTATGCCAGTATATCTTCATAGTCTCAATTGTCTCTATAAGCATGTTTTTTTCCTTCTCCAGGCAACCGGGCAATGCAGTCAAATTCATACTCTGAAGCAATTGAGCTCTACACTTGTGCAATTGCTCTTTCTGAGAATGCTGTATACTACTGTAACAGGTAAAAGTTGACTACTGGCTAGATTTAAAATTTGATAAAAATCAAAGCTTGCTTTGCATAATGAATTGTTGGTTTTGGATTATAGAATAGAATGATTTTGGGTCTTAAATCTAGTGATGTTGGGTATTCAAATGTGGAAATTTTTTTGTGTACTTTTTTCAGGTTTAATAAGTTCAACAATATATTTTTCATATTTGGAGGAAAAGAAAACCAATAAAGTATCTGACATTTCAGACTAGAAAGATACTTTTTGAATGCTTTGAAGTGGTTTCTCTTGCCCAACAAGGTTACCTGGTGTTATAGGAATGGGATCAAGAAGTTTTTTTTTTTTTTTTTGGAAAAAGGTAAAGTAATTTATTCATAGAGAATGATGATTACTACAACAAGACCAGGCCACTAGATCTGTTTAAATTGTTGCTCATATGTGTTTTGATGATAACAAACTCATTGAGAGTACTAATGGTTTGAAAAATTTGTACCTGTAGAGAAACTATCCTCATTTGAGCCTAACAAAGATGAAGAAGAAACTATTTACATGAGGCAAGGAAGGACAGTTGACGTTCCTCATTTGAGCTTAAAAAGATGAACAAAATTTATTTACATGAGACAAGGAAGGGTAGTTGATTCTCATGATGCAGTGAAGACACTTTAAGTCTCTCCAAAGAAGATGATAATTCAAATAATAAAATGAAGTCATCAAGCACCATTTACAAAGGAAGATTTGTTACCAAAGGAAGAAGAAAAAGAAGACATCAAGCTCCAAAGTACTAAAGTTTGTTTTCACCTTTTTAGGACTTGATGCAACCGGTGCAAGATATACAACATGGGCTTGAATGAAACCATACTTGGTTAACCAATCTAGAGACCAATGGCTAAAGTTGGGTCTGGTTCTTGAGCTTTCCTAGATTTTAATTGAGTTAAAAATGTAATAATTCCCAAGCCTTGGAATGAAGTCTCTAAGTGTTCTAAGGTTGGAGCTGTCGAAGTAGTAGACTACTAGGAGAAAGTAGTAGATTACTTTGCATTGTAAAATGCTGTTGGTGCATTTAGTCGACCACCCTTGACAACAGAGAGCAAAGTCACTCTATAGTCAATTACCCTTGAACCTATAGTTGACTACTCTTGATAGCAGTCACTTGGGAGCTTATGAGTTGACTACCAGCTCGTATTTTGTCGATCGAAACATGAAGAAAAACTTCTCATGTGATTTCTATTCAACCATTTGAACTGCAATGTTTCTATCCTCCTTAGAAAATGGTTTTAAGCAAGTTGAGAAACATTTCAAATTCTACCAATAGAGGATTAATGAGCTTCATCGTTCAAATAATGGTAAAAAAATGACTGTATTCCTTAGCCTATGAAGATATGTGAGAAGAGGAAGAAAGGTGTGACAACCATGTGAAAATGGAAGAAGAGGCTGAAAGAAGATTAGGGGTGGAAGGAAGAGAAGAAAGATGGAACCTAAAAAAAGAATTGGAAGAAACCTTAAGAAAGGAAGAGATAATGTGGAGGCAAAAGTCAAGATGCAAATGGCTCAAAGAAAGGGATAGAAATTTGAAGTTCTTCCAGGTGCTGGCAAATGGGAGGAGGAAAAATACAATTCATGCTTTGGAGTGGAATGGGATAATGCTAACTGAGGAAGTGGTTATTGCAAAGGCTTTTGTACACCACTTTAAAGCCATCTATAACAAACCGAGAGGAGGAAGAGAGAGCCTACAAGATCTAGAGTGGCAAACAGGGCATAGGCAATTAATGGAATCCTTGGAGAGAAGATTTGAGGTAAAAGAGGTAAGGGAAGCAAGTTTTTCGATGGGCAGATCAAATGCTCCAGGACCGGATGGTTTTTTGATGGCCTTCTATCAGGATTGTTGGGAGATTTTAGAAGGTGATCTAATGGAGGTCTTTGAGGAATTCTTTGAAAGAGGGAAAATCAATTCGGGAGCAAATGCCACATTTATTTCATTGGTCCCAAAGAAATCGGAGGCTAGTCAACCGAAGGATTTTAAACCAATTAACTTGGTCGGGAGCATGTATAAAATCATAATAAAGGTTTTGGCCTCAAGGATAAATCGTAGATCAAATCCTGATTGCAAATGAGTGTGTGGAATATAAAAAAAGGAAAAGAGAAAGGGGTGTTATGTAAACTAGATTTAGAGAAGGCTTATGATTTGGTGGAATGGGAGTTTCTTCTGGAAGTCCTAATGTGTAGTGGCTTCGGAGAGAGGTGGTATAGATGGGTAAAAGGGTGTATTTCAACTTGTCACTACTCTATTCTGGTAAGTGGGGTGGCTATAGATTTATTTTTTTTTCCGGAGAAAAGATGCTTAAGGAAAGGAAACCCTTTATCCCTCTTTCTTTTTACATTGGTTGCCGATGTATTGAGTGTTATGATTGCTAAGGCCGATGCTAGGAACTTGCTAAAAGTGTGGAAAGTGGGGAGGGAGGGTGTGATGATTACTCACTTGCAATTTGTGGATGATTTAATTCTCGTTCGTGAGGGGGAAAGGAAGGAAATGGAGTAGCTTAAAGCTTTAGTTAACCGGTTTGAATTGGAGTAAGATTACTCCGGAAAAAATTAATACCTGTGATGTATTACAAAATAGAAGGCCAAATCAGTGCCTTTCCCCTCATGTGTGCTCCCTTTGCTTTGCTTGTGGTGAGAATTCTGAACACCTGCTAATTTTCTGAACTTTTATATCATTTATTTGGGAGTGGTTTTCTTTAGACAACCCAAGAAAAGGGGAAGGATGTTATGGAAAACCACAAGAGCTGCAGTCTTATGATCAGTTTGGAGGACTTGGTTGATTGGATCACTATCAAGATAGTGCATTGGGTAAAAGCAGATGAGTTATTTAAGGAATTCACAGTGGATGATATAATCAGGGTCTGGAATACAGTAGCCAACTCTTAAAGATATATCCCAACAATTCAAGAGAGTTGGGCAGCCTCTACAAAACAAAAAATAAAGTCCAATTTTGATGGAAGCTCCCTTGGTAACCCGGGGCCCTCAGGTGTAGGGGGAGTCTTTGGAGACGGGGAAGGAAAAATTCTAGCTCTATTTTCAGGGCCTATAGGAGTGGGTGATTCATTAAGAGCTGAGGTATTAGCACTGCTGCAAGGTCTGAGACTGGCTAAACAGACAGGACTACAACCGATTGAAGTAGTAGGGGACTCAAGATTAGTAATAGACTGGATGAAATCTGGAAGTTTGGGAATCTGGAACCACAGTTAAGTTATGAGAGAAGTCTGGTGCCTTGCAAGGAAAGTTGGAGCAAACTTCCAATGGGTTAGAAGAACAGAAAATGGGATGGCTGATGCTCTAGCCAAACAAGGATCAAACAGGAGTGAACTTTTGTGGGCTGCCTTGTAACAGTGGTTATGAATGTGGGTCAGCATTTCAGCTTTGGAATGCTGGAGATGTAATTATCTTGTTTAACTTGTTTATTTCTTAATGAAAGTTACCATTTCCTATCAAAAGAAAAACTTCGTCTTGTTCATTTATATTTCAGTTGCAAGTCATTAATTGCGGTTACTTGAGTTGTTCATTCACTTTGTTCAACTGCAACATTGAACAATTGCACACACTAAGTCTTCATTCTCCTGCACTTAGTTCCAATTCACCCCCCTCTTGGGTCTAGCAAACTTGGCAACATAAATGGCTAACATGAAGTATGAACTTGACGGTACAATGGGTGGGGAGGCCTTCATCAAGATACTGGGGGCTACCTTTGGAGGCCAATTATTGATCGATAGCCATGTAGGATCCAATAGTGGAGATGTTTGAAAGTGTTAAGGAGAGTAGATTTCTTGTATTAGGGGCTGTAGGATGGCTTTGTCTTTCCTTTTCTCATATGAAGGGTATTCCTGTCCAGAATTTATCATAAACAGGTTTTTTTATATAAACACAACTTTAATTAATATAAGTAGTGGACCGACTGGTTAAGAGAGTTAGACTCTTTTAATCTCTTCTCTATCAGTTTGACTGTGCTCTCTTTCTCTCGGGCCCTTTTCTCCTTTCTCCTTCCTCTCTCTCCCTTCTCTTTTGTCTTCTCTTTTCTTTTTCTTCTGGTTTGCTGCCTTCCATTACTGTTCGATTGTGGTTACCATGTTTAAAGGAAGGAAGCTTGTTTGATGGGTTTGATGTAGTATTGGCCAAGAAGGTCATGATTTTTATTTGTATGGACCAATGTAGTAAAGATGTACTTCATATTTATTTCTAGAGGTTAATCAATGGTAACAATTCAACAGATTTGTATTTCTAGTGTTTCCTGCAAGTCTCATACCAAACAACAAATATAAGGGGTAAACTAGATGGTTCTGCTAGTACTTACCTGTCACTTGAACATCACATCAATAGACAAGTAAATAAGACTTACCAATCAACAAACAAAAATTAGCTTTACTAATCTCAAACATGTTGATCAAGCATACCACTGGATTCCAATCCAGAAGTGGTGCTTGAAGAGCAGAATGATTGCCAATTTATTTTCTTTTCTTTTTATAAGTAACCTTAAATAAATTTTATAAATTATGAGAAAATGTGCACAAGATGTACATCCAGCCAATACAATAGGTAGTCCCTACTACCTTACCCATATCATTACCCTTGTTTGATTTACAATTTACCCCAAAACATCTGATTTCTGTCAACCCCTTGTTTTGCTAAGGCACCAGCCATAGAATCTGGTGATCTTCGCACCCATTGAATTTTCACTTGGAAGTTGCTAATCAACCATCTAAACTTCTTAATTTCACTTATATACCTGCACAGTGCTCCCTTGTCATTCAACAGTCAACCTATTACTGCTTTTGAATCACCTTCAATGATTATTTATTTCAATTTAGCCTTTAGCCTGTTGTATGCTCTCCAACACTAAACATTTCTGCCCTTAATGCGTACTCTACTCCAATTGGCTGGAAAATATAACAACGACATGACCCTCATTCTGAAACATACCACGTATTCCTTAAGGCCCCAAATTCCCTCCCCACACTGTTTCCATTAAAATTAAGTTTGATGGATCCCCTCTCTAGTGGTGCCCAATTTATTTGAGATACACTCTTCATTGAAGAAGGTACAACCAATTCCACTTTTTGAATATATATCGGTTGAGAAGAGAGAGAAGACATCCAAAGATTTAAGCCAATGGGCCAACCTAATGGTTATGCATTCCACCATCACTTCCTTGCTTCCCTCCTAATTCTTAAATATTCTTATATTCCTCTCCTCTCAGGTCGTCCATATGAGACCTGCCCTTCTACATCTCCACAAATTTTTTTCCCATTTCTTTGGCAAGCTAATGTCAATGGTTAGAACAAACCAATCAAACTAGTCAGGAGAGTCAATGGACACCCAAATAAAGAGAAGAATCATTCCCAAATATAAGCAACAAGTAGATATGAGATTAGCGATGATAAGAAGTCTCATTGTTAGCTTGTCAGATAACAGATCAATTAGGAGATAAGTAGTTATTAGGCCTCCTTTTTTGTACAAGTCCAGAGTATTAATTTTCCCATGAAACACTTTCAAGAAAAGCACACCAACTCTAGGTGGGATTGGCCTACCCCATACTTCTTTCACTGGAAAAGGCTGCAAGGATGAAGGAGAAGAGGAAATGACTCTACCAAAAGATGAGAACAGAAGGAACACAAAGGATTAGAAGTCTAAATACGACCATCAGGAATAGAAGGATCCAAGAAAGCTTTCTCAAGCATTTGATGAACATTGGCAACACTAGGAATTTCCGAATATCGAATTCCCCTTCTGAAGCCTAGATTGATTGCTAATTTACATGCCAAAATTCATGTGAATATCTATATGTTATACTAAAATAGGGTCAAGGGTTTGAGAATAATGGACTGTACAATTCTTGTAGTTTCAGGCTGTATAGACTTGAAAAATAGGGCATGAAGCCAAGAGAAATGAAGACCAAGGAGTTCCATGATTGGGAGAAATATTTTCTTATAAATATATTAACAAAGGTGCATGTGCTTTGCAGTGCAAAGTTTGCAAAAAGCAATTTTAGATGATGATGATAGAATAATTTGTTCCCAAAATTTTCTACTACTTTTTTTATATTTCTATGTACATAAAAATAATACTTATCACACTTATTTTTGTTTAAAGTGATGAATATATAATATTAGAGATGCACCCAAATGTTTTCTACAAATTTTCTGCATTTTTTATTTTTTATGTTTTAATCTATTTTATTAATTTTTATTATTTTATTATGATATCAAGGGTTAACACATTTGACATGAAAGGCTGAGTTGTTAACCCAACACCAAATAGGATAACAATTTTATTTATGGCTTGGTTTTAGTAGAAGATCAAGACTGTAATCAGTCTTGAATCCTAATAGGTTTTAGGTTTACAAAACAGAAGAAAAGTGAGAGAAAGGAGAAGGAATAGAAGAGAAACAAGAGAACACAAGGGGTTGAAAGGAGGGATAGATTCTAACAGATCTGCCGCCGGCACTCTCTTATTATTTATAGGTTATGTTCAGTACATAATGGAAAGGACAGATCTGCCCTTAGTACTTACATGATAAATAAAGTACATAATGGAAACTAACACTACTATAACTGAAGCAAATAACTACACATGCTGTCCTATGAACACAGTGGGGACCACTGCTGTGGGGCCCACATCAGTGTTCTCTACACTCCCCCTCAAGTTGGGAGTAGATATCTATCATTCTCAACTTGGATAGGTCTGTCTCTAACTTCTTCCTTGGTACAGCCTTGGTGAGGATATCCGCGAGCTGCATATTAGATGTGATGTACGGAAGACACACTTCTTGTGATGTGACCCTCTTAGATGTGATGTACGGAAGACACACTTCTTGCGATGTGATCCTCTCTCGCACAAAATGTCGATCAACTTCGATATGTTTAGTTCTGTCATGCTGCACTGGGTTGTGGGCTATATTAATAGCTGCTTGATTATCACAATACAGCATTAAGGGCTTTTCATAGTCAATACCCAACTCTTCAAGTAGTGACCTCAGCCATAAGATTTCAGCCACTCCGTTAGCCATTGACCTGTATTCCGCTTCAGCACTGGAGCGAGAAACAACACTCTGCTTCTTACTCCTCCAAGAGACAAGGTTACCTCCCACAAGGGCACAATATCCAGAGGTAGACCTTCTGTCATCAACACTCCCAGCCCAATCGGCATCTGTATAGACCTCCACCCTCATGTGATTATTATTCTTGAGCAGTTTACCTCTACCCGGGCATCTCTTCAAGTATGCTAATATTGTCTCTACCGCAAGAAGATGAGAAGTTCTAGGGGAGTGCATGTACTGGCTAACAACACTAACTGCATAGCTGATATCTGGCCGAGTGAGGCAGAGATATAGGAGCTTTCCAACCAACTGTTGGAACATAACTTTGTCTTCAAGAGGCTCCCCGCCCTCTGCACTAATCTTGTGATTTTGTTCAATGGGTGTATCAGCCGGCTTAACACCCAACTTTCCAGTTTCCGCCAACAGATCTAGAACATATTTTCTCTGAGAGATAAAATTCCCCTGCTTGGATCTAGCAACCTCAATACCCAAAAAGTACCGTAGTGCACCAAGATCTTTCACCTCAAACTCTTGATGAAGGAGCTGTTTGAGGGACTCAATCTCATGGCTGTCATTTTCTGTCACCACAATATCATCAACATATACTGCAAGTAGTGTTAGAGAGGACTCCACCCTCTTGATGAATAGTGTATGATCTGACTGGGCCTGTACATAACCAAACTTTCCAAGGGCTAATCTGAACCTATCAAACCAGGCTCTAGGTGACTGCTTCAAACCATACAATGCCTTGTTCAGTCGGCAAACCTTCTTACCTGTCTCTGTATCATAGAATCCAGGAGGCAACTGCATGTAGACCTCTTCCTGTAAGTCTCCATTCAGAAAGGCATTTTTAACATCCATTTGGAACAAGGGCCAAGAATGATTTGCTGCAAGGGATAACAGAACTCGGATGGTGGTCATCTTGGCTATTATGCTAAGGTCTCCAAGTAGTCTATGCCATAAGTCTGAGTGAACTCCTTTGCAACCAGTCGGGCTTTGTACCTTTCAATATAGCCATCAACATTATGCTTCACAGTGAACACCCATCTGCATCCCACCAATTTCTTTCCTTTTGGTGGGTCAACCAGTGCCCAAGTATTATTCTTCAACAGGGCATCCATTTCGACTTGCATTGCATATTTCCATTTTGGAACTAATAAGGCTTCTTGCACTGTTCTTGGAATAGGGACATCGGTAATGGAACCGAGATAGGACCGGTAAGATGGAGATAGACGATCATAGGATAAGAACTGTGAGATGCTGTGAGCTGTAGAAGTGGTGCAATGTCGTTTCCCTTTGCGAATGGCAATGGGGAGATCAAGGTCATCCACAAGAGGGGAAGTGGCAACAGTGGGAGGTGTCTTAGTAGACTCTGGGTCTGGAGCCGCAGAAGGAACTGGAGCTGGCCGGGACTGCCGATGACTAGGATCAACCTGCCTGCATCGCCTGTGATAGACTCTCAACTCCTGCTCCCTCTGACCACCCTCACCACTATAGCCTTCATTACCCAGTGGAATAGGTAAAGGAACAGCCCCACTCAAAACAGCCCCACTTCCACCAGCCCCACTTCCACTCTCACTGCTCTCTCCCTGAGGAAAGAAACTCAAAACAGCCCCACTCTCACTACTCTCCCCCTGAGGAGAAACCCTAGGATAATAGGGTGTCTCCTCAAAGAAGGTGACATCCATTGGAGACAAACCTTTTCCCTGAAATCGGATCATAGCAGCAATAACCCTTTTGAGTTTGTGCATAACCGAGGAAAATGCATTTGGAGGCCTTAGGTTCAAACTTGGAATGATGAGGCCCGAGAAGCTGAACAAAACAGGTACAACCAAAGGTTTTAAGGGGAACAATGAACAACTCCTCGTCTGGGTATAGAAAGGAAAAAGGGGTTTTCATATCAAGAACCCGGGAAGGAACTCGATTAATGAGATAAATTGCCGTGAGGATAGCATCACCCCAGAAGCGAATAGGTACATTGGAGGTAAACATAATGCTTCTAGCCACCTCCAAGATATGCCTATTCTTCCTTTCGGCAACGCCGTTCTGCTGTGGTGTATAAGGGCAAGTGCTCTGGTGAATAACTCCATGGCTAAGAAGGTAGGAGGTCAATGGCTAAGCAATGTATTCCTTTGCATTATCAGATCTAAGGACTTTGATTTTGGCCCCAAACTGAGTGAGAATCATCTGATGGAAGTTTTGAGTCAGAGCAGGAACCTCATCCCGAGAACGCATAAGATAGACCCAAGAAAAGCGGGTATGGTCATCAACAAACAGTAGAAAATATCTGTACCCACCCACAGAAGAGATATGATATGGCCCCCAAACATCAGTATGCACAATATCAAAAGAGGAATTACTCCGTTTATTACTTAAAGAATAAGAGGTTCTACAATGTTTGGCAAACTCACAACTCTCACACCTCAACTTTGATAACTCAACAGACTCAAATAAAGCAGGAAACAGACTCTTCAAAGACTTAAAAGACAAATGACCTAATCGGTTATGCCAAAGCATAACCGGACTCACAGACTGGGAAACAAAAGACTTCTTATCCACTGATTCCTCCTGACGAGAACTCTCTCCAAGCAGATAGATCCCGTTCGTCTCACATCCAGTCCCAATCACCTTCCTCGTCTCCAAATCCTGAAAAACACATCGGTCAGGGAAAAAGGTTACTGAACAATTCATGTGTTTGGTAATACTATTAACTGAAAGTAGGTTAGTATCAAGCTTAGGAACATGCAAGACAGAAGATAAAGAGATAGTATGTGATAGCTTGATGTCCCCCTTGCCCGAAATGGGAACAAGAGAGCCATCATCAATGGATACTCTATCTCGGCCAGAGGACAAGTGATAAGAAGTGAACAATGATGGCAAGCTAGTCATATGGTCGGATGCACCTGAATCTATTACCCAGCAGTGGTCAGTATTACCTGGAGCTGAGGCTCAAGTACCTGAATGTGCAAATGCAGATGTGGCAGGAGCTGATGGTGACTGAGATGGCTGAGCTGAACTCCCAACTTCCTTTTCCAACTGTATGAGGGCAGCCCGAACAACGGCTAAAGTCTCTAGGGATGTGCCTGATGAGGATGCTAAATCAGTGTTCACGGCCACATGAGCATTACCCTTCTTATTTCTTAGTTTTGCTGGGACCAAGTGAGGATGCAGCTTCCAACAAGTATCTTTTGTGTGCTTGGGTTTCTTGCAATGTTCACATACCAGATCCCGTTTATCTTCCTTCTTCCGGTCCCTTTCTGGATCACCCCCTGGCTTAGGTTTAATAGCTGTGAAGGCTGGGAAAGGGGGCTAAGGCTGCATCATAACTTTTCTCCCGGTCTCTTCACTATGCACTAGGGAGTATGCTTGAGAAAGGCTCACACTATCTCTTGTCAATATCTGTTGTCGCACAATGTCATATTCTGAATTCAAACCAGCTAGAAACTCAAATACTCTATTCGTCTCGACTTGCTTTCTATGAGTCTGTGCATCTTTGGGACTCTCCCACTCAAGGGTCTCTAGATGGTCAATCTCATGCCACAAGGATTTCAAGGTAGAGAAGTAGACAGAAACTGGCTTCTCTCCTTGTTTAAGGCTGTTCACCTCACACTTCAGTTCATAGGCTCTGGCAACATTAAGGGGTTGGGAATAGGTTTCTTTCACAACATCCCATATCTCTTTGGCTGTCTTTGCCCACAAGTAATTTTGGCTGATATGTGGCTGCATAGAATTACACAGCCATGCCATAACCAAATAGTTCTCTTGAACCCACTTGGTGTATGTTGGGTCCTCCTTGGAAGGTTCTTTCACATCTCCCAAGAGGTAACCCAGTTTTCCCCTTCCTCCAATAGCCATCATGGCTGATTGAGCCCACTCCAAGTAATTTGACCCATCAAATCTCATAGTTGTAATCTGAAACCCGGTTTCAGATACACTATCATAACTGTTGTTTCCAAAACTACTTTCTCCCTGACCCTTAAACTCCATCTTTGATCAAGAATCAGTGGCTACAAATTGTTAGAGCCACTATATCAGAAAACAGAGTAATATCAAGCAGGTCTGAAATCTGATCTGAAACCAACACAAATCTGATCTGATCTGAAATCTGATCTGAAATCAATCGCCTATCACAATATATGCAAGAAATCAACTCAAATCTGATCTGAAATCAATCGGCATGCACAATACCAGGCAGCCTGTCAATCTGAGATGCTATTTTCTGAAATCACTACTGTGGGGCCCACTGCTGCGAGAGCAAAATTAGGGTTTCAACTGTAGGTCTGAAATAAGTGCTCAGCTGCACTCTCCAAGCAGTCCGCACAAGTGGGACTTGTCGTAGGGTCAATATGAAACCCTAAAACTGATCACCTCTGAGAGGGGGGGGGTTCGGCCCAACAGTCTAACCCTAGAAACAAACTTAAAACAGTTCGGCCTCTCCTTCTAGATAGGTCCAACCTATCTCTACTGATTGCAGTCTTTGAAACTCAATAAAAAAAAACTTACTTATGGATTTTGTAGAGAAGATGGGCCGAATGGCCCATAGACTGTCATTTTATGTTATGTTATGTTTCTCTCTGTTGTGGGCCTTATTCTGGGCCCATACTCTGTAATATTCTGTTTTTTTGTATTTTCCTGCTCACTCAAGGGCCTCTCTGTAATTTGTCAAAGATTAACTTATTAATAAGATGTTTAGAGTGTTAGAGAGAGGTAATGTTCGAACCTCTCATTCTCTAACACTCATTGCAGCAGCTCTCTCTCTTCTCTTCCTCTCTTGTTTGCTGTTTTGCTGTTTTGCATCTAATCTCAAACAGTTCCATACATCAAGTGAACTGTTTTTCAACTTGGTATCAGAGCGGGTCGTTGCTTGGCGTGTCCCTCATGTGGTTCTAGTTCAGCCAACTGCATGAGGAGGTTCTAAGGCTGAATGTTTACAGTCATTCGCCTGGTTCTTGGAGGTCATTGGAGGGTGCCCAAGTTTCTATACACTTGGAGAAGGGTTCGGTGACCAGGAGGAATCAGAGAGCAAGTTTTTTAGCCTGATTTGAAATCAGAGAAAAGGGATTTCGAAGCTAGCTCAGAGAGCAAAGTGTTCAGCCTGGTTTGAAGTTCAAACCAGAGATACTGTAAGTTGTTTTCTCAGTTCTTTGCTGAGTTATTTTTGTTATTTGGGAGGACTGTTAAAGCATTCAAAGCACACCTCCATTCGGCCCACTGTTGCTGGACTGATTTCTGGGTTATTCTAGAAGTGTGGTTCGGCTGTTATTGGGCTTCCAAACTGCTGAAAAACTGATCTAAATTAAGTGGTACAAGCCTCTACTTTAGTTCAGCTGCTTCTTGGACCTAGACAAAGTGTTCTTGAAGTGATTTCTGCTTGTTAACAGTGAAGTGTTGACTGTTGCATACATATTGTTTGTAAAAAGTCCTCTTAGGTACTGTGGACTGTTTTCTTTGTTCTCCTTGGAAAATTACTGTTGGGAACCAAGAATACATATTGTTTGGAGGCCTGCTGATTGTTCCTTGAAGGCTGAATCAGGGTTTCTTCTCTTTGAAAGTGCTGCCACCGAACTTGGTTCTCACGGCTGTCAGTTCTGAACTGAGTTTGTGTGCTGCTGTGTTTGCTACTGTTTCAACTCAATCTGAGTTCTTTGAAATCAAATCACTTTTAAAGGCCTGCCGAAACCCTAATTGAAGCTGTTACATAATGGACTTCTCAGAAATTGAGAACAAGAGCACTGCTGAATATGGACATAATTTGGGAACTACAACTGATTCCTTGTTGGCTGTAACTACAGTTAAATTGGATGGAACCAATTATTTGGCCTGGTCACAATCCGTAAAAATTCATATTTGCAGTAGAGGAAAGTGGGGGTTTATCTCTGGGAGCAAGAAAGCTCCCCCAGAGGAGGATCCCTCTTATGAGAAATGGGTGCAGGAGAATTACACAGTGATTGGGTGGCTTGTGAACTCAATGCAGCCACAGATTAGCCAACATTACTTGTGGATGAACTCGGCTAAAGAAATCTGGGATAGTGTTGCAGAAACTTACTCCCAGAAGTTGAATGTTGCCAGAGCTTACAAACTGAGAAGTGATGTGAAGATTCTAAGACAGGGGGAGAAGTCACTTGCAGCATACTTCTCAGCCCTAAAATCTATATGGCAAGAAATTGACTTGATAGAGGCCGTGACATGGGATACCCCTAAGGATGCTGAAACATATAGGAAATTGGTTGAAAGGAATAGGGTCTTTGAGTTCTTGACAGGGCTCAATTCTGAATATGACATTACAAAGCAAAACATCTTGTCCAAGGAAGATGTTTCATTGTCTCAAGCATATGCTTTGGTCAGCAGTGAAGAAAGTAGGAGGAAAGTGCAGGTTCAAGGGGTCAGTATCAATGATCATTTTGCAAATATGGGAATCAAACCCAAAGGGGTTATAGGAGCTCCCAGTGGCACAGGAAAGAAGGAGGTGGTGTGTGAATATTGCAAGAAGCCGAAACACACTAAGGACAAGTGCTGGAAATTGCATCCCAGTCTTGTTCCTATCCGATTCCAGAAGAAGAATGACAATAGAAAGACAGGAAGTGCACATACTGCCACAAGTACAGATACAGAGTTTGAGTCTGCAAGTGCACAATTGGCAGCCATGAAAGCTGAATATGAGAAGTTTGGAAGGATGATCAGCCAGCTTGAAGGTGTAACTTCATCATCCAACCCTTCTGGAAGTCCAGCCACCACTGCATTTGCTCACTCAGGTATAAGGGCTTCTGCTAACCATGCATCTACCTCAGGTAATCCCAAGACCCCTTGGATCATTGACTCAGGTGCTTCTGATCACATGACCAACCTTTCCACTTTGTTTGTGTCATATGATTTGCTTCCTGGTCGTGACAAAATCACCTTAGCTGATGGTTCTCTTGCCCCCATTTCTGGCAAGGGAACTGTCAAGCCTACAGACTCTTTACTTTTATCTTCCACTCTTCATGTACCTAAGTTAAATACCAACTTGTTATCTGTAAGTAGCTTGACCAAGTCATTGGATTGTTGTGTAACCTTTTTCCCTTCTCACTGTGTGTTTCAGGACCTGAAGTCTCGGAAGGTGATTGGGAGTGGCCATGAAGCGAATGGAATATACTTGCTTGACACCCCTGGCCAATGCTTTGATCATCCCAAGAATGTTGCTTTTGGTTCTACTTCTTCAGAGTCTGTCAGTCAAATTTTGTTGAGTCATTGTCGGTTGGGTCATTTACCTTTTTCTGCTTTAAGTCATTTGTTTCCCAAACTGTTTAAGGGAGTCAGTGTGTCCAGTCTCAGTTGTGAGTCATGTCAGTTGTCAAAGCATTGTAGAAAAAATTACCTTGTGAGCAATAAAAGATCCTCTTTTCTTTTTCATATTGTACACTCTGATGTGTGGGGGCCTTACCACTTTCCCTCTATGGGGGGCTACAAATACTTTATCCTGTTTATTGATGACTTTTCTAGATTCACTTGGATATACTTAATGAAATCCCGAGACGAAGTCCCGAGACTTGTGAGGCAATTTCATGAGCTTGTTTTAACTCAATTTGGTACCAGAATTAAGGTTTTCAGATCTGACAATGCAAAAGAGTATTTTGAGAAGAGCTTATCCTTGTATTTCTCTGACATGGGGGTTATTCACCAAAGCTCCTGTGTTAGAACCCCTGAACAAAATGGAGTTGCTGAGAGGAAAAATAGACATATTGTTGAGGTTGCAAGGAGCCTTTTATTTGCCTCACATGTTCCCACAAGATTTTGGGGTGATGTTGTACTTACTGCTACCTATCTAATAAACCGTATGCCATCCAGGGTTTTAGGGTTTAAATCCCCCTTCAGTCTTCTTCATCCAGATAAGGATCTCTTTCTAATTCCTCTTCGTGTGTTTGGTTGTACCTGTTATGTTCACATTCCAAGTGTGCAGAGACACAAGTTTGAACCAAAAGCCCACAAATGCATCTTCCTTGGTTACTCCCCCACACAAAAGGGTTATTGTTGTTTTGATCCAAAGACTGGCACCAGACATGTCTCTATGGATGTTACCTTTGATGAACTTTTCTCCTTTTTATGGTTCCTCTCAGGAAGGACATTGTCAACAGGGGGAGAGTCTGTCACAAGTTTTTGCTCTTCCCCTTCCTGTCCCAGTTCAGTCTCTTGACAAATCTGTATCCTCAAAATGAATCAAAGGAGGATCAACCACTTCATTCTTCTTGTCCTAGTGCTCCTATCTCTTTACCTCCTCGTCCTACCCATAATCCCAAAGTGTATCAAAGGCAGAGACCCAGGAATGAGCAAGTGGTTTCCCTTACAACAGATGAGGCTCATACCCTCCCAATCACAGATGAGATAACAGGTATTGCTTCAGCTCCCTTGGAATCCTCCTTCCCAGATCTTGATGTCCCCATTGCTGTTAGGAAAGGAAAGCGGAAGTGTACTGCACACTGCATTTCCAAACACCTTTCTTACGACCTACTTTCCCCTTCATATTGTGCCTACCTCTCTTCAGTTGCTTCTAACCCCATTCCTAAGTCTGTATCAGAAGCTCTTGGGATTCCAGAATGGAGAGATGCCATGCAGGCTGAAATGGATGCTCTACATGAAAATGGTACTTGGGAGGTGGTGGATTTGCCTGAAGGGAAGGATCCAGTTGGATGCAAGTGGGTTTTTACCATTAAATACAGGGCAGATGAGACTATTGAGAGGTACAAGGCCAGACTTGTTGCAAAGGGCTACACACAGACATATGGGATTGACTATCTGGAAACTTTTGCCCCTGTTGCTAAGATGACATCTGTGAGGGTTCTTTTATCTCTGGCAGCTCACTTTGATTGGCCTCTCTATCAGTTAGATGTAAAGAATGCATTTCTGAATGGTGACTTACATGAGGAGGTCTACATGTGTCTTCCTCCAGGAATGTATGGGAAAGATATGCAAGGAAAGGTATGTAAACTGAAGAAATCTCTTTATGGCCTCAAACAATCTCCTAGAGCCTGGTTTGAAAGATTTAGAGCTGCACTTGTTAAATTCGGCTATGTTCAGACACAGTCAGATCATACTCTTTTTGTGAAGAAAAGTGGGTCTCTAGCAGTGTATCTCATTGTGTATGTTGATGACATTATAGTGACTGGTGATGATGCCTCAGGCATTCTGGGCCTTAAGTCTTTCCTCCGTACAGAATTTGAGATTAAGGATCTGGGGGAGTTGAGATATTTCCTTGGCGTAGAAGTTGCCAGATCCAGGGATGGGATTCTTATTTCCCAGAGGAAATATGTCCTTGATTTGTTGTCTGAAACTGGCAAATTGGGTGCAAGACCAGCTGCAACTCCTATTGATATGAGTCACAAACTTTCAGCTTCGGATGGAACTTTGTTAGAAGACAAAGGGGTCTTCCAGAGACTTCTTGGGAAGCTTTTGTACCTGTGCATGACTAGGCCAGATATTGCGTATGCTGTCAGTTGCATTAGCCAGTTCATGCATGCTCCTAGAGATACCCATATGGCAGCAGCAGAACGGATTTTGTGCTATCTGAAAGGCTCTCCAGGAAAAGGACTTCTATTTGCCAAACATGGTCATCTGAAACTTGAAGCCTATACTGATGCTGATTGGGCTGGAAATATTGATGATAGAAGATCTACTTCAGGGTATTGCAGTCTGGTGGCTGGTAATGTTGTCTCTTGGAGGAGTAAGAAACAAACAGTTGTGGCTCGATCCTCTGCAGAAGCAGAATATAGAGCCATGGCACATGGAGTCTCGGAATTATTGTGGCTAAGGTCCTTAATGGAAGAACTTGGGGTAGATCATGACAAACCCATGATGTTGTACTGTGATAATCAGGCTGCCATCAACATTGCTCACAACCCGGTACAACATGATAGAACTAAACATATTGAGGTTGATAGACACTTTATTCGTGAAAGAGTCTCCTCCGGTGAAGTGTGTCTTCCATTCATTACTTCTGAAGGACAATTGGCAGATTTTCTCACCAAGGCCATTTCCAAGGCAAGGCTTCAACATGACACTGGCAAGCTGGGCATGATTAACATCTATGCTCAGCTTGAGGGGGAGTGTAGAGAAGATGGGCCGAATGGCCCATAGACTATCATTTTATGTTATGTTATGTTTCTCTCTGTTGTGGGCCTTATTCTGGGCCCATACTCTGTAATATTCTGTTTTTTTGTATTTTCCTGCTCACTCAAGGGCCTCTCTGTAATTTGTCAAAGATTAACTTATTAATAAGATGTTTAGAGTGTTAGAGAGAGGTAATGTTCGAACCTCTCATTCTCTAACACTCATTGCAGCAGCTCTCTCTCTTCTCTTCCTCTCTTGTTTGCTGTTTTGCTGTTTTGCATCTAATCTCAAACAGTTCCATACATCAAGTGAACTGTTTTTCAACTGATTTCGGTTTACTGCCTTCCTGGGTTACCTGAACCCTAACCTTCGCTGCTTCTTCCTGATTACCAACTCTCTACAAGCCGCGGCAAGCCCTCAACTGCTGCGAACCTCTCCTGGTAATCTCCAAGATTCAGCCACCGAATACTTCTTCATAAGTTTCCAGCCCTAGCTAGTCCTCATGTGGTCGGCTGGACTAGACACACATGAGAAGCCCTAGATAGGCTCTGATACCAAGTAGAAGATCAAGACTGTAATCAGTCTTGAATCCTAATAGGTTTTAGGTTTACAAAACAGACGAAAAGTGAGAGAAAGGAGAAGGAATAGAAGAGAAACAGGAGAACACAAGGGGTTGAAAGGAGGGACAGATTCTAACAGATCTGCTGCCGCCACTCTCTTATTATTTATTGGTTATGTTCAGTACATAATGGAAAGGACAGATCTGCCCTTAGTACTTACATGATAAATAAAGTAAATAAAAACTGAAATAAATAACAACTGAATTAACAAACTGACTCAAACTGACACTACTATAACTGAAACAAATAACTACACATGCTGTCCTACGAACACAGTGGGGACCACTGCTGTGGGGCCCACATCAGTGTTCTCTACAGTTTTAAATTTTGTATTCCATTTCCATCATCAATTAAAAACATTTATTGTTTATCACTGTAGCCAGTTTTTTTAATTTTTTATTTAGTTCTATTTTTAAAATCTCATTTTTTAACTATGACATCATGGTTTGACACCCAAATGGTTTAATTGCTTACCTACCACTTGGACAGAAGAATGGTTTCATTTTTGGGTTGGTTCTAAAAATGTGGGTTTTATATCGCTAAAAGTATTGTATATAGATCTAATTGGAAAGGAAAAAAATACCTCAGGGCCAATTGGTAGAATGAGTACTCTACCATTAAGGTCCAATCGGCCTTGCTGACTTTTTAAGTGCAGAAATTTCTGCATTACTACAAGGGAGATTGGCCAAACAAATGGGCAATAGAAATCTCTTTTGATAGTAAAAAAAAAAAAACTTTATTAAAAGAAAGAAAAGAAGATTACAAGGAAGGAGACAAGAAGTCATGCAAGAGAAAAGGATTCTTTATGGTAAAGCTATAATCCATGCTGTCTTATGGGCTATTTGGGAATAAAGAAACTGGAGGATCTTTGAAGATGGTTATGCTTCCCTTGTGTGCCTGAAAGGTAGAATAATTTTCTTAATCACTTCTTGGGTGCTCACACACAAGTTCTTTAGACGCATTTCTTACAGAGATATGGACAGAAATCTGATGCAGGCCCTTCACTTTTCTTGTTTTGAGCCAGACTATTTTGCCTCAATCTCTTCTTACCTCTGTCTACCATCATTCTCCAATTTGATGGAAGTTGTAGAAAGATGCAAACTTTCAAAGAAAAGCTGGTATTGAGTGGTTAATAGCCAGATCTGATGGTGGGTAGTGTGCTCTTTTAGTGCCCCATTGGGGATTCTGATATCTCTGAAGCCGAAGTTCATGTGCTTCTTGCTGGTCTTCGGTTTGCTGATTCTCTTGCCCTGTCTTTGAGTGTGGTGGAAGTTGATTCTAGAAATGTTATTGGTTGGGCAAGCAGGCTGGAGCAAAGCCCATGGAGATTTGATTTCCTTCTCAGTAAGATCAAAGAGATTGCTGCAAAGTTACTATGCTCTTTTAGATGGGATCCCTAGAGAGCTCTATAGCTGTGCACCTAATTAGATAAGGCATCTTTTTTGTTGAGGTTTTAGACAAATTGTGTAGTCTATAGTGGTAGTTTTTTATTATTTATTGTTTAGATAGGAAGTGGGGACTACAGCACTCTTGTTGGGTCCTTTTGGAGCGGTTATTTTAATTGTTTTATATGTTAGCTGCCCTATAAAGGCATATTGGTCTTTGTACTCTTTATTATTTTAGATTATGAATAATAGTGAAGAGGGCAGCCAGCATTATTGCTCTCTTTTCTCTCTCAAATCTCTTCTCTTCCTTTTCTCCTTTCTTTTCTTCTTCTTCAAGAAATATTCTTTTCTTTTACCAATCTTTATTTCAGCACCTTTCTACTTTTTTTTTTCTTTTTTCATCAGTATAGATAAACTTATCTTATAAAATGCTGCAGTACCTAATATAAAAATGCTGGAGCACCTAATATGATACATACACCTCTTAAACCTCTGTGCTTGTGATAAGTACCTTTATTATCAACCTTGTTGGGTCAAATCTGGAGTACCTAACAGGCTTTAAGTTGGGTCAAGTACAATATTGTTTCTAGCTTTTAGATTAGCAGAATTTGGATATTTATGTTAGTATTAACATTTTTCACCCGGAAAAGCCCCTTCATTTACACCTTTTTATGGTTCTTCCAGAAATTCAACCTTTTACTTTCACCTACTTTTGATTCTGACTTTGTTGTACAAAAATTCCTTGTATTTGGCTGTTTGATTTGTATATTCATGTAAGAATATATTGGTTAATTTTAATTTATTTCGCAAAATTCAGAACCTATGTCATTGATATTTTTTTGATTATTTTCCTTGTTTATTACATGCATGATCATCAGGGCAGCTGCTTACACCCAGATCCAAAAATATACTGAAGCAATTGAAGATTGTCTTAAGTCCATTGAAATTGACCCCAATTATGGCAAGGCATACAGTCGTCTTGGCCTTGCTTATTACGCACAAGGGAATTATAGTGATGCCATCAACAAGGGATTTATGAAAGGTTGGTACATTATATTTATGCATTCATTAAGATGCAAGATAATCAAAGTCAAATTTACTGGAATCCTATCATATATGGGTGTTAGATTTTAAACTTTTTATGTTAAGTGAGGCATATTTTCAAGTAGTTCTGTTTGTATGTCTTGTAGAACGTAATTTTACATTTATAGTTTACTTGGAAGAAGTGTTTTAAAAGGTATGGGAGGTGTACGCATGGAGGCGTGCCTCCAGGTGAGACGCCCCCCAAACGCCCTGAGGCGTCGCCCAGAGGTGCTAACACCTCTGTGGCATACGCCTCAGGTGCAAGAAGCGTACGCCTCATATGCTTTCTTCATGAGGTGTGCTAGAGGTGTACACCTCATGCGCCTCATGCACACCTCATGTAAAAAGACAGAAAAAAATAAAAAAATAAAAAAGAAAAGAAAAAAGGAAAGGAAGGGAAAGGAAAAGAAAGGAAAAGAAAGGAAAGGGGAAGAAAAAGAAAGAAAAGGAAAGGAAAGGGAAGGGAAGGGAAGGCTTATGCTTCATCCCCCCCTCCTCTTAAGGAGGCTTATGCCTCCTTGTGTTCGATAGGCTTACGCTTCTTATGTTCTGAACTATTCCTCACGCCTCTAGGTAGTGGAATGCCTCGCGTCAGTCCACCTGTGTTCTTATTAGAAATCAGCAAGAGAAATAAGGAAAAGAATAGGAGAGAAGTAGAGAATGAAGAGAAGGGTGCAGTATATTGTGGTCCTGCCACCCCATCATTAGCATTTATATGTTTCTTGTAAATATTTGCAAATGCAAATATACCCCTGCTGCCTAATAAGTGATAATAACAGTAATAAAAAACATAAAGAACATGCAACCACATAGAAACAACTACTGTACTGTGTTCCTACACACCCCTCAAGTTGGGAATAGATATTTTTCATTTCCATCTTGCATAAATCTGTCTCCAACTTGGCCTTTGTAACTCCTTTGGTGAAGAGATCAGCAAGTTGCATATCGGATGTAACATAAAGAAGACACTTCTTGAGAAGCTATTTTTTCTATGATGAAATGCTAGTCCTCCTCGATGTGTTTGGTTCTGTTATGTTGGATTGGGTTATGAGCAACATTAATGGCGGCTTGATTATCACAATACAACATCAAGGGTTTTTCATACTCAATTACCAACTCAAGAAGAGACCTTAGCACAATAGTTCAGACACACCATTAGCCATGGACTTGTACTTTGCCTCTGCATTGAAATGGGCAACAACATTCTGTTTCTTACTTCTCCATGGAATAAGATTTCCTCCAAGGAAGGTACAATACCTAGAGGTGGATCTTCTATCATTAACATCAAGGGTTTTTCATACTCAATTACCAATTCAAGAAGAGACCTTAGCACAATAGTTCAGACACACCATTAGCCATGGACTTGTACTTTGCCTCTGCATTGAAATGGGCAACAACATTCTGTTTCTTACTTCTCCATGGAATAGGATTTCCTCCAAGGAAGGTACAATACCTAGAGGTGGATCTTCTATCATTAACACATCTGGCTCAGTTTGCATTTGTGTATACCTCCAACTTCATATGACCATTATTCAGTTTGATTTGAATTGAAGTGAAGAGCTCATTGCTACTCCTTTTTCTTTCTCACCCTTGTTATCTTCTTTTCATTTCTCTTCCCGTATCTATTTCCTCCCTTCCGCCTCTATTTTCTTCATCAATCTGCTGATCTCTTTCCAATCAAATAGAGTAGAGGCGACTGAATCATACCTGTGAAATTTCCATCACACATCAGAGTAGCATAGCTCGACCACATTTATTGCGGCGGAAGCAGAAAATCTAACCCTCATTGCTGATCGTGTCTCTTGTTTGATGAACTCGACATGGCAACACTGAGTTATGAGCTTTGCTTGATTCAGACTGCACATGTTGAACGGAAGTAGTAGGGGAATCGATAATCAACACCACAATCATCAGTGACACCATTGAGACTGCCCTGATAATAGCAACCTACCCTGATCTCTCTACTCCAGTTGAAAATTCAAAATATCGAAAGGGTGAATTATTACCTCTAAGCAATGCTGATCCGGAGGGCTAATTATTACCTTTTTGATCTCTCTGCTCTAGCACTCGTTAATCTAAGTAAAATGTATTTTTCATGTTCTATGTTTCTCATTTTCTTATTTTTTGTTGTTTTTTTTTTCATTTTTTATGTTTTTCTATAATTTTTTATATGTTTTTGCACGATTTCTGTTATTTTTTCTTTAATCTTTGCTTTTTTATGTTTTTTTGTAATTCCTGTTATGTAACTTCATTTTTGTGTTTTTATAATTTTGTTATATGTTCTTGCAATTTCTATTATTTTCCATAATTTTAGTTTTTTGTATGTTTTTTAATACTTCTCTATAATTTCTATTGTTTTTTTTTTGCATTCTTTGTATTTTCTATAATTTATGTACTCTTTCTACAATTTTCATTACTTTTTCCATTTTCTATGCTTTTCTATAATTTTTGCTATATTTTCCTGTAATTTCTTTCTTTTGAATTTTATTTATTTTTCCTTAATTTCTGAATTACCACTGTTTTTTAATGACATAAAAAATTAATGGGTTGGATGGGTTGGTTAGGTCAGGGTGGGTTTGGGTTCAACCCAATCCCAACCCATTTATTTTTCTCCAAATGGGTCATTAATGGGTCAATAGGTTGAATGGTGTGGGTTGAAGCTCAACCCACACCCAACCTGCCCTAGGGGGTAAGCAAATGGGTAGATTCTACCTAGAACTGAATGGAACTTGTTTTCAAGAAGAAGAAGAAGAAGAAGAAGAAGAAGAAAAGAACGTGTTTTGGAATGGTAGAATACTGATGTATTTCATTCTATTGCCAATCGGCATATTTATACAGTAAGTTGCTGCAATAAATAGAAAGAAGAAAAAAATAGAAAGAAAAGAAAATAGAAAGTAGAAAAATAGAAAGAAAAGAAAATAGAAAGTACAAGAATAGAAAGAAAAACTTTCTAAATCAATCCTTCCACAACCCTAGGAATATATACAATTCTATTTTTACACAACTACCAAATATAGATTTGCACCAGTAACCCCACGTTTTCCAACACTCCCCCTCAAGCTGGTGAATAGAGATCCTCCATTCCCAGCTTGGCTATAATTCTTCGAAAGTCTGTACTATTGAGCCCTTTAGTAAGTACATCGGCCAGCTGTCCTTTTGTAGACACATAGGGAGTGCAAATCAACTTGCTGTCTAGTTTCTCTTTTATAAAGTGTCGGTCAATTTCGATGTGATTCGTCCTGTCATGTTGAACAGGATTGTGAGCAATATTGATGGTTGACTTGTAATCACAATATAGTTTCATAGGCTCTTCTCGTGGAATCTTCAGGTCTTTTAAAATTACCTTCAACCAGAGTAATTCAAACACTCCTTGTCCCATAGCCCTAAACTCTGCCTCTGCACTTGACCGAGCCACTACATTTTGTTTCTTACTCCTCCAAGTGACTAAGTTTCCTCCCAAGAAGGTACAGTAACCGGAAGTGAACCGTCTATCTACTGGAGATCCTGCATAATCGACATCTGTATATGCTTCAAGAGCCAGTCCCCCATTTCTTCTGAATAAAATTCCTTTTCTTGGATTGGCTTTCAAATAGTGCAGAATTCGATGGGCAGCCTGCAGATGAACTTCTTTAGGATTATGCATAAATTGACTTATTACACTTACATTGTATGCAATATCTGGCCGTGTATGTGCAAGATAAACGAGTTTTCCAACCAGTCTTTGGAACATCTCCTTGTCTACACTTGCATTTTCACTGGCTTCTCCAAGTTTATGATTGGGATCTATAGGCATGGAAGCTGGTTTACATGCCATATTTCTTGTTTCTCTCAAAAGATCAACAACATATTTTTGTTGAGAGATAAAGATGCCTTGTTTAGAATGTGCTACTTCAATTCCGAGAAAATACTTTAGTCTCCCCAAGTCTTTTATCTCATTCTCTGGAAAGGCAGTTTTTCAATGCTTCCTTCACCTTTTTATCATTCCCAGTAACGATTATATCGTCCACATAGACTAATAGTGTAGTAACTCTCCCTGAGGCTGTGTGTTTGATAAACAATGTGTGGTCACCTTGACTTTGCTTGTAACCTGCACTAAGCATCACCTTTGTAAACCTTCCAAACCATGCTCTCGGAGATTGTTTGAGGCCGTATAGTGCTTTCTTCAACCTACAAACTTTGTTCCCCTTAATGCCTTCTCAAAAACCCGGTGGAATGTCCATGTATATTTCCTCTTCTAGATCACCATGGAGAAATGCATTCTTTACATCAAGCTGTTGCAAATCCCAATTATAGTTAGCAGCCAAAGACAACAACACCCTTATTGTATTCATTTTAGCTACTGGGGCAAAAGTTTCCTGATAATCCACCCCATAAGTCTGTGTATATACCTTGGCTACCAGTCATGCTTTGTACCTTTCTAACGACCCATCAGATTGTACTTAATTGTGAACACCCATTTACAACCTACAGTCTTCTTGTTTCTTGGTAGATCCACAACTTCCCATGTGTTGTTCTTTTCTAGTGCCTCCATTTCCACTCTCATGGCTTTGCTCCACTCCTTATTAGGAATTGTCTCGGCTAGAGTACTAGGAATTGGAATGGTGTTAAGGCTGGCTAGAAAACTTTTATGGGATTTAGAGAATCTTTGGAACGACACAGATTTGGCTAAAGGGTACAATGGGCGTTTGGTACATTCTCTGATTCCTTTTCTCAGTGCAATAGGTAGGTCATACTCAGACTGTGAAGGTGCAGGTTCAGGTTCTGCATATCCCTCAGTTCCAGGATTAGGAGTTGAATCTTGGATTTGCACAAGTTGAGGATTTGGATTTCTTCTCCTAGAGTAAACCTGCATATATCTCACATCATCATGCACATCATTGGTGGGGTTAACAGTGTCTGAATTTGGTTCAATGGTCAGGTTGTTTGACTCTTGTTGAGACTCGGGAATGTGGGGCTCAGAGGGTTGTGACTTAGAGGGATGTGATTCTTGACGGTTGGATGACTGTGAGGAGGGTAATACATCTAAGGAGAGTAGATCCGAGGCCTTATCTTCCATTAATGAGGGCTCCCCCTGATGATAAGGTTGAGTGAAAAAGGATTGTCCCTCCTCAAATGTGACATCGATGGAGGTGTAGAATTTTCTGGTGGTTGGATGATAACATTTATAACCTTTATGAGTTGGGGAATATCCCAAGAAGACACACCTGATTGCTCGTGGATCCAATTTTCCCTTATTATGGACATGAACAAAGGCAGTGCAGCAAAAAATTCTTGGTGTGAGATTATTTGAGGTTCGAATATCAAGGTAGAATTGAGAAAGGACTTGTATTGGGCTTCGGTTGTCAAGAACTTTAGATGGTAGTCTATTTATGGTGTATGCAGCAGTAAGGACAACTTCCCCCCAATATTGTTTTGGCACCCAGTTTTGAAAGAGAAAGGCTCGGGTGGTTTGCAAAAGATGGCCATTTTTCCTCTCAGCTATCCCATTCTGTTGGGGAGTGTTAACATAGGAGGATTCATGCAAAATGCCTTCTTTCTAAAAAAATGGGGACAAATTTTGATTAAAATAATCTATAGCATTATCAGATCGAAACCTTTTAATTCTCACACCAAACTGAGTTTGGACCATATTATGAAAGTTGGGAAGAATGGTACCCACATCAGATTTAGATTTAAGAAGAAAGATCCATGTGACCCTAGTGCAATCGTCAATAAAGGTGACAAACCATCTAGAACCAGTAATGTTGGGAATTTGAGAAGGGCCCCATATATCCGAATGAATCAAATAAAAAGGAGTTGAAGATCTTTTATTGCTGATTGGGAAAGAAACCCTTTTGTGCTTAGCAAATTCACAAACATCACAATGAAAGGTTTCAACATCAATTCCTTTAAACAAGGAAGGAAGCATTGTTTTTAAAACAGGAAATGAAGGATGACCGAAACAAAAGTGATGACGCCAAATTAAATCTTTATTGGAGGTAGATAAGAATGACTTGTGTGTGACATGCATAACAGTGTGAGATGGTTTGCTGGTTACTTCAAGGTAGTAGAGTCCATCCCTTTCCTTAGCAAGTCCAATCTTCTTCCCCGAAACCTGGTCCTGAAATACACAGTAAGAAGGAAAGAACACAACATTGCAGTTCACATTCTGGGGAATTTAGGTATAGAGATAAGGATAGTGGATAACTTAGGAACATGAAGCACATTTTTAAGCAATAGGGATGGAGTAATTTGAATATTCCCAATCTCTGCCACTGTGGTGAAAGAACCATTAGCAACAGAAATTTTTCTATTACTAGGACAGGGTGTATAGGTGAGAAAATGTAGTGAAGAGGGTGTCATGTGGTTAGTAGCTCCAGAATCAAGAATCCATGGAAAAACACTAGCTGAGGCATGTAATCCTAGAGATAAAGACTCACCTGAGAGAGCAAGAGAGGTAGAACCACTTCCTGGTTTCAAGGATTTCAGGAAGCTCCTTAGCCTTTCAATTTCTTCATCATTAAATGGTCTCTGACTTGAGTGTTCTTGCTGCGGGGTTGTGGAGACATTATGGGCCTGTTGAACTCCTTGTGAAACTCCTCGATTTCCCCATTCCATGCTAGATGTGGGAGGTTTCCCATGAAGTTTCCAGCACCGATCTTTTGTGTGTCTGGGCTTCTTGCAATAGGTGCACCAGAGGTTATCGTTAGAGTCACGGGTAGTTGTGTCACGAGCCAAGTTGTGATTGTTCTCACCCTTTGAACCACTGTAACTTCCTCCCCTTGCCACCATGGCTGAGCCTTTGGGATCTTTAGGCTCAAGCATGATTCCACGACGGCTTCATTCAATGGAGGCACTTCTTCTTTGCCAAGAATTTGTATTCGAACCTGATCAAATTCAGCATTCAGTCCGACCAAAAAATCATACACCCTATCTCTTTCAATAAAATTCTTCAAGATCATATTATCATCAGGGCATTTTGTCTCAAGAACCCGATAATGATCAAGCTCATGCCATAAATTTTGCAGCAGATTTGCATACTCTGTAACACTTCTGCTCCCTTGTTTGGCCGCCACTGTCTTCACTTTGACCTCATAGACACGAGCAGCGTCATGGGCTTTGGAATAGGTTTGTCGGACAGCATCCCAAATAGCCTTTGCAGAGGGAAGAAACATACAAGTATCACTGATCTCGGGTGTCATTGAACTCCACTACCATGACATAATCATGGAGTCCTCTTCGTCCCAAGCATCAAAATTTGGCTTGCCCAACTTTGGCCCTGTTCCAAGAAGGTGACTAATTTTTCCTTTTCCCTTCAAATAGGTACGCACTAGTTGTGACCACTTCAAGTAGTTCTGGCCATTTAGTCTATATGTTTTCTAAATATTCTGCAAATCACCAGTGTGAGGATGAGAATTTGTTGCTCTTTCATCAGTTTGGACGGGAGCACTTGTTGCAGTCATGTCGGACATTGTTAATGGAGGAAAAATAAGGCTAGCAGGAAAGGAGAATAAAGGAACACTTTTGGTTATAGATCAACACTAAAGGCCAGAAGAGAAAGACATGAAAAACTGGCAATGAAGGCCGAAAAAAATCTCAAGGTTGACAAACCTAGAGCTCTGATACCATGTTTTGGAATGGTAGAATACTGATGTATTTCATTCTATTGCCAATCGGCATATTTATACAGTAAGCTGCTGCAATAAATAGAAAGAAGAAAAAATAGAAAGAAAAGAAAATAGAAAGTACAAGAATAGAAAGAAAGAAATAGAAAGAAAAACTTTCTAAATCAATCCTTCCACAATTCTAGGAATATATACAATTCTATTTTTACACAACTACCAAATATAGATCTGCACTAGTAACCCCATGTTTTCCAACAGAATGTGAGAGCCAAGAGAGATCTCTAGCGGCCCCAGATTTAATATTTATATGTTAGGGCGACCAAAGACAAAAAATAGAGAGGAAAAGACAAAAATGCCCCTGTGGCATATAGTACATATTTCAACACTCCCCCTCAAGATGGGGCATAGATGTCAATCATCCCCAACTTGTCACAAAGATCATAATGCCATAGTGAGCATAATCCTTTAGTAAGAACGTTTGCAAGTTGTTTATCAGAGCTAATGTAGGGAGTGCACACTTGCCCCTTCTCAATTTTCTCTCTGATGAAATGTTTGTCAACCTCAATATGCTTGATTCTATCATGGAGAACTGGGTTGGTTGCGATGTTGATGGCAGCTTTGTTATCACAATAGAGTGACATAGGATCATCAAAAGAAAATCCTAATTCACTCAATAGGTTCTTGATCCATAGTAACTCTGCAACTCCATGTGACATAGCCCTGTATTCTGCCTTCGCACTTGACCTGGCCACCACACTCTGTTTTTTGCTTCTCCAAGTCACAAGGTTTCCACTAACAAAGGTACAATATCCGCTGGTGGATTTTCTGTCATCCACTGAGCCAACCCAATCTGCATCTGTGTACACCTACTCTCATTTGCCCATGTTTCTTAAAGAGTAAACCTATCCCTGGGAATTTCTTCAAGTACCTAAGAACTCTGTATGCTGCCTCTAGGTGTGCCTCTAGGTGTGCCTCCTTTGGTTCATCCATAAATTGACCGAGGACACCCACAACATATGCTATGTCAAGCCTAGTCATTGATAGGTAGAGAAGCTTGCCCACAAGTCTTTGGTACTGCCTTGGATCTTTCAAAAACTCACCACATAGGCAGCAGTTAGAACAACATCCACCCAAAATCTTTTTGGGACATTCATCTATAACATTAATCCTCGAGCAACTTCAAGGAGATGTCGATTTTTTCTTTTTACAACCCCATTTTGTTGTGGGGTCCTGGCACATGAGCTATTGTGTCGAGAGCCACAGGAGGCAAAGAAATCTGTGAGGTCTCCATGAAAGTATTCCTTGGCATTGTCTGATTGAAAGATTCGGATCTTGGATTGAAATTGGGTGTAAACCATACGCTGAAAGCTTTTCACAATTTTAGGAACTTCCTCCCATGAATGCATAGGATAAACCCAAGTGTAGCGAAAGAAGTCATCAACAAAAGAAATAAAATACTTGTAACCATACCTAGTTGGAATATTAATAGGTCCCCACACATCTGAATATACAATGTGAAAAGGAAATTCTGATCTTTTATTACGTAAAGGGAATGAGGTTCTACAATGTTTACTCAGTTGACACACTTGACACTGAAAATCACTAACAGACAAAGACTTAAACAACTCTAGAAACAAAAACTTCAAAGACTCAAAAGACACATGGCCCAAACGGTGGTGCCACAAAATAATTTGACTCTTACTCGATGGACTCAGACTCTGAAACTGTAAGACTAACTTTGTTCTCCAGCACATAGAGATCATCCACCAAGTTCCCTCTACCAATCGTCCTCCCGGTAGCCAAATCCTGAAAAACACAAGAATGAGGAAGAAAGGTTACTGAGCAATTCAATGTATGAGTAATATTACTAATGGATAACAAATTAATAGGTAACTTGGGAACATGTAGGACATTAGATAAGGAGAGGCCAAAAGGTAGAGATATGGATCCTTGGCCAGCAATGGAGGAGAAGGATCCATCTACTAGCCTCACTTTATCTCTCCCAGAGAGAAGAGAATATGTTTGAAATAAGGTTGACTTACCAGTCATGTGGTTGGATGAACCGGAATCAATGATCCATGGGGATTCTGGGTTATCAGTAGACACATGGAAAGCTGAAGTAGAATTACCTGAAAAGGAGGCAAAAGAAGTAGGTGTGGGTCCAGAGTCAGCATTGCGGAGAGCCCTACTATATTGGTCTAAGTGGTCACGGAAGGAATTGATAATATCGTCCTTTGGGTCAAAACAAGGGAGACAGTCCTGAGAAGTACTCTGATGTTCATGAGATGCTAAGTGAGCCGAATTAAACTTCTTCTGGTATGACTTCTTGCTTGGTTCTTGTGCTGATTTCTTACCCAATTCTTGTGCCCATTTCGGTTTCCCATTTAATTCCCAGCAGGTTTCACGGGTGTGCCTAGGTTTTTGGCAATGAGTACACCACATTTTGTCTTTATCATCCATCTTTTTTTGATTTTCCCCTTTTTTCGGTGCCCCAGTGTTACCCCTTACAGCAAGAGCAATAGTCTCCCCCTCAGGAGGATTCATGGCAGACTTCCTACTCTCTTCAGACTAAACAAGCGCATAAACCTCTTGGACAAATGGAAGATCCTTGCTGCCTAAAATCTGAACACGAATTGGTTCATACACAGGATTCAAACCCAGAAGGAAAGCGAACACCTTTTGTTGAGAAACTAACTTTTTATATGCTTTAGCATCCTTTTCACTTTCCCAGTCATTGTTCTGGTAATAGTCAAGTTCTTTCCAAACTGAAGTGAGGGTAGAATAATATGTCGATAAGTTCCTTTCTCCCTGCTTACATGTCGAAGATTCTGCTTGTAGCTGATAAATCCTGGCATAATGTCTTTGTTCTGAGTATGTTGCCTTGGCTTGATCCCAAATTTCCTTTGCTGTCTCAACCCACCTGAAATTTTGCTTGACAGATGGCAGCATTGAGGTCAAAAGCCAAGACACTATCATGCAATCTTCTTGGTCCCACTTATCATAATCAGCAGTACCAACCTTAGGTTCTTTAGTTTTCCCATATATATATATAGATATATATCCAGCCTTACCCCTGACAGTAATGTACAATCGCATCTCCTTGGACAAAGCTAAATAATTTCTGCCGTCCAAGGGGGTAATGGACATAGGAAAATTTAGGGTCTCTTAACCACTGGTAATTCCTCCTTGATGTGAGGTGGTTCCCGAAGTTGCAGAATCTTCAGAATTCATTGGAGTCAAAAGAAGGCAGCACACACAAGCTTATTCAAGTCTTTTCCCAACTAAGCTAACACAAAAAACTACTAGATCAGAGCACAGGCCTTCCTGTCACAGGTATTCACAGATCTGATAGGCCCCTTCTTAAGGCAATAAGAACTACAGAAACACATTTAAAGAAGGCTGCTGCACTCTGTCAGTCGAACCAGGTCACTTATGACCTACAGAGGTTCCTTAAACATGAAGATTATTGGGTCTTCACACCCACAAAGAAGGACAAACTCCCTTTATACCATTCGGTCAAGTAAGAAAGCTTAACCAGTTCTTGGTTTCAACACCAAGAACCAAAAAAAATTGGTTTTGACTTCTGTCCTTATTCAGTCCAGGGGGTTTCAATCGATTCCAGCCCAGAAGCAAGGAAACAAACACAGAAAGATAACACCGACCTCTTAAGGAACTTCAATCAGTCATCCACTGGTCTCTGGGTGCCGTACAAATCAGTTGCAGTCCAAGAAACAGGGGCAGGAACTGGAATCGAACAGTCTTCAGATAGAGCTCGCACCTGTCTCTTCCATTCTCAGTTCAGAGGAGCAAGGAAGATCTTCTAATAGCAGGAGAGAATTTGCAGAGCACTGTCCTGCTCTAATACCATTGTTAGAGTTAGCCGAATAAGGGTAGATTAGTCAACTCACCTTGGTTAAGTTATGAGCTTATGTGGCAGTCTTATTAGAGGTTCTCTGTCCCATACTTAAGTAGAGGCAGTTTAGTCCTTGTACATTTAATTAGAGCCTAATCACTATTAAGAGGTCGACTGATAGGGTTTAGCTATTAGGTTCGACAGTTCTTTCATCCTCTTCTTCTTCTTCTCCTTCTCTTTCTTCTTCTCCTTACTGGTTCGGACTACTGTAGCAACAGTAGAAACATGGTATCAGAGCAAGGTTCGTGACCTGTTTCAGTTCGTGACAACTTCAGTTCGTGCTTCAGTTCTCTCCTTTTCTTCTCTGGGCTGTCAATGGAGAAAAGTGGTTCGTCCCAGGCCTGAAACATCTCAGCTCTTCTTTTTTTTTTCTGGTGCGCAGAACCTCCTTTCCTAAGAAAACAACTTCAGCAGTGAATGGTTGGCTGAAGCTCTCAAACAAAGGTTGGTTATCTCTTCTCTTTGTGCTGTTGGTATTTCTGGGTTGAAAATCTTCAAGAACTTGAGAGGACTGATCAGAACCTAGAGAACTAGGTTGGTTGTTGCCCTGGTTCTTGGAAAAATTCCAAGAACAGGCTGTGTTTACAGTGACCAAATGGTGTAAGGGCTGCTGCTGGTGGCCGAATGGTGTAGGGGCTACTGTAGGTGGCTGAATGGTGCAAGGTGTAATGCAATGGTACTAGTTGAGTTCTTGTTGGTCTTGTGGTGCCCTCTTAAAAGCGTTAAAACAGGTCTGTATTGTGTGTGACAGCTATGGCTGTGTGGTGGTGCTTGTGATGCACAAACTCTGTTGAGTAGTTGTAAGAGAACTTGCATGTGGTTAGTAAGTGCTGAATTAATGTCGGTGTAGTCTGTTTTTTTGTGAAATCAGTAGTGGTGTGGATAAGAACAAAGGCGTGTGTATCTATCATTGTGTTTAGGGACTGCTGTAGGTTCTGAAACATCAAACTCCTTGACAGCAGCACTTAGTTGGTGATTGGGAAGTCAGATTAGAGGCGGCATTGAAAGAATATCATGGCAGCAATGGGAGATGGCTGTAGTGATCAGAAACCTTGTGTGGTGGTTTCCTCTGACTATCTAGGTGTACAGATGACCTCAATTAAACAGAATGGTGAGAACTATGTTCCATGGGCCAAGTCGGTGAAAGTTTTTCTCAAGGCAAAGAGAAAAGTGAAGCATGTGAAAGAAGATAAACCACCAGCTGACTCTCCAGGGTTTGATGATTGGGAACAGGAGGATGCTCAAATCATGACATGGCTATGGAACAGTATGGAACCCAAAATAAGTGCCAACTTCATGTTCTTAGATATAGCTAAGGACATATGGGAACATGCCAAGAAGCTGTATTCTGGGCAAGATAATACTACAAGGGTATATCAGCTCTATCAGGAGTACTTTGGTCTGCAACAAGGAAATAAAACCCTAGAAGAGTACTATGCCAGTATGAAGAACCTCAGAAATGAACTCAATGTCTATCATCCTCTCACTCCACATGTTAAGGTTCAGCAACAACAGAGGGAACAACTAGATGTCACAAGGTTCTTAGTGGGGTTGAAATCAGAGTATGAACCAGTTAGGACCCAAATATTAGAGGGCTCTACCCTTCCTACACTTGAGGAAGTGTTTGCTCGGCTTCATATGATTTCTTTGGGACAAATAGAGAATCCCACATAGTCTGATAGATCAGCTTTTGTGACAGCCAGAGGAGATGGACGTGGTACGAAAGGGGGAGGACATGCCTCCCGAGGAGGTCGTGGTGGTTCCATATTTGGCTGTGGTGGTGGTCGTGACTCAGGGGGAGGCCGTGGCAAAGAAAAAGGCAGCTCTACAAGGAAGTGTACCCACTGTGGCAGGGAAGGACATTTGGTAAATTTCTGTTATGATCTCCATGGCCGCCCTCCCTCTAAATGGGCCAATCATGCTGTTGCTAGTGGGGTTGATGTCAGTGATAATCAACAGGCAGACCTAACTCATTCCACATCTACATCTGTTTCCGGAAGGGAGATGGTGAGTGTACCGCGTGATGAGTATGAGTGGTTCCTTCAGTCCACTTCACAACACACTACTGCTACTCTTGCCCACTCAGGTATAGCTTGCCTGTCATCTAAAACCTCTCCTTGGATTATTGACTCTAGAGCCTCTGATCACATGACCGGGACTCTAGGTGTATTCTCTTCTCTCTCTGAAACTTCCACATCTCAAACTGTTACCCTTGCCAATGGTTCCTCCTCTCCCATCTGCGGTGTTGGCAATGTTGACATGGCTTCTCTTTCTTTATCATCTGTTCTATATGTCCCTAAGTTTCCATTCAATCTTATGTTTGTTAGTAAATTAACCAAGACTCTTAACTGTTTTGTTACTTTTATCCCTTCCTCTTGTGTTTTTCAGGATCTCAGGACGGGGTAGAAGATTGGTGGGGGGCATGAAGCTGGTAGTTTGTATTATCTTGACGGTGGTGTATCGTCAGTTGCACTTCAGACTTCACTCACTCCTCTACAGTGGCATTGCCGACTGGGACATCCTTCTCTCAAGGCACTCAAGATACTAGTTCCGTCTTTGAGTCATTTGTCAGTGTTACACTGTGAGTCGTGTCAGTTTGGGAAACATCGTCGTGTTTCCTTCAGTCCTAGAGTTGAAAGTCGTATGTTGAGTCCTTTTGCTTTGGTTCATTCAGATGTTTGGGGCCCGATCAAAATAGAGTCTTATAATGGTTACAAGTATTTTGTCACTTTTATTGATGATTGTTCAAGAATGATATGGATTTATTTAATGAAAGAAAGGAGTGAATTATTTTCCATTTTTCAAAAATTCCATGCTGAAATACGTACACAATTTGGTGTTCCAATCAAAGTTCTTCGTTCAGATAATGGTCGTGAATATTTTCTTACTTCCTTTCAAAAGTATTTTGAACAACATGGCATCATTCATCAAACTTCATGTGCATCCACTCCTCAACAAAATGGGGTGGCTGAACGGAAGAACCATCATCTCCTTGAAACGGCTCGGTCTATTCTTCATCATATGAGTGTTCCTAAACGGTTTTGGAATGATGCTGTACTTACTGCATGTTTCCTCATTAATCGGATGCCCTCTTTTATTCTTCATGGTCGGTCCCCCTTCTCTATCTTGTTCCCCACCTTGTCTCCCTTTCCATTAACACCTCATATCTTTGGCTATGTATTCTTTGGTCACAATCTGAGTCCTGGAATAGACAAGTTGGATGCACGCTCCATTAAGTGTGTCTTTCTTGGCTACTCTCGGAATCAAAAAGGGTACAAGTGTTACAATCCCATTACTCGGAAGTGCTATGTCTGTCCTGATGCCACCTTTTTTGAGTCTGTTCCCTTCTTCTTAAGAACTGAAGCATCTTCGTCTCCACCTTTACTTCCTCTTGCTCTTCCGGTCAGTGATCCCGTTCCGGGTGTTCCTGTTGGAGTTGACTCGTCACCTCATCCAGTGCAGATCCCTACTGAACGACCACTAATTCGGCAAGTGTATACACGTCGAACGACACTGGCCCCTCCTCCAGCTTCTACCTTGTCCGCGGATCCTATCGTTGCTCCTGTTGCTGAACCCTCAGGACTTGATCTACCCATTGCCTTACGGAAAGGTAAACGTAGTTCTACTCTCCATCCCATTGCCAATTTTGTTTCAGTATCTCGCCTTTCCGCCTCACATCGCCAGTTTGTTTCACTATTGTCATCTATTTCCATACCTAACAATGTCCAAGAGGCTCTTAGTTCACCTGGGTAGAGGCAGGCAATGGAGGAGGAACTCTCTGCCTTCAGCATACTCACACGTTGGAGCTCACTACTCTTCCTCCTGGTAAGCATGTTGTGGGTTGTAAATGGGTGTATACTGTTAAATACTTGCCAGATGGTAGTGTGGAGCATCTGAAAGCCACTTGTTGCTAAAGGTTATTCACAGTTGTATGGAATAGACTATATGGAGACCTTCTCTCTAGTGGCTAAGATTAGCTTTGTCCGTGTGTTAATTTCCCTGGCAGTTATGTATGATTGGCCCCTATTTCAACTTGACATAAAAAATGCCTTCCTTCATGGTGACTTTATAGAGGAGGTATATATGGAGCAACCACCTGGGTTTGTTGCTCAGGGGGAGGCTAGTAAGGTGTGCAGACTGAAAAAGGCAATTTATGGGTTGAAACAATCGCCTCGTGCTTGGTTCGGGAAGTTTAGTGAAGTGGTAAAGAATTTTGGAATGAAACAATGCCAAGTTGATCACTCAGTGTTCAGCTATGACTCAGAAGCTAGAAAGATTTTATTAGTGGTTTATGTGGATGATATTGTCATAACTGGCAGTGACAAATTGGGAATCGACAAACTAAAGGTCTTTCTGCAAAATCATTTTCAAACAAAAGACCTTGGGACATTGAAGTATTTCTTGGGTATAGAAGTTGCTAGATCAAGACAAGGTGTAAACCTGTGCCAAAGATAATATGTTCTTGATCTATTGGACGAAACAGGACTGTTAGGTGCAAAACCGGCTGAGACTCCTATGGAACCAAATGTTAAGTTGAGCAGTGATACAGGGGAAATATTTGATGATCCTGGAAGGTATAGACGACTAGTGGGGAAGTTGAACTATTTGACTATCACGAGACCAGACATCTCCTTTGCAGTCAGTGTGGTGAGCCAATTTATGCAGAACCCTCGTATATCTCACTGGGATGCAGTTCTTAGAATTGTAAGATATCTGAAGGGAGCTCCGGGTCGTGGGCTATTGTATAAACCAGGAGGAAAACTTGAAGTAGTTGGGTACACGGATGCAGATTGGGCGGTCTCTGTGTCTGGTAGAAGATCTACTACAGGTTACTGCATATTTCTTGGAGGAAATCTTGTGACGTGGAAGAGTAAAAAGAAGACGGTTGTAGCTAGAAGCAGTGCTGAAGCCGAGTACAGAGCCATGGCACACACTACATGTGAATTAGTGTGGTTAAGGAATCTCCTACAAGAAATCGGGTTCCACATGGATAAACCTATGAAGTTGTACTGTGACAATCAAGCTGCGCTCCATATCTCATCCAACCCTGTTTTTCATGAGAGAACAAAGCACATAGAGATTGATTGCCACTTTGTGAGGGAGAAGGTTCTTACTGGAGAGATAAGCACAGAACATGTAAGCTCAGGTGATCAATGGGCAGATTTGTTTACAAAAGCCTTCTGCTCAGGGAGAGTGAACTATATATGTAACAAGCTGGGATTATATGACATATATTCTTCAGCTTGTGGGGGAGTGTTAGAGTTAGCCGAATAAGGGTAGATTAGTCAACTCACCTTGGTTAGGTTATGAGCTTATGTGGCATTCTTATTAGAGGTTCTCTATCCCATACTTAAGTAGGGGCAGTTTAGTCCTTGTACATTTAATTAGAGCTTAATCACTATTAAGAGGTCAACTGATAGGGTTTAGCTATTAGGTTCGACAGTTCTTTCATCCTCTTCTTCTTCTTCTTCTCCTTCTCTTTCTTCTTCTCCTTACTGGTTCGGACTACTGACTGTAGCAACAGTAGAAACAACCATGTTTTCAGCAAGAAGGTGAAGAGAACAAGAACAAGAACAAGAACAAGAACAAGAAAAGAACGTGAGAGCCAAGGGAGATCTCTGGCAGCACCAGATTTAATATTTAAATGTTAGGGCAACCAAAGACAAAAAATAAAGAGGAAAAGACAATATTTAAATGTTAGGGCGACCAAAGACCTTTGTGGAATCGGCCTTGGAACCGAACTTGCCTTAAAATGAACCACAAAATACTTTTTGAGGAGTGAAGATTTAATCCTAAGCACTCATGGTTACTAGATCTGTTCATGGGCCGGGCCGGGCTGGGCTCGAGCCGAGCTTTCACTTGTCACTAATGAAAATATACTAGGCCCGAGCCCGAGCTTGGCCCGACCAACGGGCCTATAACTTGGGCCCGAGCCCGGCCCTGGTAAAAAGCCCGAAACCCGAGCCCGAGCCCGAAGCCCGACCTAATTGAAAAAAAAAACAATTTTCCCTATTCAAATTAGAATTAAAAATTCAGATTTTTTCTATTTAAATGAACAATAGGCCTACAAGATGGTATTTTTCCCTTTCTTTTATATTTTAAAACACAATTTTACATTCTTAAATCAAAAAATTTGTTCAAATGGACATAATCACATAACTAATTTTAAGTTTAATATTAGGTCGGGCCGGGCTATTTTGACAAAACCCGAGCCTGGCTCAAATTTATTCCGGGCCGGGCTTTTTGGCCTGAATTTAAGCCCGCGGGCCATGGTCTCACTTGACCATTGAGTTAAGTGATTTGATCATTTGTTTTCATTTTAATATTTATGTGTGTAAAGAAAGTAATGTAAAAGTTAATATTTACAAAATTTAAATTATAATCATAAGTTTTGAACAATACATTAATATATCATGATAATCTACATATTAAATTACTCAATTGCATCAATAGATAATGCAAGTTTTAAACTATATATTATATTTATTAAAAGTCAAGTTTTTATAAGAATATGTTTCTTTTTTTTTTTGTTTTTTTGAAGCGGGGTAGTAAAGAAAGATCAGGTTCGCCAGGTAAACCCTAGAACCAACCATGGAACCACCAAGGCCAGAACCGACCTTCATAGAGTAGGTTCCGATTCCAAAAACCTGGAACTGACCCCTATAGGGTGGGTTCTAGGTTCTGCCATGGAACCAAACCGAACTGACCCATGCTCACCCCTTACCTGCCCAAACCCACCCAATTTCCACCCCTAGACATGGGTTAGGGGTGGTGAGGAAAAAAAGAATTAAGGGTTAACAATTTAATAGGACATTGGTCTTTCACAAGAGTAATGGCAAAATAGTATTTTTGTAGGGAGAAGTAGGATTCTTGTAGGTTGCCTCATATGATTTGAATATGGCTTTATCAAATTGAGTTAGGATGAGGTAGGGTATGGCTTAAAGATGATGGAAGAAGGTGAAATAGGATTTATTTTGTTGTGGATAAAATAGAAAACTAAAAAAAAACAAGAAAATGAGTTTTTTTTTTCACAACTATTGATCCCTTAGTTGGGAAAAATGTTTAAGAATGCAGAAGCATGAAGCCAAGCCATAGGACCTTTAGATGCATGAATCATAAGCCTTGAGCAAGGTTTAAATTGTTGGTTTCTATGGAAATGTCATTTGAAATTTTGTGCATATTTATTATGAAAAATTTATACATTGTAAACATAAACCTATGAAAATTTCTATTAATTTTTTTCTTGAAACTACAAAAGGGCATACTCATTCAAATAATTATATCATTATAAAGTGATAAAATTATCTTATAAAATGATTATAGAATTTTGAAATGGCCAATTCCTACACAATATTATATCTAATTGCAGTTGTTATTATAGTGTAAATATTATTTCATTTTTTTATTTGATGTAAAATAATGATTTAAATATGAATATGCCTTTTAAGCTATTGTAAATAAATATTAAAACAGTTGACTATTTTGTAAGTAAATAATTAAAATCATTTCATAAAGAAAAATAAGAAATTATCCATATTAATAAACACTTGGGTTATACTAGCCTACAAAAAGGGGTGCCTCACACATTGTACTTGCAAATAATTCTTTTAAACAACTTAATAAAATCCTTCATTGTCATCAATAAAAACAAATATTTATGTATTGTATTGAAAACTTTACATTAATACAATTAACAAAGTAAAACTTGTTGAGAACACATGTTAGATTTTTATATACTAGGGAATATATTGAGAGATATTCTAGTAGTATTTTGTGTCAGTACCTATGGAAGTAGGAATATTTGTAAATTTTAAACCATGGCTTTGTGGCATGCAACTTATCACTAGTTACCAGTTTTCTACAAAAATTAAGAAAAATGAAGTGTTGGAAAATGCAAAAGAAGGAATCCATAAAAGAAATTACAAAGAAGAGCATATTTTTGTTTGGAAAAGGCATGTAAATGAACAACTAATCACATTGAAAAGAGCCATAAGATTATTAGGAGCTTATAAACCATTTAATAACAGCTAAAAATTTTTATATGCAAAATAATACATAAATGTACATATGATTAAGAGCTTATGATCACAAATGCATACATACATATAAATATGCACTTCCTACTTTTGCTCCTTTCTCAATGGAAAATTTGATCAGAGGCTGGCCTTACAGAGCATGTTCAACAATCACAAGAACAATAATGGCGTTATCATGGATAGATCCAAGCGGGCAACATATAAAGTTGAACTTTGGTGGAAGTAGCATGGGAAATCCCGGAAAACCAGGCATTAGTGGTGTATTTAGACTTGTGGCTTTGTGTTGAGGGCCAATAGGGCAAGGAGATTTACATTTATTATGGGCTGAATTACTGGTGGTGCACCAAGGGATTAAACTTGGTAAGCTGCTAAATATGAGAAACATTGTAGTAGAAGGAGATTTCTACATCTTAATAAGAGGATTAGTGAATAGAAGCTTGTTGAATTGGCAATATAATTATGTACTAAGAGAAGTGAGGCAGCTGGCAAAGGAATTACTAATTCAGTTTTGATGGACAAGGAAAGCAAACAGGCTGGTGGATTATCTAGCTAAACAAGGAGTAGATGGAGATCAACTTTTTTGGGGTGTAACAAGTGAAGTTGTAAATACATTATAAGATTGTTTAAAAGGGGTGTAACCAGGGATTTGTAGATGGGAGTTTGGACTACTTGAGGGGATGTGATGCTTCTTTCTCTTTGTATGATATTACTCTTTAATTAATACAATGCACAGATTCCAAAAATTATACAAATGCACAAACTAATATATTCATATTATATATACATTGACAAAAACACACATAAGGCATCTCAAGGTGTTAGTAGCCTCATACAAAGGCTTGAGCTTCAAGGTGTAAAGCTGATAGGCCCTCGACTACCCATTCAGGCCCATCACAGGAGACCCAGGCCCACGACATGCAACAGCCAGGCCAAGCACGAGAGAAGCACTCGATCTCCCATGTGCAACTGCCACAGAGGTTTGTTTACGTGAGGAGGCCACGTCCCTCCAGTTAATTAGCCGTCTCAGTCAAGCCATGTGCAGGAGAGGCTGAAGAGAGAGTATAAGTATTGTATTACCTCACCGATTCTGGGCATGAAAAATGAAACCCTACTGATCTCCTCCATCTCTCCTCAACAGCCAGGCCAAGCACGAGAGAAGCACTCGATCTCCCATGTGCAACTGCCACAGAGGTTTGTTTACGTGAGGAGGCCACGTCCCTCCAGTTAATTAGCCGTCTCAGTCAAGCCATGTGCAGGAGAGGCTGAAGAGAGAGTATAAGTATTGTATTACCTCACCGATTCTGGGCATGAAAAATGAAACCCTACTGATCTCCTCCATCTCTCCTCCTCTCTTCTTCCTCTCCTCTACTCTACTCTGTTTTCAGGAGGGTGAGCTCCCTCGAACCAGCTCAGGTTTTCAGAATATCAAAGTGATCTTATCAACTGGTATCAGAGCTTAGCACTGATGACTAATACGAGATCCACTGCAGTAGATGATCGTGTTGATCGAATTGAAGTAGAAGTTCACCGAACCACATCAGAACTGAAGGATATCAAGGAGACCTTGTCGGCACTGGTGGGGCAGTTCAAGCGACCATCCACACCCATGGCGAGGGAACCAGAAGCGGAAGGATCCAGTAGCAGTGCAGGTAGACGTGGCGGGATCTCCCCAGGCAAGATGATGAAGATCATATTCCCAGTTTACTTAGGTGATGATCCGGTACCTTGGATTTATTGGGCTAAACGGTATTTTGAATATCATGAGACCCCGGCGCACCAACAAGTGCCTATTGCCTCTATCCACCTCGATGGAGAGGCCATTATGTTGTACCAATGGTATCGAAAAACACACCCCCAGACTACTTGGATGGACTTCACCGAAGCCTTACGAGTGAAGTTCGGACCATCTGGGTATGAAAATTTTGATGAATCCTTGTCCCGCATCAAACAGACTGGTAGTGTGCGGGAGTATCAGACTGAGTTCGAGAGATTAGCCATCCGTGTGCATGGTTGGCCGGAAACGTCTCTGGTTGGCTGTTTCTTCGGGAGTTTACGGGAAGACGTAAGGATTGAAGTAAAAAGCATTGCAGCCTTCAACTCTTATCTCTGCTATCTGGCTAGCTAAACTCCAAGAAGACAGGCTAAACCGATTAAGAAAAACCACTAGACCGATTGGTCCAGCAGTTGGACCCCTATTATGAACCCACCCAGTCGAGCAGATTCAGCTCCAGGACCCTTACTTCCCACCCCGGGCACTAAACCAGAAGCCCCAACACCCAAGAACCCCGAGACCATGGTAGTACCTTACAAGAAGTTATCCTGGACCGAGATGCAGGCCTATCGAGAAAAAGGGTAGTGTTACAATTGTGACGAAAAATTTCCCCAAGGGCACCGGTGCAAGACCCCACACCTCTACCTATTGCAGGTTGAAGAGGAGGGTGCCAACTGTGAACGGGAACCGGAAGTTGGAACCAATGAAGCAGTCCCAACTACGGAAATTGAATATTATGTGATTTCTTTGCAAGCTCTATCGGGATGTCAGAGCCCATGTACCCTGAGGGTGGAAGGGTGGGTTCAGGCCCAAAAAGTGGCTATCATAATCGACAGTGGAAGTTCTCTAAATTTTGTCACCCCTGGGTTGACCCGGAGACTCGGGTTGGATGTGGAACCCAAAGCTCCCTTTGCTGTTAACGTGGCCAGTGGGCAAGGAATCAGATGTGAGAGAAAATGTAAATCAGTTAGGCTTAAAATTCAGGGGTACCTCTTCACTATAGACCTGCACCCCCTTGAATTTTCAGGGGCTGATATAGTTCTGGGCATCCAATGGCTTCAATAATTGGGCCTAGTAATGTGCAATTGGGCTGACCTTACAATGCAGTTCCAACATGAAGAACTCACCTGCATATTAAGGGGAACCAGACCTGTCTCGGATACCCCCTTGCTAATGAGTATGGGCCCCATGCCTCTTGGGCCAACATTGACTGTTGATGATACTACAACCCAGAAACCCGAGCAGCAGGACCAACTCCAACAGCTCCTGAGCGAATACGAGGACGTATTCCAAGAGCCATCTGCTCTCCCCCCCTCGAGACAGCTGGACCACAGGATTGTACTCCGACCAGGAGCACCTCCTACAAATGTCCGCCCATATTGGTACCCACATTATCAGCGGGTAGAAGTGGATAAGATGATCCAAGAACTCCTGGATAAAGGGTTCATTCGGCCCAGTAACAGCCCGTTCTCCTCACCTGTCTTACTAGTAAAGAAAAAGGACGGGACATGGAGATTTTGTGTTGACTACTGAGCCCTCAACAACATCACTATGAAGGACCGATATCCCATTCCATTGATAGAAGAGTTGTTTGACGAGTTGGGCCAGACCCTCTTCTTCTCCAAACTGGACCTCAGGTCCGGGTACCACCAGATCCGAGCCCACCCAGAAGATATAAATGAGACAGCTTTTTGGACGTCGGATGGGCACTACGAATTTGTGGTTATGCCATTTGGTTTAACCAACGCACCAGCTACCTTTCAGCGGCTCATGAATGACATTTTCAGACCGTATTTGTGACGCTATATATTGGTTTTCTTCGACGATATACTTATCTACAGCCCCACCTGGGCCTCACACCTAACACACTTGCGTCGCACTCTGGACCTACTTGGGTAGCACTCCTTGTTTGCCAAGCCCACTAAATTTTCCTTTGGACAGACCCATATTCATTACCTTGGGCATATAATAACAGGTGGGAAAGTTTGTACAGACCCAGACAAGGTTTCAAGCATGGCCAACTGGCCTAGACCACGGAACCAAAAGTCACCTAGAGGGTTCCTTGGACTGACTAGTTACTACAGACGTTTCATAGCCGGTTATGGTATGTTGGCCGCACCTCTCACTAAGTTGTTGAAGAAACAATCCTTTACATGGGACGAGGCGGAAGAAGGGGCCTTCCAATCTCTTAAGAAGGCAGTCACATCGCCTCCCACCTTGTCTCTTCCAGATTTCAGTAAAGACTTTGTGGTGGAAATTGATGCTTCAGGGAAGGGGATTGGTGCAGTCTTAATGCAGAATGGGCAACCATTGGCTTTCTTCAACCGAGCTCTATCAGCCGAGGCCCAAGCCAAGTCCACATATGAGAAAGAGTTGATGGCGATTACCTTAGCAGTACACAAATGGAGGGTGTACCTTCTGGGAAGGAGATTTACGGTGCGAACCGATCACCAAAGCATTAAACATTTATTGGAGCAGAGGATTCTCAGCCCAGAACAGCAAAAATGGGCCTACAAACTTCTGGGTTACGATTTTCATATTGAGTATAAACCTGGGCCTTCAAATGCAGTTGCAGATGCACTATCCAGGGTAGAAGATTTCTAGCTGATGGGCCTGTCTAAACCCAATTACCCCTTGTATGACCTCATCCAGCAGGAGGCACAATCAGATCCAGAACTCAGCCAGATCTGATCCCAATGGAGCAAGGATCCCACTTTAGTGCCAGGGTATTCTGTAACTAGTATTACACTCTTCTATAAAGGTCGTGTGGTAGTAGCCAGCAAATCAGAGTATCAGAAGGAGTTTCTCAAGTTATTTCATGACTCGACTATAGGTGGGCATTCTGGGTTTCTCAGAACCTACAAGAGGATAGCGAGCCATTACTATTGGAGGGGAATGAGACATATGGTTCAGAGTTATGTGGCCTGTTGTGACATATGCCAGCAGCACAAGTATAGCACCCAGTCTCCTGCAGGTCTACTTCAGTCCTTACCCATTCCAGAACGAGTATGGGAAGACATTACCATGGATTTTATTACCAGGTTGCCTAAATCAGCAGGGAGGGAAGTCGGTGATCCTGGTGATTGTGGACCGCCTGAGCAAATATGCTCATTTCTTGGCGCTACCACAGCCATACACAGCTTCCACAGTGGTCAGTGGCTCGAGCTTATGTCCAGGAGGTAGCCAAATTGCACGGCACTCCGAACTCTATCTTGACCGACAGAGACCCCCTCTTTATGAGCAAATTCTGAGATTCTTATTTTTCTGCTACCACCCCCAGACAGATGGGCAGTCCGAGGTGGTCAATCGTTGCCTTAAAACTTACTTGCATTGTTTCATCGGAGAGAAGCCCAAACAGTGGGCTTATTGGCTGCCATGGGTCGAATATTGTTATAACACCACATACCAAGCTTCAGCAGGGACCACTCCATTTAAAATAGTTTATGGGAGATCCTCCAGCTGTGCTTCCTTACGAGAAGGGGACTTCTACAATGGCTGAGGTAGAAGCCCAGTTATTGGACAGAGATGAGATTTTGAGATCCCTCAAGCTGCATTTGTAGAAAGCCCAACAGCGCATGAAGTTAGCCTATGATCACAATCATCGGGAGCTTGAATTTGCAATGGGGGATTGGGTCTACTTAAGACTCCAGCCTTACCAACAAGCTTCGGTAGCCCGACGGGTTTGGTAGAAGCTAGATCCTAAGTATTTTGGCCCATTCATGGTGATTGAACGAGTAGGGCAGGTAGCTTACAAACTAGAGCTTCCTATTTGCTCGAAATTACACCCAGTTTTTCATGTCAGCATGCTGAAACCATGTCTAAGTCCTACCACTAAGGTCAGCCCAACCCTCCCACAGTTCACTAAAGACGGGGACATATTGATTGAGCCACAACAAATCAGAAATATAAGGTGGGTCAAAATGGGCAAGAAGTTACACAAGCAGGCCCTGGTCGTGTGGAAGAACTTGCCACCAGAAGATGCCACATGGGAGGACTATGACAAACTGAAAGACCAATATCCTCACATCAACCTTGAGGACAAGGTGTTTCTTGAAGAGGGTGGGACTGATAGGCCCTCGACTACCCATTCGGGCCCATCACAGGAGACCCAGGCCCACGACATGCAGCAGCCAGGCCAAGCACGAGAGAAGCACTCAATCTCCCATGTGCAACCGCCATTGAGGTTTGTTTACGTGAGGGGGCCACGTCCCTCCAGTTAGTTAGCCGTCTCAGTCAAGCCATGTGCAGGAGAGGCTGAAGAGAGAGTATAAGTATTGTATTACCTCACCGATTCTGGGCATGAAAAATGAAACCCTAATGATCTCCTCCATCTCTCCTCCTCTCTTCTTCCTCTCCTCTACTATACTCTGTTTTCAGGAGGGTGAACCCCCTCGAACCAACTCAGGTTTTCAGAATATCGAAGTGATCTTATCAAAAGCCCATACACTTGTTCAAAGCACCGGTTGGAAAAAAATTCCACCTAATGTATAGTGTGGTATAGTCTGTAACTTTTTTTAATAGCCAAATTGTAATAAGGAATCATATTTTCCAAAGAAATGGTAAAGAGCCTATATGCAAAGCCCTGGTATCTAGAGGTGAGCAAAAAAACCAAAAAACCGAATTGATCGGAAAAACCGACCGAAACCAAACCGAAAAATTGGTTAACCGAACCGATCATTTCGGTGTTTTTAAAAACCAAAGGTACCGGTTCGGTTTCAATTAACCAATATAGAAAACCGACGATTAATTGAACCGACCAGTATACATATATTTCTATATATTTTTATATGTATTTATGTATATTATATATATATTATATATATTTTATATTTTTTTATAAATTATAATTTAATAAATATGCATTATTTATAAATATATATTTATAATATATTATATTATATTTATTATTTAAAATATAATATTTTATATATATTTATAATTTTTTATTATATTTTTATAATATATATTGTAAAAATTAAATATTTATAATATTTTTATTTATAATCGAACCGACGGTTAACCGAACTGGTCAATCGGTTAACCAAATGGCTTCAGTTTGGTTCTGGTTACCGGTTTTCCAAAAACCAGTAGTACCAGTTCGATTCCAAAAAATGCCCCACGGTTCGGTAACCGAACTATGAGCACCCCTAGTGGTATCATAGCCTGAAATTGGCTAGATTGCAATTTTATGTGAGAAGTATTGCTCTATATAAACTAGAATACACATCCCAACTATGGTTGGTTTCATAGTGTGACCTACTGTAAGAGGGAAATGCCTTACTAAGGGACTGGCTAACAAGGGTGGGGGGGGGGGGGGTGGGGGGTGTTTGGTACTGGTACTGGAGTCTTTGGAATGTGTGATGTGTGCCTGGAGTGAAGAGTCAGTGTACCACCTGTTCGTGCATTGCAGGATAAGAGAAATAACCCTGCAAGACTAAAGATTTAATCTGAAAATAGAGAGAGAGAAAAGTGCTGAACCATAAGGAGATGGCGAGACAAGAAAGGTTGGAGAAGAGAGTCCATTGACCTCTCTCCAGTCCCCTAATCACTTTTATTAATTCTAATGAGGAAAAAATAGTATAATTACAGTGATGCCTTTAATAGGTCAGCCAGCTCATAAAAACATAAAAGAAAAGTTAACAGGCCCATTAACATAAAAGACAGCTACAACTACAACTAAAGTATAAGCAAAAAAAGGAAGATTAGGGCCCATTTGGCCCAGCCTCTCTACAGCAGGATTGCTATCACTTCTGTGAGCTGTTCAATGTCAGTTGGTGTCAGCTGAGGGGCCTATTTGACCTGCTGAGTCCTTGGACGTTGGTGGGGTTAAACCATAAGGGAAAGATTCTATGGAGTATAATTCCCTAGCGGTCAGTTGGGTCATAGGAAGGAAAGAAACTGTGGAGGATGTGGTAATCCAGGCTGTGGGTACTCTACACGCTTGGTTATAAGCCAATGACCTGTTCAGGAAAATTCCACACTACCAGTTTTTTTAATATAATATCCTATTCAGTTGATACACAGATCTGATATGGAGTAAAATTTTTTTCATCTGTTTTTGTATGGAGTGCCTTGGTTTTAGTGGCTCTACTTCTAGATGTATAGTTACTGGTTGTATATACTTGGTCTTTACATGTAAACATTATCTTTTACAGTGTTAAAATATAATGTGATACCTTACCTTTTCTTCAAAAAAAAACACCAGACTTCAATCTAAACTTGTAGATGAATCTTATATACTTTCTAAGTAGCAAATCTCTCTGAAACATTTTCTATTGAACTACTGATTTTGTTGGAAATATCATTATCTTGCCATTACCATACTTTGTTATAATAGTTGAATGCTACTTAGTTCTTGATTTGACATCTCATGTATGCAGCCTTACAGTTGGATCCAAACAGTGATTCCATAAGAGAAAATATCCGGGTTTGTCTATGTTCCTTCCCCTATTGTTTTAATCATACACACACACAGTTCCCCTATTGTTTTAATCATACACACACACAGTCCATGTCACTGTTTTTGCTCTCTCTCTCTCTCTCACACACGCACCCACACCCACACTGTCCTCGTTTTTCATATGAGCTAATCTTTTTTTTTTCATTTCTAATCATAGGTGGCTGAACAAAAACTGAAGGAAGAGATGCAACGTTCTGGAAATGGTCAGGTAGTTACTTTCTATTCCTCATTAATCATGATTTATTTATTTGGTGCAAAGATGAGTTGTTCTGTACATACATATCACAGGGATTCTTGTACCACTGTATAGTTGCTCACTCTTTGTGGGCATCATAGTCATACCTGTGGTTCTTGACACATTTAAGTTAAATAGAAGCATTCTTTACCTTTTCAATGGACAAGATGCATGCATTACAGTGAAAGCTGTAAGTTCCTACCTAGGTTCAAAGTATTGGAAATGCAAGGTGTATCGGAAAGACAATTTTAAGAGAATGCCAGCATGCACTTTGGATCATGGTTTAAAATGTCCCTAATTTCCCTAATATTTCCACAACATATTTCCATTTCCATGGGTAGTGACACGAAATTTTACCGGAATCGACATATTCCCCAATGAACACTACCAACACTATGTGGAGTACAAGAGATAGTTTCCATGACATACATATTCCCCAATGAACACTACCGACACTATATGGAGAACAAGAGATAGTCCTATAACATAAGTTGGTTATAGCATTTTAGATATGTGGAGTAAAAATGTCATTGGCCGCCTAACTTACATGATTACCACATTGAGCTAGCTCAATATTCATTTCCTACTATCTCTTTCATCTGTATAGTTGTCTCCTTTTCCTGCTTCACCGTTAGAACAACCAGGGACACCATTAAAATAATGGTACTTTTTCTGGAGAAGATGCAGATACCTGTATCCATCACCCAATAACTTTATCTACCTAATAAGTGATATAATCCCTAGAAATATACTTTAATCTGTTGAGGTGAGCCAACAGGTCATAAATTTTAATAGCATGATCTGTTATTCTTGTTGTGGGACATTAAGTTTATGGGCTTAAGTTATAATCGTGGGCCTATGTTGGTGTGAAAATTTTAATAAATTCTCATGCAACATAATTCACTCAATCAAGTGATTGAGTTTTTATTATTTTGGGTAAGGCCCATTCAGGGAATCATACGGATTGTTCCCCTAAATTACATCTCCACAAGAAAGTAGAGAACACCTTTTGTTTCTGACTTGGAAAAATGAATGCATAGAACAAAAGAAAACAACAATAGGGTACTTAAAAGAACTTTTCATTTGCTTTTCTTTTACATCAAGTGTACAAGAATGAGAAGAAAGAAAAAGAAAATACAATTGAGAAACTATACAGCAATACATTTCTCTTTTCTTTTTAATACAAAGAAAATTTCCTTCTCACTCCTTTCTTCACAATAAGTTGTAGTCAATCAGATGAAATTCTGATTGTAGACAGCCTTAATCCTTGGATTTTTGCATACAAAAAGGGAACCATAGTCAATCAAACTGAATATTTGATTGTAGACGATTTTCATCCCTCTTCTCTTCATTTTCATTTGAAGGGAACCATAATCAGCCTTCGATAATTAGACTGAAGATGGTTTAATCCCTAACTGTCTTGAAAGAGGGACCATAATCAACCAAGTAGAGGCACCTGGTTGTAGATGGTTTATTTCCCTCTACTCTTCATTTTCATTTGAAGGGAACCATAATCAGTCTTCGAGAATTAGACTGTAGATGGTTTAATCCCTAACATTGTCTTAAAAGAGGGACCATAGTGTAGATGGTTTATTTCCCTCTATTTCCTTTCTCAAAAGTGAAAATAAAAGAGAGAGAAAGAAGGATACATAGCAGAAGACATATATAGAAAGTATTCACAGAAAGGACTTTCCTTTCTTCTACCTGTATTAGTCAGACTTTTCCTTCCCTGCCTTCCCTCGAGCACTTCTCTTTTCTTCTCTCTTTTTCTGTGCTTTTTTTAGGAATCTCTTGTGACAATTTTCTCCAAAGAGTGTCTCTCTGTCCGTGCTTCTAACTTCCCCTTAAGAAGCTTAAATAGGGAGTGAGGTAGTTATGTAACTACCTCCTCCTCCTAGGTGAAGGACACCTGTCCCTCCCACTTAAAGAGGGGGAACTCCTCACTTAAAGAGAGGAAACTCCCCACTTAAAGAGAGGGAACTCCCATACGGGATACTTTTTTATAGTTTTAATGATTTGGCTAGCAGACTATCCAACCCACTTATTTGAGTTCTAATTTATTTAAATATTATTTGGATTAAAAAAATGCCTTCAACAGCCTACATTGTCATTCCTTTTATTTCCTGCATTTGGGCTGAGTGGACCTGGGCCTACAATTGTTTTAAGTTCTTTCTTATTGCTGCCACCTAATCAGGAGCAGTGTTGTAATCTCATGTTTCATTAGTCTCTAATATAAAAGATAACATGTAGGGCTGGTAAGAAGAGAATCTGCCACCCCTTATTTTCACTTCTCTTCTTCTTCCTTTTCTAATGTTGGGCTAATGATCTTCATGATATCAGAACACCTGAAACTGTATTAGAACCCGTTCATTTCACCTTTCTTCTCTTCTTTTCATCTTCTTCCTTTACTTTCTTAATTTCAGCAGCTATTTTTTCTAAAACCGTAGTTCTGGTCATAATTCTCCAGATTTTTCTTTCATTTTCTAGGGTTCTACCATGAGATTTAAGGCCAAGGAGACCCTAAGCTGTCAATTGACTACTAGGGAGACCTGATTTATTGCAAGTTTAGAAGCTAGACTGTGAAAGCACTTTGGTTCAAGAGGAGAGAGCTGCTGTCCAAGTGACTGCAATCAATTCTAGATTGTAGGAAGTTGCAGCCCAGGTGTTTCTGGAGTTTTACCTCTCCTGTTGTGTGATGGTAGTGTTCTCCTAGTACTCAAACCAAAAGGTACTTCTTGTTTCTGCTTCCTTTAAGTGAGTTTCAAGGGACTAGAGGTTCAACTATCTCCCAACAATAGTGAGGTAACTTCTAGGGGTTTTTGAACTGGTGATGGGGGTGCGAACATTGAGAATCCAAATCTGTCCAGCCTATAGATTACTAATGTGATGTTGGATAAGAAGAATTTCAAGTGTTCTCACTGTGGAAGGGAAAAGTACACCATGGATACATGCTGGATTTTACACCCCACAACTTAAACAGCAGCCCTGAGAAAAGATAAGAAGTCCTGCAAGGGTCCAAATACATTAGGATATATTCTAAACTCAAATGTTGAAGATAATGCCCAAAAGAGCAATCACATTGGTTCTTCTCTATTGGGACTGACCACTTCTCTCTCTAGTCATTTTCCTGAATTCACAACCGAAGAGGTAATTCTTAGTTGGGTTATAGCACAATTGAAACTTTCCTCCATTTCCTCCTCTTCCTTTGCAAGATAGGTACAGCTTGTACACTTAGTGCTATTCCGTCCCCATCTAGATGCTCTTGGGTTATCAACTCTAGAGCTTATGAGCATATGACGAACACATCATCCTTGTTTTCATCTTATCAGCTTCCTTTTGGGCAAGACAAGGTTAGAATTGCCAACGGTACTATTCCGTCCCCATCTAGATGCTCTTGGGTTTTCAACTCAAGAACTTATGAGCATATGATGAACACATTATCCTTGTTTTCATCTTATCAGCTTTCTTCTGGGCAAGACAAAGTTAGAATTGCCAATGGTTTTCTTTCCACTATCCTAAGAAGGGAGACATCTAGCTTGGGGAGAACCTCCTACAAGGTTTAAAGTAACACATTACACCTGTATCAGCAGGTAGCTGATACACCTTTTTCAAGGCTTTTCCCAAAACTTTATTTTTTAAATGTTAAATAGCCTAATCGCCAAGCAGTTTTGTATGTTGTGTTATAAAATACTTTTGTATTCTTAACTCTTTGAGATGATAATTATAAAATTGGCGTTATTAAACTAAAATATTCATTTTGTGTGTTTATATACTAATTTCTTTTTATTATTTTCTTATTTGTTAGGGTTTAATCAACATAAACATTGCTAACTGCTGTATTGAACCCTTAAAGACTTCAAAACCTGAACCAATAAAAATGTTTGGCAAGGGGGCTGCAGGTGGAGAGGATGTTGGTATGGAGAGCTTGGTTGGAAAGAATAAGGATGAGAAGACGAGAAATTTTAGAAAGGGTGTAAACGAAGATGAAGCGGAGGATATGTAATGCTGTTATGTTTGGGCTATTTCCCCTTCTAAAGTGTTTAGTTGGGGAGCCTTTGTACTTTGTACAAGTACAGCGGAGGATATGTAATGTTGTTACATTGCCTTTTCTCAAAAAAAAAAAAAAAGGATGAAGTGGAGGATAAAATGGGGAAGAAGCAGGACGTGGGTGAGATTAATGATGAAGTGGATGTTAGGGAGAGAGAAAATGTGTTGGGAGTGAAGAAACAAAGATTTACCATAGGAAAAGAGGTTATGGTACGCTAACTATTGACAACGACTTAGGAGATGATGCAGAAGGCGAGACTTTGATGGATGAAATACATGAGGTTGGAAAAAAAATCCGATGTAAATACAATCATCAACAAGGAATTGGAGATAAGTATAAAATTGGCCTTTTTTTCTTGGGTGGAGGGGAGTTTGCAGGGAATGCTTTTTGGGGTTGGCATAAAAAATGTTTGAGAAGGATTTAGAGGTTCGGTTGTGGAAGGGGAGAAGGGTGTGGACTTGCCAGCATAAAAAATGTTTGAGAAGAATGCCATCATAGAACTAGAAAGGATTAACGAAACTGAGGGGAAGAAGAAGATTGATAAGATAGTCCTTATTGTAGTTAAGAGATTTAAGCACCAAAATAAGAATTGAACTGTGACAGTTTCAACAGTATTTGCTAGATTGAGGGGAGATTTATTTGGGGTTGGCATAAATAAAAGGGTAAGGAAGACAAGAAAAGTTATGAAGAAGAAAAAAACAGTCGTGATTCCTATAGATGAAGGATTGGAAGGAAGGGTGTGGGGATTGCATAGGGTAAGGGGTTTTTGGGTGGTCTGCCTAATTGGCTTTGGAAAGATGGGAGATAAGTCTTTTGAAGGGTATATGCCTTTTCTTTTGGCTTTTGTATATGGGAGGTTTTTGAGTTTACTTGTTTTGATTTGATTGAGCTTTATTGACTTCCGGGAGGTTGGGTTTAATTATGGGGTCTTCAGGTGATTCCTTGTCACCTGTTATATTTTCTTTCGTTTCCTTTAATAAAATTTTCTTCTTTATTTATCTTAAGAAAAGAATTTCTTTTCCTATAACAAAAATAGGGTTTTTCCCCTATATTGTTTGAATGTTCTTTTCATTCTTCTTTTTCTTCTCATGAATATGTTGATTCTCTGTACTTTAACATGATGTTTATTCTTTTCTTATGAAAATTATGGATAATTATTAAGAAAATAGTAGGGGTGAGCATTCGGTTTGTTCAATTAAAAACCGACCGAACAAACCGAACTTTTAAAAACCAATGTAGTATTTTCAAAGACCAAATCGAAACCAAATTCTTCCAAAACCAAACAAACCGAACCAATTTTTTTTTTTTTTTGGTTATTTCGGTTGATTTTCTTAGAACCGAAAATCCATTTCAGTGATCATGATTCATGTGGTTTTCTCAAACATTTCATATGTATTTTTTCTCACTTTTTCTTGGTTGAATTTAATATGGCTATAACCAATTGGTGCTAGAGTTTGCTACTTCAGAGAGTAAAAAAATAATTATAGGGAATGAGGGAAGAAAAAGAAAAAATAAACGATAAATACTTGAGACTTCACTTTCTACTGTCTATCGGTGCTGGAGTTTGTTGCTTCAGTGATTCAGAAAGTCAAAAAAAACTTACAGGGAATGAGGGAAGAAGAAAAAGAAAAAAAATAAACGATAAATATTAAATACCTGAGACTTCACTTGTCGTCATTTATCGATGCCGGAGGTTGAGTTTGCTGCTTTAGAAAGAGGGAAGACGGAGAATTGGAGTCTTGGAGAGGAAGACTCGACAGTCGACAGATACAAACGTACAATATACAAAAAGTCAGAAAGAAATCAAAGAATAAAGTAAAAGTTCGAGGGTTTTGGGTTTTGGCCTAAAGACCTATATAATTACTAATATACCCTTAGAAGTTCAGTTATTTCGGTTAATCGAACCTCTAAATACCGCACTTGAAATCGAAACCCAAGGATTATAAAACTGTAATAAAAGGCCAAAGCCAAACTATATACCCAAACGAACCGAAACCAAAATTTCGATTCGGTTATTCGGTTTAAGCTGAACTATGCTCACCCCTAGGAAATATAGTTTTGGAACCTAGGGAACTACCCTAGAATATATGTTTTTTACTTAAAAAAAAAAAAAAAAATCCATTGCCTAGGCAACTAGGCGACAAGGTGCCCCCTGTAGCCTAGCCTCACCTTGGTGCCTTGAAAACTATGGCCTTTAAATCAACCCCCTTGGCATATTTTAGAATAAAAAACTAAAAAGAAATATGAGCACAAGGTTCAAAGTGTCAGTACACCCCTTGTGGCATATCGGGGTGTATTGATACTTTGAACCTTGACCTCCTACTTAAATCTGCTTTGCATCTCCCAAATTTTGCTACTAACTTGCTTTTTGTTTCAATTACCAAAAAAAAAAACTTGCTTTTTGTTTCTATTAGAGCAGCTCAATGCATGAGATTCCTACCAATGCAGGGTTTGGAGGGGGGGGAGGACAGATGTACACAGCCTTACCACTGTACATACAGAGAGGTTGTTTCCCAATAACAAAAACCCTGGATTGTATTTTGACATTTTTTTCCTACTCATTGTGTTTTCCAAGACCGGCTGGTGGGGAAAATGATTGGGAGTGGTTGTGATGTTGGAGGTCTCTACTATCTTAAGGATGATGCTGGATTAACTCTTTGGGTAGCTACCGGTAATAGCAATGCCTTCATTGAGTCAAGTTTAGAGGTCTATCTCTAGCATGACATATTGGGCCATCTGCCTTTTCAGTTCCTAGAAGTTTTGTTACCGGAATTATTTAAAAATGTGTCTGTTGAGAGTCTTTTCTGTGATGTTTGTCAATTGTCCAAACATTGAAAGACAAAATATCCTAGTTCTATTACTCATATCACTACTCATTTTGGTTTATTCCATTCTAATGTGTGGGGTTCTTCACTTTACTTGTTACCTCTATGGATGGATATCACTATTTTATTAGGTTTACTGATCATTTCTCATGATATACCTGGATCTATTTGATAAGAGAATGTGATGAAGTTCCTAAAATCACTATGATCTTTTGCAAGATGATTGAGACTGAATTTGAAAAGAAACTTAAACAATTCAGGTCTGGCAATGCAGCTGAGTACTTAAAAATTCATTTAGTTTGTTCTTTGAACATCTTTTGGAGACGGTGCATGTTCTCTTATTTCAACACAAGGTTTCAAAGAAGTTCTGGTCTCATGTAATGCTTTCAACCACCTATCTAATAAATAGGATTCCATCCAGGGTACTTGGTATGAAAACTCCTATTTCTATTCTCTGTCCAAGTGTACCTCAGTTTTCTTTACCTCTGAAAGTCTTTGGCTATATTTGTTTTATACATATTAGGGATCCTGAAAGGACAAAGTTGAATCCAAAAGCTATTCATGTTGTCTTTTAACGTTAATCAACTACACAAAAAAGTACAAATGTTTTAATCCACATACAGGGTGGAAATTTATTACTAAAGGTGACACTTTTTTGTGAGTCACAATCTTTCTTTGAACCTCCCAAGGGGGGACTTGCATATTATCCATCCCATAAATAGGTTTGTTTCTTACTCACATTTATCCATTGCCTATTGTTTCTTTGTTTCTGCACTTTTGTTTGGTATTCTGTCTCCAACTTTTACAGGTATTTTGAAGCTATAGTTGAACCTAAATGGAAGGAAGCAATGGATGAGTAAATGAGAGCTCTATTGAAAGAGCATAGTTGGCTGCAAATGGGTGTATACAATGAAATGCTACAAAGTAAATGATTCTGTATGTAGAAAGATACAAAGCTAAGTTGGTTGCAAAGGGGTTCACATAGGAGGGAATAAATTACAAGGAGACCTTTTCCCCGGTTGACAAGTTGAAAGCTATACGTGTATTATTGTCTCTAACAACAAATTACTCTTGGGAACTACATCAACCAAGTGTCAAGAATGCCTTCTTGAACCGGAATCTGCAAGAAGTCTACATGGTTCCTCCATGTTATGACACAATAGGGAAAGTGTGTAAACTAAAAAGAGCTTTGTATGGTCTCAGGCATTCTCTTAGGGCCTGGTTTGAGAGATAACCACATTTTTAAAGTAGGATGGGGGAAGGGTAACCACATAATTATGTATATTGATGATATGGTGGTCACTAGGAACGGTCCAAAGGAGATTCAAGAGTTGATTTTGGCTTCAGAATTTGATATTAAAAGTTTGGGATCTCTAAGATATTTCTTAGGAATTAAGGTAGTGAGGTCTGGTGAAGAGATTTACATCTATCAAAGGAAGTAGACTTGTAGAGACTCCTATTGAGCAGAATCATGGATTGCAAGAGTTATGAGAATCTATATTCAGACAAAGAAAGGTACCAAAGGCTGGTGAGGAAACTTCTTGACTTGTCTCTCATTAGGCCTGACATTGCATACACAATCCACATTGTAAGCCAATTCATGCATGTTCCTCATGTTTCTCACATGAAGGCTGTTGAGATTTGAGAGAGTTTTCTGATATTTGAAGGCATGCCTGGGGAAAGGTTTGTTATTTAAGAAGCATAACAAAGCTTGAAGTTGAGTCATATATTGATGTTGACTGGGAAGGTTCTGCAACTTCTACTAGCAATGGATGGTCTACTACTAGATATTATAGTTTTGTAGGTGAAAATCTGGTTACTCGGAGATGCAAATGACAGACATTTTGTGTGAGAGAAGATACTTATTGGAGATCTTTGTATTCCCTACATGCCATCTGCAAGACAGCTAGTTGATTACTTTACTAAGGGCCTTACTAGAGCAAGATTTGCTGAATAACTGTGCAAGTTGAGCATAAATATAAGTTGTTGGACATAAGTTGTAATTAGGTGTGGAATCGAGCAGAGCCGAGCTGAATACCTGGCTATTCGAGCTCAGCTCGCCAAAACAATGTTAGGCTCAAGTTCAAGCTCAAGCTTGAGCTTGACTCAAGCTAGAGACTTGAGCTCAAATTTGGCTCGGCTCAAAAGCTCACAAGTTCCATCTCCTATTCCATGTTGAAACCATACCATGAAAATGGGAAATGAAAGTAGGAAGGTAAAGTAAGAAATTCTTTGGGGAACCATGACCATTGTGGCTGGGCATTGGTTCCTCAGCTTTTTTTTCTCTTAATTTCTCCCATTTTCCATAAGACCAAATTCAGTCTTTCTTTTTTAGTTCTATCATCATTTCCTTTCTATTTACTTTTTCCATCACTCTTTGCTTCTGTTTCCTTTTTTTTCCTTTAGGCTTTGTTTGGGAAGAGGGTAAACGCCGGTTTGATGCATTTATGCAATCTGGTTCAGTTTTTCTGGTGTTTGATAAGAGTACATTTGTGTATTGGAAATGACAGTTATCTCACACTTGGAATTCATGTTTATACCCATAACAACCAAAAACCATTAGGCAAGGAAACAAAATTTATCAATGCAAAACTAAACCAACTTTGTGTTTTCATGAACCAGCATGTTTGTATTTTCACTCTTCCCAAATGGAGCCTCCCCCTTCCCCCAATTCAGGCTCTTTCTTGTGCATTTTTTTATCAATAACTGGAAATTTCATTGATTAAATAAAAGGAATTACATCAGATGAAAAAAGGAGAGATAACCTCTGACATAGTTGTCAAGGTGTCACCTAGGTGACTAGGCGCCCTCGGCTGGGCGCCTCACCCAAACGCCTTGACTTTTAGTTACTAGGCGCCTTCTAGGTGACTATGCGCCCACCTAGGCAACAAAAATACAAGGTGGGTGCCTTTTATAATATCATTTATATTGCTGTATCTTATTAATGTATGTGTTAAAAGATTTTATTAAATGCTATATATATATATATATATCAATTATACTATGTTTTAATGTTTTACTATTGAAACTTAAAAGATCAAAGGGTTAAGAAGAGAAAGAAAAAAAGAAAGAGGAAAGAAAGAATAGAATTATAAAGAGGTTCTTTTTTTATTCTCTCTCTCTCTCTCTCTCTAATTAAATAAAACAGAAACTCCATCCTTGTTTTTTCTATTTTGCTTTCCATCTTGAATATTTATCATATAAAGTTAATAACCTGTTTTAGATACTAATTGATATGAAATTGTTCTGTTAAATACTTATTATAGTAGTATTACTTTTGAAAATAATGAATTTAACATATGTAAAAGATTTTATCTTTTCCATCAAAAACCGCCATAACCATTTTCCCAATTTCCAATCCTCCTAATTTTTTTCTCTTGTTGACATGTTCCCAACTAACTTTGTGACCCTTTCCCCCCTCACCTGGATCCCACAAAAAAGCTCTCATCATTTTCTCCAATTTCCTAATCACACTTCATAGGGACCTAAAGACCAGTGGATTAAACTGTTAGCAAGGGTAGCTCTGATTAGAGTGATACTTCCACCAAGGAAATGTAGTTCTTCCAGCTAGCAAGTTTCTTAGTAAAACTCTCCACCACTGGGTCCCAAAAGCTAACACCTAGGGTTATGGCCTAGAGGTAGACAAAGGTATTTAATTGGCTACTGTGCCATCTCAAACGCCATCATATTTGTAAATTCCCCTTCGCTCTTAGTCAGATTCATTCCTAGTGCTTTAGATCCATCTCAAACGCCATCATTTCAGAAAGTCCCAACAGCCCTGGTAAAAAGCCATAGTAAATCCATCTGGCCCTAGTGCTTTAGATCCATCCATGGAGAATATTGCTTTCCTAATTTCCTCCAACTCAACTTTTCTTTCCAGCCAATCTTTTGAACCCTCTGATAATCTAGGCCAATCTAACCCTTCCAACCAGATTCTGTCATCAACCAGCCTCCTAAATATAGATCTGAAATGCTATGAAAAGGCATGTGAGATTTCATCTCGTTGAGTGAGAGCCACACCTACTTCTAATTTTGAAATAAAACTCTTCCTTTTCCTCTCACTAACCAGCCTCCTAAACAAATATACCTTGATTTTTGTTTCCAGCTTATCTCTTCCTTAATTAAGATGTCTTCCAACTGTGTCCTTGGGGATCTCCTTTCCAATCTATCATTCTCCTCAAAAATACCTCAATTTTCCTTGAGGTCCAACTCTTCAACCTTGTCTTTGACCTCCTATTTTCTCACCTCTAATCTCCTAAAGTGATCAATATTCCACTCTTTGATTTTCTTTCAGCACTTTCAATCTCCTAATAAAAACTCATACCCTTCCATTTGGCCCTCGAAGCACAACTAACCCACCAATCCCTGACTTTGTCAATAAAACCTGGGTGGGATAGCCACATGTTTTCAAACCTAAACAGTGAGAGCCCCCTTCCACTCAACTCTGAAATGGAAATCGGCCATGGTCAGAGGTTATCTCAGTAAATCTTCCATGACTAGTCCACCCCAATGCTCCTCCTAATGCGTAGAAAATAGGAATCGATCTAGTTTAGAGCACATAGGATTTGCTTAGGTACCGATCTAGTTTAGAGCACATAGGAATTTAGACCAAGTGAATCTGTCATGCGAGAGGAAGTTCTTTTAGCCCAAAATTAGCAATTAGCTTGTTAAATTTCCTCATACTCAAGGTGTTATTCTATCTAGGATTATTGGATTCGTCAATAAATTTGATTACATTGAAATCGCCTCCTAAGCACCACGGGCCCTCTCACAAGCCTCTTATATATCACTCAATTCTTCCCAAAATTCATTTCTTTTCTCGTAGCCATTCGGACCATAAATGTTTGTTAGAACCCACTCAAATCCATCTTCAAGAGACCTGAACTTAACAGATAATGTGAATTTGCCTAATAACTTGATTCCTTCCACTAAATCATTCCTCCAGACAGTAACTAGACCCCCTGAAGCACCCCAAGAAGGTGACCATGCCCAACTAATCCTTATGGCTCTCCACACACTTCTATCCCACCTGACATCAAAATTTGTAAGCTTGGATTCTTGAATAACCACCATGTCCGGATTCTCCTTCTTAAACAATTCCTTTATTAAAGCTCTTTTCCTAGCATTACCCAAACCCCTCGTATTCCAACTCACTAATTTCATTCTGAATGCTTGTATGAGACCTGCACAAAAATCCTTTATTTGCCTCCCCTTCTTTCCCTTCTCTCACTGAATTCCTCATCTCCTTGCAGATCTCTTTTTAATCTTTCAACCTCTTTCAGTTTCCTTTTCTAAATTTACCTTCTTGTGCAGCTTTCCTTTTTCTGCTTGTTTCTTGAATTGTTAACCTAGTTAGATGTTGTCTTTATACAACATTTTAAAAGTCATTTCATCAAAATGGTGTATTTCCACATTGTCTTTAAAGTCATTTCTCAACCTTTCACTTCTTTGTAGTGATTTGGGCAGTGAAAAGACAATCTTCCTACCGTGGGGATAGCTTTACTGCAACTGTGATTAAAACTAGAGATATTAGTCATTATTTATCGCATTCTTGTGTGTAATACAATTTATTTTGGTGATTCTGCTGAACAGCATGCTACCCCATGATTGTTTTGACTTAATTATTGAATGTACTGTTAACACATTTTCCATTCCAACAGAATGCAGGTTCAACAAGTCATAATCACCAAGACTCAGATAACCAGTCCACAGGAGCATCTAGGAGCCGAAATGCATCATCACCATTCACATCAATACCTTTCAATGCAGCTGGCCTTCCCACAGATTTTGCAAACGTTCTCATGAATATGGCTACAACTGCATATCAGCAGGGCCGGCAGACCCAAGACAGATCACATGATGGAAACAACACAGATGGGTCTCATGAGCCTGAAATAAGAATAGGTGGTAACATAAGCATGAATTTCGGAGATGAAGTACCGGTGGACCTAACAGGTGCTTGGAGATCTGTGATGGAGATGTTCTCAGGGGCATCACCCCATGATCATCCTCAGGGAAATATGAATAGTGGACCAGCACCAAATTAATACAATGGATACTGATACACTGTACAAAAGAATAGATTGTACTATACTTGCATTGTTCATTTTCCCTCCCTAAATGGATATGAATCAAATTCTCTAATCAATGAAGACGGGCTGAAACATTAGGTTAGCTCTTCACTAGTAATTATGTTCGTCTTTCTGTTCCTAGTTGGGCTACTAAGCCATGACTAGCGAGGAGAGAGAGAAAGAGAGAGAGAGAGAGAGAGAGAGATTTTGAACTTGCATCAAGGACCCCTAGGATAATCCATCCACCCAATATCAACTATAATGTTTTTTTGGTCTCTTTGAGCCACCAGTCAACATTTCCATTATATGACCTGTTTAGAGGTTGTTCACCAATGAATTTTTTTTCTCGTTGCAAGTTTCAGAAAACAAAACAAAACCAGCTGGTTTGAAGACAAATTGGTTCTTAAGCAAAAACACAGAAAACATGTTCCTGGTTAAGGGTTATGAGTGTTTGTTTTTCTTTTTTTCCAAAACTGAAACCAAAAGCGCGTTCATGAATTTCTGGTTCAAAGAACCTGTTTTCATCTGTCTATTCTTTTTTTTAGGTCCTTATCTGGTTATTTGATATCATGTTCCACTAACCATATGATTTTTATACTACACAATTTCTTCTTGTTTCAAAAACCATTATTTTGATGGTTTTAAAATCAGACATCCTTTAAAGGAGAATGTGCAGTACTTGGGGGCCATTTGATAACAGTTGAAGATGCTGAACTGAAAAGCTTATCACTGTCTTTTAGTGGATAAGATTTTAAGGAGGCTCTGGCTCAACAGCTAAAACTGAAGTTGGGTAGACTATTATATCCTTGAATTTTTTATTATTTAATTATTTTAATAACTACAAGACAAAGCAATAAGTCTTTCAGTTCAGAAACTTCAGCTGTTATCAAACAGTCCATTAGGGTTTGGGTTTTAAAGGATTTAAATAGTTATTATTATCTTTTTCTTTTTTTGAAGTCAATAGTTATTATTATCTTAGTGTACCTATCTGCAAACTATCAGAAATAAAAACTTAAAAAAGTTGAAGCGAAAAAAAAAAAAAAAGAAGTGTATCGAACTATTGATTAGATTAGATGTTTGAAACTCAATTTTTGAGCACTTTCAAAAAACAAAAAAACCCTCACTTTTTTAGTATATATTGTCCATACTTTGAACCTAACCTTGCTTCCAAAGGGGCCTACGTGAAAACCCTCCCAAAAGCACAAAGATTTTTTCCCTAGTTGGTGTTACCGTTCAAATTAAGCATATGTTTGTTTCTGTGGGAGTTTTCGTAAGAGATGTTTTTTTAGATAAACGTTTATCTGAAAAACACTACTTTAAATGTTTTTTGCTTTTTCTATTTGGTTGGACGTTTTATGGGTGTTTCAAGTAACACCCCATAAAGTTACTTTCCGTCTTAGATAAAGTGTGCCACAACAGTATTTCATTTCAAGAATTGCCCAGACATTGGGGTAAACATGAATTTGACGTTTTCCCAAATGCCCCATGCACATAAATCAAAGCGTTTCAGTTTTCTAATGTTTATTTGATAAACGGTGAAACCAAAAAATGGTTTCATATACTATAAACACCAATGCCTATGTGGTGCTAATGTGGTGGCATTTTTTCAATAAACGCCCACAGAATCAAACATATACTAAAGATGTTTATTTATTAGTAAACTTTGATGTCAGTCATCAATTTTGTTGATGGAAACCTTGGCCAAGACAGAAAAGAGGGATTTTTGGTGTCACTTTGGTGATTGCAAACTTGTATGTTGGTGTAGATTTTTTCCTCACTTGGGTTATGATGAATGAATTAAATTTTTTGTCTGTAGATCCGCCACATTGAATCAAAACCATTTAACTGTTAAAAATCCCATTGGCTGTGACTTTTTTTTCCCTTTTTTAGGGTTGGGATTATTTTATCAATTGTTTCCTAAATGGGTAATGGATTGCATTGCAAGAACTATATTCAGGTTAGGGTTCAAATTTCAAATATTCAATGAGCCTTTCATGCTCGTTTGGGAGGGTTGAAGTGCAACAACTTTTGGCTTTCTAGGGTAGGCCCTACATGAACAATCTATAAGCCATGTTTGGTGAAAAACCTAGAGAGCCTAAATCAACTGTCCAACAGTTATTTGAAAGGCTATCCACTTTGGCCTCCTTAAGTAGCTTATTTGGAGTAGTTGTCAACTAGTATTGTAAGTCTAGGATTTGTATGAGAAAGGAAGAAAGAAAGAGAGAAAGGAGAAGAAGAGAGGAATGTGTCGAGTGGTGTGTTCTTGTTACTGTTCACACCCTCAAAAGGCATTTTATGTTTCGAAACAAGAAATTACAAAGAGGTCCCTACTTGGGTGCCCAAATACAAAAAGAGTACAAAGGGAAGAGGTAAAGACTAAAAACACCCTTGCCTAAACTTTCTCAACACTCCCCCTCAAACTGAGCATATATGTCAGTCATGCCCAGTTTAGCAAGGTTCTTAGCAAACTTTCGGTGGTAAACACCTTTAATGAGGCAATCAGCTAGTTGGTCTTCCGATCTTACAAAAAGAAGGCAAATCTCTCCACTAGCAATTTTTTCTCTAATAAAGTGTCTGTCCACCTCAATATGCTTTGTACGATCATGTTGAACAGGATTGTGGGCAATGTTTATGGTTGTTTGATTGTTACAATATAGTCTCATTGGGATATTCGCTTGGATGCCCATCTCAGCCAATAAGGTCTTCAACCATAGTAGTTTAGACACTCCATTAGCCATTGCCTTGTATTTTGTCTCAGCACTAGAACGAGGAACCACAGATTGTTTCTTACTTCTCCATGAAACCACATTGCCTCCGACTAATGCACAATAACTAGATGCCCATCTCAGCCAATAAGGTCTTCAACTAGAGTAGTTCAAACACTCCATGAGCCATTACCCTACAACCACAGATTGTTTCTTACTTATCCATAAAACCACATTGCCTCCGACTAATGCACAATAACCAAATGTTGATCTTCTATCAGCAATGGACCCTGCCCAATCTGCATCTGTGTAAGCCTCAATCTTTAGATGGTTATGGTTAGAATAGAACATCCCTTTACTAGGGCATCCTTTCAAATAGGCTAGGTTCATGCATATGAGAGGTCTAGGTTCATGCATCTGGTTATTAACTACCTGCATATGAGAGGTCTAGGTTCATGCATATATTGACTAACCACTCCAACAGCGTAGGATATGTTAGGTCTAGTCAAATAGAGATACAAAAGGTGGCCTACCAATCTCTGATATACCCCTTTGTCTAGAAGAGCTTCTCCTTTAGTAGCACTCAACTTGTGGTTGGGATCAATTGGAGTTTCTATAGGTTTACACCCTAATTTCCCAACTTCATGAAGCAAGTCAAGTATATATTTCCTTTGTGACAGAAAAATTCCCTTCTTTGATCTTGCAACTTCAATGCCAAGAAAGTATCAGAGATCACCAAGGTCTTTAATCTCAAATTCGGAAGCAATGAAGGACTTTAACTAGGAGATACTTGTAATATCATCACCTGTCACAACAATGTCATCAACATACACTATCAACATTGTTACTCTTCCATCAACTCTTCTAATGAATAAAGTGTGGTATACTTGAGATTGAGAAAACCCAATCTTTAAGATAACATTTTTGAACTTGTCAAACCAAACTCTAGTATATTGCTTGAGCCCATACAAGGACTTTTTTAAGTGAAACTTTTCCGTGACTATTAGGAAAGCTCACCCTAGGTGGTAAGTCCATATACACTTCTTCATGTAAGTTCCCATTGAGGAAGGCATTTTCACATCCATTTTATATAAAGACCAAGAGTAATGGGCAACAAGAGAAATGATCACATGAATAGAGTTCATTTTAGCAACTAGAACAAAGGTTTCCAGATAATTAATGCCATAAGTATATGTATATCCTTTAGCTACAAGTCGAGCTTTGTACCTCTCGATTGAGCCATCCGCCTTGTGCTTAACAATGTAGACCCACTTACACCCAACAGGAGTCTTATCCTTAGGACAAGGAACAACCTCCCAAGTCTAGTTCTTTATCATGGCCTCCATCTCTTAGTTCATAACTTCCTTCTAATGAGGGGATTGCATTGCCTTTGTAACACTATAAGGGATGGAAACAGAAGAAATGGTAAAAATATGGGCACAATAGGAAGGTGAGAGAGCATCATAAGACACGTAGTTAGTAATAGGATACTTACTGCATGCCCTCTTCCCTTTTCGAATGGCAATAGGAAGATGAAGGTTAGGATTAGTAATATAATTATCAAGAGGTTCAAGATTACTTGAGTCTGGGAGATCATATTGTGATGGGCATTCTACTTTAAAAGCTACCCTCTTACTGTGTCTGATGAAAAACTACTGCTAGGACTGAGGCCAATACATAAGAGGAGGAGGAGGAGAAGGAATACCATCGTTACAAGGAAGAGAGGGAGGAGGAGGAACAGAAGAGACAGGGATAGGAAGGCAAAAGGGAATCCAATCTTCACTTGCATTCTCCCCTTGAAGAGAAAGACGGGATGACTAGAAAAAGGAGGACTCCAAAAAGGTAACATCCTTAGAGACATATCTCTTGCCAGAGAGAGCATCAAAGCATCTATAGCCTTTCTGGATAGGAGGGTAACCAAATAAGACACATTTAATTGACTTAGGGTCAAACTTATGCTGGGAATGACTCATATTATGAACAAAACAAACACAACCAAAGATTTTAAGGGGGAGATTGAAAAGAAGTTCATCAAGAAAGAGAAGTTGATGAGGAGACTGAAGATTAAGGGTCCTTGAAGGAAGTTTGTTGATGAGATACACAGATGTCTCAATAGCATCACCCCAGAAACAGGTGGGACCATGAGTCTGAAATAGTAAACCTCAAGCAACTTCAACCACATGCCTATTCTTCCTTTCAGCTACCCCAATCTTCAAGAAATCTATGCAAATGATGTTCAAAGTATTACTTGACATTGTCAGATCTTATTATCTTAACTCTTTTCTCAAACTGTTTCTACCATATTCATGAAATTTTGAACCACCATAGGAACTTTATCTCAACTTTTCATCAAGTAGAGCCATGTATACCGACTGTAGTCATCAATGAAGAGGATGAAGTATTTATACCCACCCATGCAAAGGATAGCATATGGGCCCCAAACATCAGTATGAATCAAATGAAAAGCAACATTACTTCTTTTACTACTTGCAAAGTATGTGGTTCAACTATGACATTGAGTCAAATAAGTTTGGAAACAAAAGTTTTACAAAATTGAAAGACATATGACCAAGACAACAATGCCATAATTTCAAAAGACTCATTTTCTCATAACAAGACTCAGTTTGGCTTGATAATCCATGCTTTTAAGGTCCATCAAAGAGGTAGACTCCATCAGCTTCATGCCCACTTCCAATCAGCTTCCTCGTTCTCAGGTCCTAAAAAACACAATGGGTAGGAAAAAAGGTCATTGAGAAATTATGGGATTTTGTAAGAGAACTAACAAACAACAAACTTTTATGTAATTGGGGCACATGAAGAACCGATTCAAGAGAAAGGTTATGAGTGAGTTTGACTTCACCCTGACCCGAAATAGGGGTCTGAAATCCATCAGTAACAGTAAACTTGCCCTTCCTTGGGGTTAACTTATATGAGGTAAAATGTGAAGTGAAGGCATACCAGTCATATGGGTAGTGACCTAGGAGTCTACAATCCAAGGACTAAAAGATGTGGAACAAGCAAGTGCAGTACCTATCTTGGCATATGAACTAGATGGATTACTAAGTCTATAACCAAATGAAGAGAATGTACCACCATTTTCCAACTACAGCAGTATATTCTTGAGTTTGTCCATTATATCAGAGGAGTCATGAACATTATAAGGTTGAGCATCATTACCAACTGTAGCCAAGTGAGCATTTCCCTTCCTCCCAATTTTGTACATTTTTGGCTTTAAGTGAGGATTGAGCTTCCAACACTTTTCCTTAGTATGTCTTGGCTTCTTGCAATAATCACAAACCGCATCCTTAGCCTTCTCAATAACATGGTGCTTACTAGTATTTTGCTTGGATCAAAATGACATAAAGGCAGATTGATCAATCATAGGAGGTTGCATCATAGCTGTCCTTCTACTTTCTTCCCATTGTACAAGGGAGTACGTGGAAGTAAGAGTGACAATGTCGGAACTAAGAATATGTTGCCTAGTAAAATCAAACTCTGGATTCAAGCCAGCCAAGAAATCAAACTCTATTATTCTCTATATACTTTCGATATTGCTCAACATCTTCAGGGTCTTTCCATACAAGAGTCTTCAGGTGATCCATTTCTTCCCAGATAGACTGTAAAGAAGAGAAATACATAGCCACAGATCTCTCTCCCTGACGCATACTGCAAGTTTCCCTTCAAAGCTAGTATACTCTAACAGTATTGTTAATTTGGGAATAAGTGGCAACAACTCTATCCTAAATATCTTTGGCCGTTGGAAGAAACATGTAGTTTTGGGCAATATGAGCTTGCATTGAGCAAATCAACCATGACATTACAAGGGAGTTATCCTGTTCCCACTTTGCATATTTTGGATCTTCTAGATTTGGCTTCACCTCCTTTCTTGTGATGAATCCCAGTTTGCCTCTCCTAGTGATGGTAAGTTTAGAAAATTGGAACCACTCTAAAAAGTTGGTTCCATCAAGTTTAACAGTAGTTATCATACCACTAGAAATGTTTGTACTTCTCGGGAACACACTACAAAACCATCTATACATCCTTAGATGATTCCATAATCTATCAAAACACTTTCACGTCAACCAAAAAGGGCCCTAAAAACTTAACCACAGCTAAGGACCCAAGAAACTAGGGCACCACACGGTTAAGAAGCATAAAAAAAAGAACAACAAACTAAGTTGGCGCCAAAATAAAGGGAGAAATAAATCTCCCAAAAATTTTCTAGGGCTTAGAAAAATTCAGGACCACTTCTCGTTGCTCCCAAGGTAAAAAATGACCTGAATGGTCTAGGTTTTGCAGTAGAAAAACTGATTAAACAAAGTGTATAAGGCTCGACATCAGATCTGGATTTTTTGCGATTTTCTGTTTGAAAAATCTATTAAAAATCATAGAAGCTTCGAACAAAGACGAGCCATACCAAAAATCTTTTAAAATCAGGTTGAATCAAACCATATATGATTCATGTATTGTTGCTAACACCTGTACAGATTGCTGACATCATCTGACAGTGGTCTTACATCAGCAGTTCATCTTGTGCAAGAGAGTCAACAAGAAAGGTATTCCCAAGTGCCTTAGCATTGCTCTGATACCAAGTTGTCAACTGGTATTGTAAATCTAGAGTTTGTATGAGAAAGGAAGAAAGATAGAGAGAAAGGAGAAGAAGAGAGGAATGTGTCGAGTGGTGTGTTCTTGTTACTGTTCACACCCTTAAAAGGCATTTTATATTTTGAAATAAGAAATTACAAAGAGGTCCCTACATGGGTGCCCAAATACAAAAAGAGTACAAAGGAAAGAGGTAAAGACTAAAAACACCCTTGCCTAAACTTTCTCAACAGGAGTGATTCAAAATAGCTAAACCAGCTTAGCCCTGTGAAACGGGCACTTCATTTGGACTGCTTATGTTTTAGCGGAAATTTCCATTAGTCTCAGTTTGGAAGGTATACAAATACAAATATATTGGGTGTAAAACCTTGTATTTTGTTTTATTTTGTATGTTTTTTTGTACCATACATATTTGTATTTATACACTTTCCAAACTAAGCCTTAGAGGGTCTCATTAGTGGATATAGAGATCTCATTACTCTTTGTCCAACTAACCTCATTATTTGACAAAGTTTTGCCCTTGAACGTGCCTTTCATTTTGAACTCTTCATCAAGGATGACTTCAGAATAACTATTTCTATTGATGACCATAATTGTCTGTTATAGGTTTTCATCCTGAACATTTGGACCATATTTTGCTAGAGTATGCTGGTTTAGCTCTGGCTTTGATAATACGATGTAGGATTGGTTGGGAAATGTTGTCAAACAATAGACCTTGCATGGGTGGACTGCAGTATAAAGTAAAAAATAAATTGAAAAAAAAAATGGTTTGTTAGTTAGAAGTTTGGATTTAGGTGTAGATGATTAATGAAAGTGTTATGGGTGATAATTTAGAGTTATATGTTTAAGAATGGTTTTCTTTTCTTTTTTTTTTATTTTTTGATATCTTTTGAATGGGCTACAAAACAGGGTGTAGCCCATCCCCCAACCAATAACCCCCCTAACCCAGGTGCAGGCGGGATTCGATCCCAAGTCTCTGCTACCACCGGAAGGAGACCTTTCGAACCAGCTAGTTTAAGAATGGGTTTGTGTGATAAAGAAAGTGATTTTTTGCTAGAGAAATAAGAATTTTTTAAAAATGGTTTAGAAAGAATACTGAATAGATGAACATTAACGCTGTGTTTGGTTTGAAAGAAAAGGTAGGGAAAGGTATGGAAACACTTTTACCCGATGCCAATCCTCCCTTCATCTCTGTTCATGCTCCCTCCTTCAATGGCTGAAGCTTCAAACTTTGGTGGGGTAAGTCACCGCTGGTCATCTCTGGCCCATGGACCCATCTTCTAGAACGTTTTTTTTTTCTCATATTTAGTCATTAGGTCTCTTTATTGCACTTTGTTGGCCCCCTCCCTTAACAGAAACACTTAAATTCCACGCAGGAAGCCACTGACCTTTCATTTTGATGTTGTTTCTTTTCTCATTTCAATTATTGGGTCTCTTCAAAGTTTTTTATTGGGAGAAAATTGAAAAATCCCAGTTAATTCTAATTCCGCATTTCAGATGATCAGTTAAACACAACATCATCAATTGAAATCCAATTTCGGTTCCTATCTAAACCAAATAGGCAAGAGGAATAGACAATTCGAATTCTAAATCTAAGAGATTTCGATTCCAATTTCAATTTCAATCATGAACTAAATGGATCTTAATTGGAGATCAATCTAGGAGTATGTGAGTTGATGTGCGATTTTACTTGGGATCAGTAAAGTGGTCATGTAGCTATTTTCAGTTGTTACTAATTTATAATATCTATACCATATTATAAAAATGAGGATGGTAACTGATGTGGGTATAACCGGCCACTTCACCAGATGACGACACGTGGCACCACTCAAGGGCATTTTTCCCATTTCGGCCATGGCTAAGGACAATATCGTAACTCCCACAAGTCATTATTGCAGGGCATTTTCTATAGGCGTTATATTCTTGGTTGCACTTACTCACAATGCACTTATGAGGGAGTAACGCTCGGTTGTCATCCTTATAACAATCTTATTCATTACCAAAATTCACGAGATAGTTATCGACTGCCTATTACTCCTCTCCAAGGTTCAAAGTATCAACATGTATCAGCCTGTATTGGTCATTATGTATCATGCCAGTGACTTAACGATACATCAGCCATTGGTTCAGAGGGTAGCCGGGCCTTAGATTTCTATTCAACTCACTCTCAGATTTCTATCAAAACACATGAAAAAAAGCAAAAAAAAAAAAAAATGAAGAAAACCCACTCTTTGGAGAACTTCATTCCTCAACTCACTCAAATTGTCTAATATCTTCAGACTTTGAAAATCAATTAAAATTCAATTTGGACAAACCGAAAAGGGACCATTTTTGGTCCTCCATTTACAACTTGCTTGCCATGTTTTAATTACCATTATGAGGACAAAAGAGAATCATATAAAAGAAAAGAAAGAAACTACTTATGGTAAGAAATTTTTATATGTTTTTGAAAGAAAATAAAATAAAAATTTTATTTAAAAATCTTAAAAATAGGACTTAGTGCTTTCCCTCTCTTTACCATGGTAGCAGAATCACCGGTGAAGAGGAAGATAACCAACAACTAAGAAGATGAAGGCAAATAGCATAGCTAGATGGTTTTTTGAGCAAAAAGCAAGATTGGGTTCCGATTCGTTGTTTAGTTACCGAAAAGAAAAGTTTTGATTCGTTGTTTATTCTTTGTTTTCTAATCTGTTGTTAAAAAAATCAAATCATTTTATTAAACAAATGGTATCCCAAACGATGAATACTATGCCTAACCAGTGGAATAAAGTAGAAAGACATACCCCATTTCATTTCCTAACCCCAAAAGATCTAAGTTATAATCTGTTAAAAACATTCACCATTAATGCTCTTGGAGATAGAAAAAAACCAATCAAAAGGCATTTTCGTCTGAGTGAGGGAAAGAGATAAATAGGAAAGTTAATTTGAAAGTGAATATTGTAACTAATCATTCGAGGCAAAGGAATAGTGACAAGGGTTTTAAGAAAGAGGACAAAAGATATTCCGATTTAATTTTGATAAAATAAAAAAAAGGAAAATAAGACAATGAAAAAAACAAGGCCAAAAATACAATCAGTAATTTGAACATTTCATCCATTAATACTCTAATTAATTAGATGAGGTGGCATGATCTGAATGGAGGACCAAAAAAGGCCCTTTTTTGGTATAACAGCATCAAAATTTTGCCCTTTGAAAAATTTGAAGACCATAAATACTAATTCAATAGCCTGCACAATGTATTAACTATTAAAGTTGGATTCTTTTCAAGTTGACATATAAATTTATTACATGTTTATAAGTCAAGTATTAAGAAGTGAACTCCCATAGCCATAAGATTAGTCCACGTTAAAAATGTTAGGTAGAATAAAGAAAAATGCTTTTGGCCCTCTAATAGTATCGATTTAAATATAGATGGGGGAAGAAAGTTTTCATAAGGTTAAAAGTTTCATAGTGCCTCAATCAAATGTGAAAATATTATATTCACCTAAAAAGTCAAAATATTATTGTTTTATAGTGTTTCAATCTTGTCACCAACACCATTGATTAAAAGTTTTCATCCCCTTTCATTTTTCTTTTCTTTTTTTTCCTTATGTTTCATGGGGCTACACAATGGGGGTAGCCCATCTCCCCATCCCCTTAACCCCCGAATCCTAGTGCCAGTGGGATTTGATCATCAAAAAGTGAGACAATTGACAAGGTATAGGATGCCAAATGCCAATATAGGCTTAAATTAGGTTGTGGCTACTAAAGACCTAAATCCAAGTCTTCCCAACTTGGGGTCAAGACCATATTTTTATCCCAAATTATATTTATTTTATCATACTTGATTTGCATTAATGAATTTAATTTATTTTTAACTATAGATTTTTATATTTGTTTCAACCAATGTATCACGCCGGCTTCTTCATTAGTATAGTTTAAATAGAAGATTATGAGAAGAAAAGGAAAACAAAATAATCTTATAATCTTTTTAGAGTTACTCTTAGATATTTGCATCTCGCAACTCAAAATTAAAATCAAGAAGGGCTTTAATTAGATCGGATTCGGATAGGATATAGCTACATCCTCATGAAATTTTATTAATCCTTGGATTTATAGGGGTGTTCATTGTCTAGTTTGATGCAGTTTAGAGATTTCATACTAAACCAATAAAATACGGTCTAAGATTTTCTCAAATCAAACCAAACTATTTTGGTCTAGAAAACAAACCAAACTAAACCATTTTATTATAGTTTGGTGTGGTTTACAATATATGTTGGGCCATTCTATTGGGCTTAACCCAATTAGAAAGCTCAAACGACATATATGCCTACATAAATAACAAATATAATCTTTACTCACCATAAAATCATCGAATCATCATAATTGCTATGCAATGTAAGCATCAAATTTGGTTAAAAAGATATATTTAAGACCCAAAGACCAATTTTATTAGTCATCCAAACAACTTTGGTTTGACTTCCACTATTCAATAGTTTAGTTTAAGGAAAGAGAGAGAGAGAGTTAAGACTTGGAGAGAATGATAGTGTTTTCAGAGTTTACTATAGCATATCTTTTAGATCAAGTCCTATCTATCACTTGCATATGCATAAGCTATACTAGGACTTCAAAGGTAGGTTAGCAAGGATAATTGGGACCTATACATTCCAAATAGGTGGACGATCAAAAGAGTTTGTAGGGTGGTCTTTATTGATTCAATAGTAAGTTTTGAATTTTACACATTATATATATAATGTTTTTATATTTTCCTTTTATATAAAGATACCAACATGCAATCAACAAATATATACAGAGTGAATCACATCGAATTAAAAGTTTATTCACGTCATCTGACAACTCTATTTGAAAATTTATGGAAGGCAATGTGTATTAACTTATCTAGAGGTTGTAATAGTTGATAATGAGTTCACTGTTGTTAGAACAAAAGCCCACTTAAAATTTATAAATAAGACAACCATATTTGAAGTTCTTGAAGATTGCCCATACATTCCACTATACGAGTACAATTTTATTCGATTTAACACATTGTAGAACTATAAAAGTAAAAGGATTTTTATTGGTATATTTATTTTATTTAATACTTGTTTTTTTTTTTACTTACATTTATATCTCTTCCATTTAACTAGAACAATAACATTTCTTATATTATGACTTATATAGATGTAATTGGAGTCATCATTTTTGCAAGTTCACAAACAACAATTGCAATAAACTCAAGAAAGAGAAACATCCTTCTCATCAATACTAGTGAGAAAATAATTACTTTTTTTTCAGTCTTTAGGTTTCTTTTTGTCAAGCTTTCCTTCTAATCATACATTGATTTTCTATAAGAATGACTTGAAGAACAAGATTCATACTTTGGAATGAGGTTGGAAATGTTGACGATGTTGTACTCGAGATAATTGACAACAACAATGTAATCTTGGTTATGTTATGGTTGCGTTTGTTTTCTGTGTAAATATTTATCAATGTAAATAGTGGAGTTTAACATCAATTGGTTTAAATGAGTGAACCATTGTAATTTTGAAAAGTGTGATTATCGATATAAATATTTATATCGATTATCGATGTAAAACTCTACCGTGAGTGGAGTTTACATCAAAAACTACGCTCCATCCAAATGCAAACAAATATGGACCAAAAGTGGAGTTTTACACCAAAAACAAACACAACCTATAGAAATATGGGTCCATCCATCTTCACAACAAGCTACATCAACAAAGTCAATCACATTAGTTGAATTCCTCTCCTAAGCACAACTAGACAAAATGAATCCCATATCCATCAAAAAGTATGAATTAGAAACTTGGAAAATAAATACTAACTTCTAATGCAAGACTTTTAAATTAGTTAGAATTATTTTTATTCCCTGTAGGTTCAAAAGTACAAAATTATTGGGTACATTATGTATATTGACATTGATCAAAGCCTCTGGTGTGAAGCATGCTCTATTTATAAGAATAAAGGCAATTCCAATTGAAAGTGCCTTTACTTGCACCAATTGTAACATTAAAATCGCCTTAACAACCTCAAGCTACATTATACCAATTTACATTAAAAGTTTTATTTACTTCCTTGTATACAATAACAACCTTCATCTTTTAGGTACAAGGGTCTCAATTAGATTTTAAGAGTGGTCCAACAAATAAATGTTCATAATATTTTATAAACAAATAGAGTACTAGGGCTGTTCATAAGAATGCCCAAACTAACTAATCCGGACCGACCCAACCTGAGTCGGCCGGGTTTTCATTAGTACTGGTCGATTTCGGGTTGGGCAAATATATAAACCGATATATCGGATCGGTTTTGGTTTTCTTGTGTGAAAATCGAAACCAACCTGTCCTAGTTTGAGTAGTTTCCTACTTAAATATAACTAGTCTTCTACTAGAACTAGAAGACCCATTAAGCAATTACAATTAGAATAGACAATCTATCATAGTTTCTAACTTTCTATAATCTTTTACACCAAATAGGCAACCCGTTAGGCAATTACAATTAAAATTCAATTAGGTGTCCTTTTGTACAAGAGCAAAATCCAAACCGACCCAAACCGACCCAACCCGACCAAGTCGGTTTGGCCTATCAGTGGGTCAGTTTCGGTTTCCACCTCAGGTAACCCGACCAGGTTGAATCGGTTGGGAAAACCTCAATAAACCGACCCAACCCGACCCATGAACACCCCTATAGAATAACTCTTTGGAAAGCTTATAAATGAATTAAAGCAATTATTGTCTTAGGTCGTATTCAAATTCCAAAAGGACAATTTGTTTTATAGAAAAAAAATATCACATAAAATCAACATTAATTAGCAACAATATTTTAGGATGATTATTCCGAACAATTGAGCAACTAAATACACTCATACAATTGGAAAGACTAACACTACCACTGTTGAGCCTCCAAAACAATTCTCTCTAGTTATCGTACTCAATATTAAGCGTCAATTGGTAAAACATTGAACACTTTAAAAATTTTTGTTCAACATATAAGAAACTAACTTTGAACCTCCATGAACATATGTAGATCTTTTTCTAGTGTCATATATGCAACTCAAAAGGGCTACAAATCAATGTATAAGTTGATCACCATTATACTCATATTTTCCTTTGCCCATTTGTCTATACAACCTTTCAAATTTGTTAAAATGATGCCACTACTCCTACCTTTCTACAAGAACATCCTTCACTATATGTGTCCTATACGAGATTAGCTTTAGTGCTCACAAGATCGTGCTCACATTGTTTGCACAACATTTTGTAATTGTACATTGTGAATATCTCTGTACTTGTATGCTTTTTTTGATGGAGAGATATTCTCGATACAAGGTTACAATGGACTATGCAAACAGTGTGAGCACAGTCTTGTGAGGACCAAATTCGGTTTTGTCCTATACCAACTCAATCTACCTAAAGTATTGTCACCCTCAATCTCACAATATGTAACTCAATCCATTCAATATAATTGTATGATTAATTAATTACATAGATCATGCAAGAACAACACTGAACTTTCCCCAACCAACACGACATACATTTGGGCAAGGTATTGAAACATTCATAATTAACACACTAAACATGTCTTCCTCTATACCCACTTAATAACTAACAAATTATTTTTATTCTCATTTTTTACTGCCATCAGCAAGAAAATTACACATTGGAGAAAGCTCATCATTAGTGAAACAGTCCAAGAACATTCATTTGAAACTCGCTTCTTCAGTATTAGCTCATCACCTTCATTACAACAATGTCTCACTAAACAAACTCTAAGATTCCTTTATTTTTCCCCTTTATTATACTTGGCATTTTGAATCACTTCTACAGTAAAACTGAATTGTACACTAGTGCATTTTGGTAGCATATGATGGAAATAGAACAATATATTTTTATAAACTTAAGCATACCCTAAATTTTTCGAATAGACTTAAGCATACCTTGTTACAATTGACATAAACAAAAATAATAAAAAGACAATCATACCCTTTTGCTGTAAAATACCGTCTTCCCCTTTTGTTTGCAATATCTTGTTGTAGTTGATGCTAATGCTGGTGCAAGATACTTTTTTGTGATGATAAAGAATATGAATTACAATATATCTTTCAATCTGAATTATATTTACAGTATACACGGGAAAATGCCTACTGTTGGTATGTAAATTTTTACCCCAAGAAGTGCATTTAGTAGGGCCCAATATGAAATTGAATGGAAAGGACCTATTGGACCCACTAAGAGGAGAAAACGGCAAGGAGCCAAGGATTGAATTGGTTGACATCTCAGTCCAACAGCTGGTGAAATCAAATGAGGGCATGTTGGGCCTACCAAAGATGAAAGGCTTCTTTTTAGGACCCAGAGTATTAGCCCATTAGCCCAAGAAGACATTAGCGAGTCTAATAGAAAATTCCTTTGATGCAATGGTCTCATAAAAGAAAAGGAATTTCTTTTTGAATTCAAATCTGTCATCAATTGACAGATGGGCTGAATCTTAAATTAGGATACAGGGAATCTCATTTAAAAGGCAACTAAGGCTTAATTGGCCAACCGATCAAGAAAGTCATGATTGGTCAATGCACTAAATGATGCATGGGCCCAACCCCTTTGCCAAGTGGCGTTTGACCCCAAGTATTGAGAGATAAATCCAGTTTACTCAATTACATTTAAATGAGGACCAAAGATATATCACCGAATTAGTGGAGCCCATTTGAATAACAATCAACCTAAGTGCAACACAATTAAAAAGAGAAGAAAAGGAAATGTTGGTTGGTTATCTTGACCGACCACATGTGGGATTCTTGCTTACCAAATAGCTTCAAATCATAATTGATTATGATCCAATCAATCTAGTGGATCCCATTGGGATGACAATTGTCACTTTTCGTTAAAAAGAAATCAATAATTGCTGCTAGGTTTGTTGAAGATTGTCTTGCTAAATTATAATAAGTTTCCATTGATAAAGGCAATTCGAATATGAGGTTGGGCGGGCTTTTCAAGTGAGGCCATCCATTATAAAATGGAGAGGAGAGTAATAAGACTCTCTCTCTCAGAGGTGACCAAGAGAAGGAAGGGAGAAGACAGAAGAATTTGAAAGAAGTCTAGCTCGTGTGTTATTGAAATTTCAAGTTAAATATTGTTAGCCATGTGCATGATGAGAGGCATGCTCAATTGAAATCATTCTCTCCTTTGGCTCTCTCTCCCTTGGAGTTCCCTCTTTCGGTTCTTCCCCCTCTGACTTCTCCTCCAGCTCCTTACTAGAAATATTTCTAAGTTGTTGTAGCTTTTATCTTGAAATTGGTGCAATCAAGACGCCTATGATTAAATTACTGCAACTTTTAACTCAAATTCAACTCATCAAATTGTTGTTACAAGAAGGCTTTTATCAAAACACCATAACCGAAGGATCTCCTACAACTAAATTCAACTCATCAAATTCGGTTCACGCTCAAATTAACAATTGATTGTGAACAAAAGCTTTGCTTACATACAATTGATCACTGCAAATTCCTTTTACAACTAGAAGTTGTCAAGCTTTTCGGATCGTGTCTGTGACAAGCTATAAATACAAGATCAAGTCAGGTTCGTGACAAGAGAGTCAGAGGGTTTTTTTTTTTTGCCAAAAAAAAAGAATTTGTATCCCACTTACATTTTTCTATAAAAATATAATTAAATTTCTTTAAATTTGTCTTCATTATTTTTTGTGCTCCAAACGCACGAAATTTGTGTTGACACCTACTTTCACCTTCACAATTTAGGGCTGCAAATAAGTCAGATTGAATTTGAATCCAATCCATAAGAGCCATATTTGGATGCCACCCTTGATCCTAACAAAACATATCGGATTGGAAAAGTTGATCCATTTAGTTAATGGATTGAATTCGGATATACCCTGATCCATCCAATATGTTAGTTATGAAACATTATATTATATATATTATTTATATATCATATATGTATATTCTATTCTATATATTATTTATATAGTTATATATTATATATTATGTATAATATATTATAGTAGATTATTATATTATATTATCATAAAATTTTTTATTACAATTCTAATCGAACCGGATATCCGATAAGATATTCGAATTCAAATCATACTCTTGAAAATCCAATGGATTCTTTTCAGATTCGGATCATTCAGATTTCTTATTAGATTGGATTGGATATACCTTTTACCGAATCCGATCCAACTCATTTGCAGCCCTACTTAATTCACATGATATATACACTGGGTTCAAGACAAAGATTCATGAGAATCTTCATTTAACGGTTCAATCCTTACCTCTGTATCGTTTATGCCCTTAATGGTTTCATGGGGTCCAAACTTGGGTTTGTTCTCAGAGAGGATCAATTCCACCCTTGGTGCAGGCTTGTAGTTGGGCTCTCTGATCATGGATGCCATCTACCATCCCTTCTACTACATCTTAATCCTAGGTCTTCTTCCCTTGTCATAGATTTGGATCATTAGGGTTTCTATAGAAGGCTTCCTTGTTTCTTT